>NC_142248.1:0-308240 GCF_052056855.1 Sturnus vulgaris | reverse complement strand
TGTGACTACTTTGCTATGAAACTGCTGGGAGCTTCAAGAATTATTGTAACAAATCCTGTGACTAAAGTCATGTAATGACTATTTTATTGTGCTGATGATTGCTTTTGCACTTTAGCGTCTGTTTGGAATGGTCACATAGTTAAAATAGTTATTACTTTCTTTTAAATTAGAAGAGGACTTCTCTCATACTTGCATGATGCCTGACTTGCACCAACAGACACAAGCTGAGTGCCCAAATTCTGTCTATATTTCAGGCTCTTAGTTATTGCTTTAAACCAAGTTTTCAGATGGTGCTCTGTTCTTAGTGGTAAATTACTGCAAGCACATGTAACATTCTCCATGCTAGGTACGTTTTCTAACATCCCAAATTTCTGAATTATGTATATTGTCCCCAAAGCAGGCACTGACATTTGCTCTTTTATCCCATTTGAGCTTTTTACATCATGTACAATGGTGTATGAATTTGTTAGGAAAAACCATCATCCCTTTGAATTTCCTATGAGCTCTCTAGCACTGCAACCCCTCAGACTTCTAATTGGAAATGGTGTAGATCTTGAATGTAGTTTTGGCCATTGTCACAGGTTTGCGTGTTGCCAGTGGAGAGTAGCTCACAAATGGAGATTCAGTGCTCTAAAGTTATGTAGTGATGCTAAATAATGAACCAGCAATTAACCAACAATGTTTTATCTGCAGTGTAGTCTGTGCAACTCAGAACATCAATTTTCAGTCTGTTATCCGTGAGTAGATTAGATTACATTATATTAGTTTAAATTGAGAATTGTTGCTTTGTGTTAGCCCTGGGCATGACTTTAATGTTAAACTTACTAACTTTAATAAAGGGGTTTTTTAAACCCAAAAAATGGTGCCAGAGGTAAGATACTGATGTAGGCATGATGCTGGTTCCAGTGTTTAGACAGAAGAGCTTATTGTCTATGTATCCAGGATTTAGAAAAAAATTCTCTTCTGCTTGGTAAGCTTGCTTCAAAGTCCTGCTGGTGCTAACTGTGGCTTCACTGTGTTCTGTCACAGTCTAGTGGCCTGGAATTTGTAAAGCTGTGCCTATGAGATTGCTGATTACACTGGGAAGAGCAGGCAGTCCAAAGCTAACTGGAATAGTGGCTGCTGTCATTTGGGAATTTGCTTTATTAAGGCATCCAGCTTACTCCCTTGGTTGTTGATGCTGAACAGAAATGGAGAGTAAGTCTCTAAGCTAATTTATTGTCTGTCCTTGAAACCAAATGTTTATTCCAGTTTGGATTATAGAGTTTCCTATCTGTGTCTACAAGCTTTTCTTCTTCTTTTCCCAGCTGATACCAATCTCTTCTGCTCTGTGCATGGCTTCCACTCTGTCCATCTGTGTCTGTCACCTCTCCAGCCCAAGTGTCAGCTCCTGTAGCTCTGTATTTCTCTTCCTCTCAGAGCAGAGTAACCTTCTGCCACAAAGGTTTCAGACCAAGGAAGTACAAACTGTCCTCTTTGTCCACTGCATCCTGTCAGATTAGCGGCTTCTGATTGATAATGATATTGCCGAGTATGAAAGAAGCAGCTTTACCAGGAGCTCTGAAATCCCATGGTTGTAAGGGACTTAATTGTGGGCTGAAATGAGCTGATGGCCACCACCACAGGATACACGAAAGTAATTTTCTTTTTTTGTTGTTGTTGTTCTCTTCTGCTACTGATTGCTATGGACACCATTCTGATTCTGAGAACACAGCAGGTATTCAGAAACATCATCCTAATGTCCTGGAAAATACCTCATTGATCCAGCCAGCCACTTTTAGGCCTTTTCCTGCAATACTGAACTTAAGCATTGCACTTGCCTGGTTGTAATTGCTAATTTTCTTCCTTGGTTGCTGCATGACTTTAGGAGCTGGCGCTTCATAAATCACCAGAGGTAGAGATGAGCAGAAATCTGAGATCCTGCTAACATGTCATGCTAGACAAAGTCTTGCTTGCTTGTCATAGTGATTTGTCCTAGAGAAGTATTTTTTTTTCCTGTTGTTTGAGAACAGGTCTCAGACCTTAGATCAGTGTAAATTTCAGAGGTCCTCTGCAGTGCTAATCCCTCATTGCATTGCTTTGGAGTTGTTAATTGATAATAATTCTGGATGCTTAATGCATTTTGTTTGAGGATTTCTAACCTTTTCCTGGCAGACTCACTCAGTGACACTGGTTGATTGGAGTGGTTTTGAAGAAGCAAAGGGATTGAAAGGCAGAAGACGCTGTTTCTCTTTTGTGTGCAGTGGTGCCATGGAAAGCAAGAGCTGGAAAGGGTGAGAGAATGATTGTTCCTATCCCTCTCTGTACCTTCACATTTGAAGAGTGTGATGCAGAAGCAGAGCTCCATCTGCTGATGTTCCCTTTTATGTGAGATTGCTTCTCAAAGAAGGGGGTATTACATAAATGCCTTTGCTGACCTGTTTTTCTGTGTATATGTGATATCATGTCTGTGGGCATATTAACTACTGCACAGAAAAGTGAGAAATCAAGTCAGTTTCAGGGCTGGAGAAAGTAAGCTCCCCTTTTAGTTGTATGCAGATCATCATTTCTAAGCAAGATTTAGCATCTTCACAAAACTTGGACCAAGATCACTTCAGACATTACCCCAAAATGAAGCTTGATGTTTCCTCATGTTGAACTCAGGTGGCAGAGGGAACAAGGTCAGACTATATGGTGTTGGCTGGTAAGAAGGGAAACTTCAAGGTCTGTCCACACACACATAGGTATTTTTTTTTCTGTCTGAAAGGATTCTGATACTCAGCTGAGGACCAAAATCTGCTCTTCTGTTTTGTTTTGAAGTGGTGTCTAGGGAAAAGGAAAACAGTGTTGGCAGCAGCTTCATTTGCTTTGAGCATTATGTCTGTCTATTCCCAGGAGAACTCATTAATTTTTAAGGCTGTAGCAGCAATAGGCTAAATGGATACAGTCGTGATATACTGGTGGTTTGAGATAGTGCATTCATCCTTTTGGGATAAGCAGTTCTGCTTCCTTCAGAGATTGTGTGGCACCCCAAGATCACTGGGTCAGTCTAACGTGAGAAGTCAGCTGCTTAGTAAACAGGAAGATGCCATTTGGTACAATAATGGAAACAATAAAACTGTTCTTTTTAGAGCATTTTCTGCTCTCTGAATCCTCTTAAGATTCATTTACCATGCTACTAACTCCACCTGTTTGTAGAAAAGGGGTTTATGCAAGAAGGTCAGGCTCTTGCCTGATGGTTTATGCTGGGGAGACTATAATGTGTGAAAGACAAGGTTCTGAGCTACATTGATTGCTCCTCAGTAATTGCTAGTCAGGATGAGAGTTGATTGTTGACTCGCAGGATCTTAATGTTGTGAATGGACAAGCTTTTCAAACCTGGCTATGTTAAAGGTGCTCATGTTTCAGGTACATATATATATAGCTCTTTTGTAGCTTGTAATGTCTAAATACTTTTAAAAAATCAAGTAAAATTAAAACAATACTGGCCTGCTGTGGGAAGTCTTGTATCGGACAGGGTGTAGAGCTCCTGAGTCCTGACCTAGGAACAGAGTTGTTGTATCCAACTTCCTTTCTAAGAAAAGTCATAGTAGACTGCCACTGCCTCCCAAAGCACAGCCTGGACTCTGAGAAACATGAGGCTTTTTAAAATGGGTAGGTGCTTCAAAGGGGCAGTAATTAGCTGAGCTGGCAATAAACAAGCAGGGAAGGCTGTGGCATGGCCCTGGAGCCCCAATACCTGTTTGTTGTCACGTGTTACACAGCCACAGTGCATGGGGCAGGATAAAATGGGGATTCTTGCATGAGCCACTGTTGGGGCTGGGGTTCACAAGTGGGACAGACCTGGCTGCAGCTGAGGCCTGAGGCACTCTGCAGGCAGGTCTTGGGTACATGAGCACAGCTGTGAAGGTACCAGGAGTATTGAAGGATTTAGGACAGTGAAGGATGGAGGCAGTCAACTTGATGGACCTCCATTTGGTCCTGAAAGCACTTACTGACTTTAATTTGAGCTTACTATCCTTACTTTTAACTGTCCTGGCCTTGCTTGAGTACTGAGATGATTTAATGCAGATTTGGCTGGTCATGAAGTGCCTGTCTGCCCTGTCCATTCTCTTAACAATGTCTAATGCTGCTTCTCTTTGCACTATTGCAATCCATTTCCAAGAACGGGAAGTCAGAAGTGTGCAGTCTGTTCTAGTTGATGGGGTTGGAAACTGTAGGGGCTCCAAATTGGATGCTATATAGCTTCTAGTTAAAAAAAACAGTGTCCAGATGTCGTGAAATACTCCACTTTTAAACATCAAGGGGAGAGTAATGCTCCATCTAATGCAAATTATATTCAGTGTGTAAAGCTCTTATATGTACTGTGTATTTCATAGTGTCTGCAAGTTTATAGTGCTTATCTTCTGGGCCCTAGACTGTTAACATCATTGGTCCTGTGATGGAGGAAAGATCAAGCCCTCTAATGCAAGAATAACAGAGAAAGTATAGATGGACAGTGACCCAGACCACAGAAACAGCTTTGTGCTTTAAGAACCATGGATGTAAATGTGTACTCAGATTCTGGGGATCCCTCATTCCTTGGGGAGACACTGACAACTTGATACTTGACAAGATTAGACTCAAGGGCACTTACTACCTGCAAGATTCAGCCTTAAATGCCTGCCGAAATGTTTTCTGCCTTTGGAGCTTGTAATGGTTCAAAGCTTCTCCTTTTTTTCACCAAAATTTAATTTATAGTTTATTTAAAAAATGAAAACAGGAAATCCAATCTACTGTGGCACTAACACTTTTTTCCCACCTCCCTCCCCAAGTCTCGTTTCCTGGACTGGAACCTTGTATATTTTTTTTCAGGAAGTTCCAGGTTTGTTTTGCTAACATATGAGGGATTTAAAACCTAAATGCTGGCAAAACCTTAACTAGCCTATTGCAAATGTGTCACTATTCATTAATGACTCTCTAGGGTGCAGTATGTTCCTTGGTGGATTGGCTTCCTGGAAATTTAATGGCAGTTTGTGAATTGGCATCCAATTTTGTTTTTAGTCTGTCGCCTGCTACTATAGAAAGCAATTTTGGTTCTGATAATTTGAGATGTGTTGTTTTGCTTTGCTTTACTTTCATGTTGTACTTTAGGCAGGAGGATGAGTCAGCTGGTGTGATCTTTGAGAAATAGTACAAAGAAAGATTTCTTTGAGGCCACTTACTCTTGTGGAAATTATGCAGCATATTTATGCCTTGCTATCAGTAACCAGTTGAGTTCCTATCTCACCTGTTGGTGAAGTTCAGAAAAGGCACCTGAGACTTGTGTGTAATTGTAGCTTTATTTATTTTCTGTAATTTTATGGGGGTTGAGATAAGAACTATAGGGCACTGTGGAATGTACTTAGTTCCTGGTACATCTGGAGGGGAGATTATTTTGCTTCATCTCATTAAAGTGTTGAATTGCTTTTATTGTGACATGCTACAATATTCTGCAGTACTTACATGCTGTCCATACAACATTTTTGTGCAATAACTTTCTAAATAATTTCAGGTACAGGCGCAGTCATTCTGGAATAGTTATTGTTTGAATACTCATCCTTTTATACTGTGGCATAACTTGTATCTGTAAACAGAGTCATAAATGTTACACAGTTTTGGAGAGCTCCAGCTGTAAGACCCAAAGTGGCCTATATAGAAGAAATTTATTTTGTGTTGAACTGCTTAGAAAAAGTATCATCTTTTATAAGAGTACCCTCCTTAAAATTACCGTTACCATTTTGTTTTCAGCTAGTTTTTTGTAAAATCCTTTTCAGTCACTTTATTCTTTGTTAATTTTGTGACCTGTACTCTGGCTCACTAGGAAGCACGCAGGCAGGAGTACACCTTCTTTGAATCAAGTTAGAATTTCATGATCAGGGCTGCACCACTAGTATTGAGAGTCATGTGGGTGGGGAAGGGCATTACATCAGTGGTTCACTTATGGGTAAAGAAAGGAGAAAGTTGTGGCTGTGCAGAGAAGTGGATGCAGAACTGAGTAAAACTGGTGAAAGGGTGACCGGCCATGTGGCTGGAAAATATCTTCTGTTTCCATATCAAATTTCTCTGATGCAGTCTGTATCACAAGTGTCAGAAGGTGTTTGCTCTCTCTGTAGCCTCTTAGAAAAATTACTTTGAATGATTGTGTGGATTTTCCTGGGGTTGTAAGACTAGACTCAAAACTGACTCTGTGGATCTAATGTCCTTAATACATTTAGAAGTCCTAGGCAGAAGAATATAGTAATTTCGATGCTTGCTGTTTTGTGAAATCCTGTGAGGGGAATTATCCTTACTCCATGAAGACTGAGAACTAAGGAAGCTATTGTGACCACTTGTAGTGGCCGGCTCTGTAGCAGAGTTTTTTCGTGTGTTATGTGGGAGGCTTAGGTTTCATCAGTGGAGAATTTAATTTCCCCATTTCACAGAGGTTGGATTTTTACAGAACTGTAACTTTGTGTATCTTACAGAATCTGCATGAGAGCAGAGCTGATTTATGTTGAGACAGATCTTCCACACGGCTGTGAAAACAAGTGCACAAATTCAGAGTAGCTGAGTGTAAATCTGAAGTAACTGTCATGGAGATTAATGTTCTCTCTAGGAGTTAATCTAGATTTACATCAGGGAAACTGTGACCATAATCTCCCAGGATTTATCTTCACTAGACTTTAGTAGTTCACTAAATTAATTGCTCATTAACTTGAGATGGCTGATTATTGTGGATGCTTTCCACATATTCCTTCTTACAACAGTCAGATTTAAAGATAGAGCTCCACTAGATCAGGCCATATCTTATCTGTTCTGAAATCCTGCTTGTTAAAAGCTGTTCCCTTCAGCTAGGTATGAACACCAAGTGCAGTCAGCAGACATTACACCAAGGAAGTAACTGCAATACACAGCAGTACTCGGGAATCTAAACTTGTGCACATTTGGGTCAAAGCAGCTGGGACATGGCAGCCCATACTACTGAAGGCAGTTAGAATAAGCCAGGGGTTTAGAGAGGTCCTGCAAGGTAGTCCCAGATTACCCTTGAAGGCTGGCCTTGCCAGTTTCTACAGTGGAGTGGAGCAGTGCAGTCATCAGTGTGAAGTGGTTTCACCACTGAGATATGCAAGCAATGGCATGAGCTACCTCCACTCAAAACATTTCTTTCCTTGTGTGTCAGAAAGAGCTGCTTTGGTGCTTTGTTAGTTCTGCACAAAGGAGGTTGTAACGTGAAGTATCTCATGGTAAAACACCAGCTTGCAGTATTCAAGGACATTGGGCGGGAAATGGCCAGAGCTCTTCCTTCAAAGTCTGACAACGCTGAGGCACCCCTTACTCTTCAGATTTCACCATCCACATTACACTAAAAAAACCGCACCTTTCTTGTATGTGTTTTGTATGGCTCAAATGAAATTGGGATCCCAAAAGAATGGGGTGTCTGATGCTGCTGTAGTCTGGGGAATTAAGTTTTATGACAGCCTTCCTTGAAAACTAAATTTAGGTTCTGTTGCTGGCCCCTCCAGAACAGAGGCAGAGCAGGACAGTTAAAGCATACCAGCTTGAGAACCTCTCATGCCCTTGAAAATAGTGAAAGATCTGTGCCGGGGTTGAAAGCAAAACTAAATTGGGCCTCTATTCAATAAAAAGTTCTTATTCTTAAATAAACATGTTGTTAGGTCCCAACAGAGAATATGTCTAATCAGCATGAATTTAAAAGTTGCCTTTTCCTTTACAAATGTGCTTAACAACCTCCCAGTCTCTGGGCTTCACTTTGAACTGGTCTGCCTCCCAGAAGCCAGCAGTTTGAACTGGGAGGTCCTGGTCATGCTGCCTGATGAACATGCAGTGAAGATATAAGGATACAATAAATAGGTGATCATCTTTGCTGCCTGCATGCAGAAGTAAAGGCATGGTGCCAAGCAAATATGCGCATTAGATGACTAACAGCTCCCACACTGCCAGTGTAGGCAGGGAATATGCAATGCAGCCACATATGTGTCTCAGAACCATGCCAGGTGCTTTTTATTCTTAATGTTTGGTTTTGTTTTTAAATAGGAGTTCAGATCTTTGAGCAGGATGTTTATGCATAGAAAACAATTGGTCATAGCTTTTAATATATGATCAAGTTTTTTGAACTACCAGCTGATATATCTGTTGTGAGTGACATCAGAATTTCAAGTAAGTGCTATTAATGCTCTCTAGGATGGCTGTGCATATCATGTTTAATTTTCTGAGTTTACCTTTATTTAAGAAAGAGTGGCTAGAAAATAGCTTTTTAAGGAAAGTGAGATTTTTTTTTTTGTAGTGGGAATATTGTAATGAAGTTTTGTATTTAATATTGGGTTTCTATTTAATTTTTTTTCATATTTTTGCCTTTATTAAATTTTGATCACTCTTTTTTGGGTAAAATTGGTGGGAGGTGTTCACAAAAATTATCATGCTGTAACAAAGGAGTTGAATCTCATTTGGTACTTGTTTAGCCTTACTTTTACAGTGTACATGTGGATGTACAATGAGCTGAATCCCTAGCAAAGTCCTGTAAATCTCTGTAAGCAGGGAGCAGTTCACCTTAACATTTAATCTAGCAGTGAGCTTCCTCTGAAGAGGTCCCCTTTTCTTTTCCCCAGTGATGGCTAATCCACACCTCACCCAATTAAGTCATTTTCTGTCAGTTCTGTAAGCTGAAGCAGCCTTTTTGCTGCACAGATAGCTAAGACGGGGATAGGATGCAGTAGAGGAACTTGAACAGGATGAAACAAACCCCTTTCTTTCTGTAGCAGTGAAAGGTCAGATCATGCTAAACACAAAGTGAGACTCAGATGTTGATGGTTTGGATGGTAGACTCGTACAAATTCTTCCAGAAATATAAGGGACCCTCTGAGCTATGAACTATAAAACCACAGAATAGTAGGCAGTATCTTGAGCTGAATCTGAAAAAAAATGGAGAAACAGTGATTTGAGAGTCTGTCTTTGGTTTCCTGAGATCGAGATGTGGCCTCACAACCAGATGATTCAATGTTCAATGAACAAACCTCTCTTGTTCGCAGAGCTAGAATTTCTTCAAGTTTATTATGCTTTTTACTGACATAAGCATAGAGCATTGTGGAAAGCAGACTTTCAGAGTACAGGTAGAGAAGAGCTGAAGTCCTCAGATGTTTTCCAGGACAAGCTCTCATTAGCAGGGGCAGAATTCGTCATTTGGCACTGAGTAACTTACCTGATGACAAACTAATTTTTGAGTTTAAGAAGGAATAAAGCCCTATTTCCCTTACAGAGCTATTCAGTAGCCTGTTTTATATGGATTGGTCTCTATTTACTCTATTGTAAACACCTATTTCTTCATTCTTGATCACTGAGTTAGCATCCAGATCCCTCATCCCTATTATGTTGGTTTTGCCAGTAAAAATTACTCTTATATGGACTAGCAGTTAGAAAGGGTTGTGTGACAGGGATGGCAGTCCTCAGATAGTCTACATTATATAAGCTGTGCTTTCCACCCAGGTGGTTAATTAAACTTGGTCTTCAGATCCCAAGACAGAAACCACTTATGTGCACACTTCATTTTAATAATGTGTTTCTGTTCCTCTGCCCCAAGAGTTTTAGCCCTATCTTCTGGTTTGTCCATTGTCAAGAGGGAGAAAAGGGAACGTAAGGACAAAAGGAGAGTGTGGTGCTCTGTGTAGTCTCATTTTGGGCAAATAGTCTTGTTTGGGGGTTGTAGATTGAATGAGGGAACATCTTACAACATTGCTACAGATTGTCTGAATGATGTGTCCTTTGGAATAGATGCTATATCCTTCCCAGAAGAGGGAAAAAATGAAAGTAGCATTGAACCATTATATCATTTTGTGTTCCATCCTCTTCAATTGCATTACTGTTCTGTGATAATGCTCCTGAAATTTAACCTGTCTTGTTACCCTGTCAGTGCCAGGATAAGTATACAGATAATTGTGTGTACACTTTTTACTTGCATTTGGGCAGACCATGTCATTGTTTTCAGCAAAAATGAACTTGATAGCTTAAAAACTTGGGATTTTCCTCATGCATAACACAAGATAAAGTCACTCTTGGTTCCATGTAGTCTTAATGTGCTTCTGGGTATTTGCTACCAGAAATTTGGTAATTGCTTCAGTCCTCTATGACACATCCTCTAGGGGTTTCACACAGCTCAAAATTAGGTGTATGAAAGGCAAAATCTGCTCTTAACTTGGAGCCTGATTTTGCTGGCACTTTTGCATATGACTGAGTGTTCCCTGTGACTGGTTTTAGCTGCCTGTGTCAGAATAACAAAGGACACACCAGAGTTTCAAAAGGAAGGTCATGCAGTTGTATTGCCTTTATTGTTTAATGTGAGTTGCTTTCTGTAAAACTACTTGGCCTTGCCTGTAGTCAAAGGCAGATTGAATTATTATTCATCAGTGTACAGTAGGTGTAAAATGCTGCCAGATCTCAGCATTGTTTTCACATGAGTTTTGCACGATAATAACTGCAAGGTGTAAGTTAAGTGAGAATAAGCCTTAATGCATTTTCAGAGGCAGGAGTGATTCCTGCTTTGCTTTAGTGGTATTTTCCTTTGATCATTCCCATGCTGTCGGAGAGACATAAAGATGGGGCATATTAGGCAATAGATGGGTATTTCTTTCACCTGTGTAAAACTACACCTGTCCCTAAATTACATGATGGGGAATGAGGAAGCAGAGGAGGAATGCTTGCGTTTGGAGGCAGTGTAAAGAACAGAATTAACTGTGGAGTCTGGCAAGGCACCTGCACTGAATGCAGAATACAACAGTAGAATATAGTTTAAGAAGAGGCAACTCTTTCTTTGTAGAAGAGTATAGAACTTCAACATTAATTCTTATTCGTTTGGCATCTCTGAAAATGTGATACTAAGTTCTTTGTACTGTGTAAAGAAAACAGTTTTATACCAGTATTTCAATATTGTGATGAACTGCAGGCATTAAGAGAGGTCAAAGAAAGCATTTGGGGCTACTGTCATTGTAAACAGATTTATACTAAAAACTAGGTGTGATTGGGTTACCTTGTGTCAGCTGAACCACAGTAACTAAATGTAAACATTCTTATTCTACTTTTTCCAGAAGCAAAAACCACTTCTAGCTCGAATTTTAGCTTTTGTCTTCTGCTTGCATTGGACTGAGTGCATGCGGAGTTAATTACATTTCCACTTAGCAGAAGTAATAACCTTTGCTTGCTGGGGCAGCCTGTTCAGATACCAGAGCCCTTTGTGTCAAGACAAGAAGTGCTGTATAGAGAGGTATAACATCCTTTGTTAGATCACTTGGTGCAGTTTAGGGATGTTTGGCCTTCAGCATTGAGCCAAAAGACATGAAGTCCCTTGCAAAATCCAGTTACTCCTTGATCCTGAACCTCATGACAGTTCTGCTGGAGGTACATGAGTGCATTGCAAAGCCTGTTTCTCAGGAGTTGTTGCACACAACTGGCAGTTAAGTCATTGGCAAGGTGGAGGGGCAGTGGGAGTGCTGATGGTAGACTCAGAACTGTCCACAACATCTCTTTATAGTGCCTTTAAGTTGCTTTGAGTAGCACCTGCTCTGTAAAAGAAGATTGACTTCCTTTGGGACTCTCCTGTAAGATATTTTTTCTGGTTTGAGTCTGGATGGAAGAAATCACATCAGAAAACTAACTTAATAAAAACATCTAGCTGAAAATAATTGGTTGTCATATTTTCCTGGGAAGGAGGGAGAGGTATTTCTAAGTGGCTGTAAAAGTATAAATACCATCTGTATGACATAGTCTTATTTTTTTCTGGGTTTAGGAAGAACTTTTGGATTATGTTTGGAGATGCACTGTCTACACAGACAATATTTCTTATTCTTGCACTTAAATACTATGTTTGTGTTGCTACAAGTGAAAGAGACAGCATGTATCCAGCCAGTTTCATCCCTTCATAATCCTTTGTCCTGAGTAGCAGAGGATTGCTTAGTGATAAGATGTGCTATATTGCATCAGGTGATTTTTGAGAGGTGCCTCACACATTGCTTTGCTGTTTTGCTTTTACTTAGATGCTGTCTTCTTGTATACTGGCATCTTCTAAGAATGTGACTTACTTTTAAATACGTTCTTCTTTAACATACAAATGTGCTGCTATATATGCTGTAATCACCTCATGTCCCAGTGTCAGAGGTAAAGTCTGCATATCTAAATAATCTTGGATTTACTAGCCTGTGTTAAAGCTTAGATTTTTCCCTTATTTTTCAGGATTCTAGTGCATGAAGGACGTAAATGATGATAGTCCCAGAGGACCATCTGTCCTGGAGCAGGCATTGGAACGAAGTTACTATGTGAGTGAAAGGAGTGAGTGCAAGTCAGATGGTAAGTAAGACAGGGAAGAGGAGATATATCATGCTGTCATTTCAGTACAGATGAAAAACACCACCATACACTCTTCAAAACTTATTCTAATTTTCAGGTTTTAAGTGTTTTGCAAAGCCCAGTTAGCACGGAAGGTACTTTTTGCTAGATTTTTTCGTGATGGAGTATGTCTTTTAACCTAGCTGTGGTTCTTGCATCATTCAGAGTCCATTTTACCTCCATTGCCTACTTGATGTCTGTGCAATTCTTTCTAGCTTGGATTTCTAGGGAAGCCTTAAGGATTGAGCCTTTGTCTCTTAAGAGCTCCTTAGGAAGTCCTTTTAAATCTAGTCCATAGCTGTCTCAAACAGTTTTTTTCTTTTTAATCTATTTGTGGTAAATAGTAAGCAAATTAATTTTGCTTAATCATCAAGGAAGTGGGTATTTTCAAGCCATTCTGGACTTGTTTAGAAACATATTCTGTCCCTTACAGGAAGTGTCTCCTGTGTGCATAGTGAGGGCTCTTAGAGCAACTAGGGATTTTATTTATTTATTTATTTATTTATTATTATTTTTTTCCCCTCCTGGTTTCTAGGGGACTTCTTCACCTTGTGTCTTTGCATAGGCTTTGACACTGCCCTTCTCTTGTCTTGAGGCCAAAATACCCACTGTTCATGCACAGAGCCTGCAGGCTGTTCATCGAAAAGATCTTTAATCCAGCAGTGATTAGAGGCTTACACTTTATATGTGGGCAATACAAAGGGAAGTTTTTCAAGCAGTTTTGTTTTTATTGCAGAATAAGGCGTGGGTAGTTCTGCCTTGCAGAAAAGCTTAGCCTGGAAAAACCTGGTGTGGGAGGGGAGAAAGAAAAGATCGACAGTCATTTATCACGTGACAAAGTGAACAGTTCCAAGAAAGAAACTGTGCTAAAACTTCCCAACTGAATGTGAGCTGAAGGTCATGCACTTGCATTCATGTTAATTTGACAGAGCCAGCATGGAAGCATTGCTAAAGTACCATAAGGAATTCTGTGTCTGTAGGCTACCCCTGGCAAGTGTGCTTGCTGAAAAGTGCCCTGGAAAGGTTTCAGTCTGAGGGGGCTGAACAGACTGCTTTTGGCACAAGAGGCAAAGGCACTTAGAAAGTATCAGTGATGCTAATTTCAGGAAATGCCCAGGTGTATAAAATTCAAATCCATGTCTTTAATCTGATGGAAGATGCTCCAATAATTGTTTGAAATAGAAGCCATTCTCCAGACATTGTCATAGGACTGTAGACTGGCCCTTGTTTCAAATTTGGCAAAAAGAAGGGTATCATTCTGTTCAGCTGTCAGAAACACAATAGTAAGCTTCAGTATTGTACAAAATGTCATGTAGAATGTGGCCAAAGGTCTTCAATGTTGTATTGCTTAAGTTGAGTAATTGATTATATTCATACAAAGAAAATACTGCTTTCATTGCAGGGCATAGGAGCTAATAAAAAACTTCTAAGGCATGGGTTGATTAGAGTAGGTTGGAGGACAAATTAAAATTCTGAAAGATTCCTTTGAAAACTATTAGGATATGTTTATGCTGCCAGTTAATACAGATGGTAAAACTATAAAATTATGGACTAGATTGAAAAATGGTAATTTTCAATAACCAGCAGTCTATTTATTTCACAGAACTGCCTCATATTCACATACGTCCAGCACAGTACCTGAAGCAAAAAACAGAGAGAATTAAATGAAACTGGGTGGTGTTTCTGGAGGCTTGAAAAGTTTTGCTGTAGCTGCACGACAGAGCCACAAGCTGCTCTTGTGCAGGTGGGAAACAGGATGCAGATAAAAGAGGTCACATGGGTCTGTGGGGATGAGCAAAATTACCATGCTATTTTTGAAGGAGTGTGCACTTGGGTTGACAGTTTGAAGTTGAAGCCTTTCAGTCAAATCTTTATAAAAGCAAGTTTATTCTGCAGTGTGGACACAAAACACTAGAGAAAATTAAACCAAGTAAAATCTCAGTTCATCTCTTAATGGCATTTAAGAATCAGAGAGATGATGAGGATGAGGCAGTTTGCAGTGCCAAGGTACACTATCTACAGGTATCTATCAGGGACCCTGATTTCAATAAAGAGTTAAATTAAAAATCAGTCCATTCTTTTTGATAACCATCTCTTTGGTAAACTGTCATGTGCCAGTTTTAATTCTACGATCCTTATTGATTTAGAGCAGTTTTAATACAGTCTCTTTCAGTATTATCATATCTTTATTAAGGGCTGGATAAGTTCTTAGTTTTTGGGGTTTTTTTCTGTTCTTACACTTATCCTTTCTCAAACTAGACAGGTGGTGAGTTGACTTGGTGCTCTTCATTCTCCTTCTATGCTGCACATAAAATTGTTATCTTGCTTCACACTAAGTAAAGGTAATTGGTAGACTGGCATTTGTAATTTAGAGACTTGACCCTGTTGATGGTGTCCCCTGATACATGTTTACTCCTCTGCCAGCCCCATTAGCCCAGCACAGAAGTCACAATATGAAGGATACTTTATTGTTGAATACCCAGGGTATTAGTTTGTTGTTCACACTGGGATTTCACATGGCATTTAAGGGAACTGATTATTTGCTTTCCAAGAAGGTCCAGTGAAAGTTGGAATTTTTGGATACCTTTCAGGCATACTTCATGAAAAGACAACAGAATCATTTGCTGATATGTTCCTAGGTTTCAGTCTTCAAACCTTAATACAAGAATATCACTTAAAAAGTTTAATGATGTATGGAGAATGATGAGCATATACTGACAGAACATTGGAGCGTACTTAAGTGGTAAGATCCAGGACCTCTAGCAGGCAGGCAGGTATATTTCAAAGATAGATCACAGAGTTTGGGGTTTTTAAAACAGTTTCTTTCAGTCCCTAAGGGGATTGGCATCCTAAGCCCAAGGTAAAAGTACATTCTACTGTGTCTCCACTGCTACACAGGCAGCAAAAGAGTATCTCTGGGCTGTCACTCCCCTCCAAGGATTATTCAGGGCTATTTTGTCAGTCTTCCTTTCATCATTCATATTAGGATAATTGTCGCCTTGTTGCTAATGCCTCTGTGTGTAGGTACTACCTTTTGAACTTGTTCTTTGGCAATGGAGACTGTCACAGAACATAAATTTGACCAGGTGCTCTTTGTTAGAGTGAGGTCTGGGTGGCATCAACTTTTTATTCTTGTTTTCCTGTATTCTGGTGAAGGAAATACGGGTCTATGGACCTGAGGAGAGCAACAGCAAACTCCAATCACTGCCCTGCTCCAGATGGTCACAGGGTGAAGGATTGTGGCTGTAGTTTGTTCCTGCAGTGCAGTCAGATGTAGATGTGGCAGCCTGTGCATCATGACAGGAAAGAAGTGGGGCATGGAGGAATATTCCCTGAAGTTGCATTGCTTGCCTTGGCACGTCTACCTGTAAGGCCATGTTCCACCCCTGTGAGAGCTGACAGAACTGAAGTGCTAATCCCTGTACCTCTTTCTCGTGTGGGACTTTCTCAGCTTTTGTGCTGGTGCAAATATCATAAACGTCAATTGCAGTGTAAGATTTGGAATGCTAGGCTGTGCACACACTGCCCAGTTTGTAGTATTTGATATTCTCACAACTGTACCTGGATTTTCTTAATTGTTAGTGACAACACATATGTGCTGTATTCACAGACACAATTAGAGAAAGCAAAAGCACATGATAGGCAGCAGTTTGAAAACCGTGTCAGTCTCAGTTTCAAAAACAACTGTGTGGTATTGTCTCACTGTCAGTGTGAAATTTAATCCATATTTTAAAGCTCCTTTTTGAAAATGCAACTTAGGCCCTTCTTTTGAAGAACAGTTAAAATTGTTTCTGCAGAACTAGAGCTCTATCTAGGGGCACTGGAGCTTTTGAAAATTTTCCTAGGCCTTTTCAGAATCTGGCCTCTTGATGTCCTAAGCCTGTTAGGCATGAGATATCCACAATCATGTTTCCCACTAAAAAGTAATCAAAATCAATGCCTGATTTCTGTGGTTTTACGTCTGAAAATTTTCAGTAAGAGCTCACAGTTGTAATTGGGAAATGAAAATCACCAAAAAGTTTAACTAGATTTTTTTTTTCTGTTTCAGAGTTTAGAGCAAGATACTTCAGAGGAGAGGGAGGGAAGACTCTCTGTCTTAATTTTGAGGTTATTTAATACCCAAGAAGAGGGAAGTTTTCAGTATGCTATATTTCTTGCATATGCTACCTTGTTTGATTTGAGCTACTGCCAGATGCTGTTTTTAGTCTCTGCTCAGTCCTTTTGTCAGGCTTTTCACACTCCTCCTCCTCCTGTGGGCTTCTCTTCTATGGCCTTGTATTTATTTTCCTTCTTTCATTTCTTATCAGATATTCTCTTTTCCATTATTCCCAAACATACACCTTCTTTTGCCATCTGTATTTTATCTTCTTTCTCTGCTTGTTGCTGCTAGTCCATTGTCTAGCTTAACTGATAAAAGTGGATTTATAGACCCAGTTTAATGTCATAGAACACACATTTTGTAAGTCAAAAATACTGAAGAGCCTTTTTCAGGGATGTGAGATCCAAAACAGTGCAATATTTTGAATTGCACATGTTGTTACATACTAAATTATATTTATGCCTCATGGGTGCTGGTTTGGTTTGGTGGACTAATTGATTAATTAATGGACAAACTAATATCATAACTGAAACAAGCTGAAAATCAGCTAGTAAAACAATCAGTGATTTTTGAGAACACAACCTTGCTGATGTGCCACATGGTCTGTGTGCAACAGTTTTATAAACTTATTTTTCAAGCTTATCCTTCAGCAATAGGGACTGTTAGCGAAGATAAATTTGACACCCTTTGGAAGACTAATGTTGTCACCATATCTCAAACCTCTAATGTTTCTGGAAATTGTGGTTTCTTGACCTCTGCCTTAGTTTGCTGACTGAGGTTTCGTGCTTTCCTTGTGCCTGCTGGTGACATCACCATGGGGAAGTGCAAGAAACCTCAACAAACAAAGTACTTCAATAAGGATAGCATTAAGAGGTCAGTAGTTGTGGAGTACCAGCCTCAGGAGTTAGAGGTTTTAATGGTGGAATGTTTTCTTCGTTGTGTCACTGTTCTGTCTTTGGAAGCTAAGTCTTGCTTTGTTTGTCAATCTTCTCTCTTTCCACCTGCACATGGTCTCTGATCTTTGTTAAGATTGGGCCTGCTCTGCGTCTTCACAAGGGAACCTCTAAATGGAGAGAGGAAGGGCTGCAAGGATTGAAAAGGATTAAAAAACTGATGGAGAGCAGGCACTGGCTCATGCTTGGCTGAAGCAGACTCCCAACCCTGCTATCTGAGAAGAGCTGTCAAAGAAGAGGTGATCATGGTATGGTCTCACCATTGGATTTGTTAGATTTTCAACTGCAGTGTGTTGCACCAGGAGATTTGGTTGAATGCAACTAGGGAGTTCCCTGTGTCTCTTTCACCACAAAATGAGTCTTCTAACTGAGATCTGGCTGTGCTGCCAAAAGAGTCAAGTCAAGCATGTTATTGAAAAAAAGAACAGGAAGGGGAATCTGCCTCTGTGAACCTTCCTTTGGAGCATTCAGAGTGGAACTGAGGAGCTTAAACTCTGTTTAAGTGAAGAGAGATTCAGGCACTCTATGAGAGGAATATGGAGTTCTTCAACAGAAGAGTTGAGTAAATACTGACAGGTTTAACTATTTTGCAATACATTTTCATAACATCTGTCAAGCTTCCTTTAAAAATACCCAGCCAGCTCTGGTTTGACTATAGATATTTTTCACACTTCCCAGTGTATGGAATTGGCATTTTAATTTCACAAACAAATCTACCAGCTTATTAGATGTATCCACCTGCTCATGCAAATAGCAGTGCAGCAGGTTGAATTTGTTCTCGTGTATTTCATCACAGGTTTTTGGTTGTCATTTAAGCTTTATAGAGTTTATTCTGCTCAGGTCCTGTGTTTTGCTGTATCCTTGGGATTTCATCCTTGGGATTGCTCCCACCATTGTAGTAGGTGGTAGCACTGGGTTGTTAGGCTGTTCTCCCCATGGGATCTGAATACATCTTCCCTGTGGGCTCTTGGCTTTCTGTGTGCTCTACCCCATGCTTGTTGTGGTTCTTTGCACCTACCAAAGAGCTTATCAGGTGCCCTTAATGACATGGATCTGCTATTGCTTTATTTTCAACTCAGCTGTTTAACTAAAGGAATGTGTTATTTAAAAAAGTAATTTCACCTGAAAGTAAATGGCCAAAAGCTTTTTTTTTTTAGTCCCAACAATAGATGCCATTTGCTGTTGATAATTGCCA
Source organism: Sturnus vulgaris (assembly GCF_052056855.1). Classification (NCBI taxonomy): domain Eukaryota; kingdom Metazoa; phylum Chordata; class Aves; order Passeriformes; family Sturnidae; genus Sturnus; species Sturnus vulgaris. The sequence goes on along the minus strand of NC_142248.1, from coordinate 289,624 downwards.
TCATGGCATGCTTTAAGTGAGAACAAACACACTGCTTCCCTCCAATACACACAAGGCTTTTTTTCCTAACAGATTTATTCATTAAGCATATGTTCAAAGACTACAGCTACTACCACTTTTAAATAGAACCATTTTTTCATTGCTTTTCATATTAAAAGTGCCACAGTGTTGTGAAAAACCTAATAATGCTCCAGATTCAATTAACTAGCATAGTCTATTAAAAGTCCATTCTACTCAGGTTGTTTGACAATAGGAAAAGAAATACTGTGTGTTGGAGACGGACCTTCAAATGACAGTACAAAGCTGCTGCTTTGCAGTCTTTAGCAGTTTGAATGCCTTTACCTTTCCTCTGTGTCTGTCAAAAATATCTCTTACAGAAATTGAAGGGGAGCTGGTTAGAAAGACTTAGTCCCAACTTCCTTGCACAGGAAACATTACTGCTGAAACAGGTAAAAGTTTCATCTGACCAATTTTGCGGACTTTTGATAAGAGGGATGGCACTCCTGAAAGACAGTAAATGCCTTCCATTTTGTATGCCTTCTGTGAAAGACAAAGATAAATACAGACCTATTTTTCAGAATAGGTCATTTTTCTTTCTGTCAGATTTGTGCAGGCGTTCTCAAAATGGCCCCTTTTAGAATCCCGTGTCCTCACTGCTACTGAGATTCTGAACGTCCTTTGCCAGCACACTGAAGAGCCTGTGTTATTTTTCTGTATGGAAAAGTGTTTTTGCAACAGCTCTAAGGTGAAGCTTTCTTTGTTCCTGAAGTTTTTTTTACACGCTACTAAAGTGCTAGTCCTATTCGATACACATATGGATTTAGGGATGCTATTGTCTCTTCAGCTGATAAGATCATTTCAAGATCTGTGGAAATGAAAGGATGAACTATGATGTTACAGTTATCCCTCACAAATAGGACTTGATACTACCCTGCTTACTCTTTTGTCTTTTGTGCCTCTGCTCAGCATGTCTGAAATAGATCACAGGGCTTCTACCTGGGCCATGGATAAAATGTAGCTCTTGCCCATTCTTTTTATGATCTTCCCAGCATAATTAATGTTCCTGTGGTGATTTGACCTTTGCTGGAGGCCAGGCACCCACCAAAGGCACTCTGTCACCTTCCTTCTGAACTGGATAAGGGAGAGAAAATAAAACAAGTGGCTGATGAGTTGAAATAAGACCAGGAGAGATCACTCACCAGGAAAGACTCAGGGAAATCAGTTGAATTTATTGCCAATCAAAATCAAAGCAGGATAATGAGAAGTAAAACAAGTCTTAAAAACACCTTCCTCCTACCCCTGCCTCCTTGGTCTTAACTTCATTCCTGATTCTCTATCTCCCTCTCTCTTAGTGGTTCAGGGAGATGGAGAGTGGGGGTTATCAGCCAGTTCATCACATGTTGTTCCTGCCATTGCTTCCTCCTCAGGAAAAAAGTTTTTTTCCCCTTTTCCAGTATGGGATCCCTCCTATGGGAGGCAGTCCTCCGTTAACTTCTCCAATGTGAGTCCTTCCCAGAGGCTGCAGTCCTTCATGAACTGCTCCAGGATCCTGCTCCAGCATGGGCTTACCATGGAATTACAACCTTCTTTTGGGCATCTCTCTGCTGTGCCGTGAGCTCCCCCAGAGGCTGCAGGTGGGTCTCTGCTCCTCCGTGAGGTGCAGGGGAATCCCAGCTCTGGCATCTCATGCACTGACCTGGGTGTCTGCAGGGCTGTTCCTCTCACATATTCTCATTCCTTTCTTCCATGGCCACATTTACTTCTGTGCCATAACTTCATTCTTCTTAAACAGATTATCCTAGTGGCATTCCTACCATCTGATGTGCTTGGCCTTTGCCAGCTGGCTGGCATTAGAACTGTCAGACATAGGGAAGCTTCTCAAAGAAGCCATCCTTGTAGTCCCCCCGACATCCTGCTACCAAAACCTTGTTACACAAACCCTTCAGGAAAGGACCAAACAGTTTTGGTGTACATAATTGGCATTGGGAGATGAGGGATGCAAACAAAAAAATTCTTTTAGTAGAATCTTGAAGTAATCTGGAAGAAGAGGGAGGTGGGATGGTTTGGAAGTGCTGCACTGGTCTTTAGGAGCTAAGAATGAGCTTTACAAGATTACTCAGTACTTTATTCTTCATCTTGAAGTTAAGTGTGGGAGGAGACTTGGTACGAGGCATTTGGCATCTCCTGTTAATGCAGATGAAGTGTTCTGGATAGCACAGCAGAAATACAGCTCTGTGGATGAAGTCTTGCTTCCCATTGACACATGCTGTCACCCACACTTGAGAAAGAGCATCCTAAAGGAAGCGATTGACTACTCATATTCCAAAACATGTATTATACACAGCATATTTCAACATAGAGACAAAACTGTGGGGCAACTAGGCGTCTATAAGAATACGTTTGGTTCCTTTGTGGTGACCTGAATTATAAATGTTATGAAATCAGGAGCTTCTGAAAAGAATGAAATGCTCCAATCAAGACCTGATGAAACAACTGTTTTTTTAACAGTTCTGATTTGTGTTGCATAGTTGACGAAGTAAATTCCTATCTTTTCATCCTCAGAACAGGACATCCTCAGAAAAAGGCATATGATGCCTTTTATACCTGAAGCAATGGGAGATTTTAAGTGTGCCTCCTTGGCCTGCCTCCCATAGATGCAACACACCTGCCACCTGCTTCCATGCAACCTCAGAGCATCATCATTTCTGCAGCATTTGCTGGAGTACAGAATGAAAATCTCTAGGCTATCTGTGATCCTGGTCTGGAGACAGAATTAGAAATGCTCTGCTTTATGTGTGATCCAAAATGGTGTTTGCTTACCATCTTGGTGACCTGTTGATTAGTGTCAGCTCTTGCTGTGGTAACTCAGCATGAGGCTGTGTGATGTGAGGGGGAGTGGAGCCCTGGGATACGTGAGTCCATGAGAGGTTTGTTTCTTTGGGTTGTTTTGTAGAGTGAAGCTCACAATTGCAGACAAGAGGTGCAAAATGCTCCCGGAATAATTGCAAAGCTCATCACCAGCATGTGCTCTTTTCATGTCACCCTCTCCAACAGAGAGCTGTAACAACTTGTGCATGTCTGCTTATCTATCTAGACAAAACATTGCTCAGTGCATGTTTCCTCCCTGGGAAGAGGATAAGAAGGCAAGCTGTTGCGTCTTTTTAGTGCACTACTATTTAAGACTGTGTATCCATGTTGACGAGCGTGGTATAAGAACCCAGATAGACTAGACATGGGACTGTTACCACTTTCTACTTGCATTGGTCGCTTTTCCTGCTCCTGTGTGGATACATAGGGAAAAGGAGAACTTGAAACTGTTATTTTTGTGACATTTTAGTAATCTAAGCATGCCTCTAACATGAAGGGACTACAGTTACAGAGGTAGCAGAATGCTGAACTGGAAACGATGATATCTAATTGTGCTGAGTTTCCATTAGGGCCCATAATGGTGTAGCCTGGAATGGAAATAGGGCTCTAATACAGAGAAAGTTGATCCTGTTTGTGGATGTCCACATCTTTATCTCTACAAGTGTTTATTTCAAAGTCCAGATTAGAGGGTCTGAGTGATACTGTTGCTTTCTGAGGAAGCCAAGCAGTGCAAGCGTAGCCTTTTTAAATGTATGAAAGAAAGCAAAATGCTTGTACTTGGCGTAATACCCTTGGGGCACGTATCAGGTTTGTGGCTGAAGATGACTATTGAGACTGGTCTTGATACAATTTGCTTTGCTCAGGAAAGAGAATGTCTTTGAAATGAATGTAATAGTGGCTTTCCTAAATGTTTTTTTTGTGAAGGCTCCAGGGCATAAGATTTGCATCACTTAATAAAGCAGGCTGTCCCCAAATATCAAAACATTCTTATTTGAACCTGGCAGGAAGCCAGCAAATCACCCCTCTGCTTCAAGGTGCAAACCCTCTCATTCACCAGAGCAGAAAGCAGATCTAATATCCACAGAATGCCAGGCCAGTCACCGAGGAGACATTAGAAATACACAGTAGTATTAGCATTATGACTGTAGAAGTACTGCAGAGGTTATTAATTTAACAAAATAAATATCCTTCTCTTTTTTTCTGACAATAGCAGTGTGGCAACACCAACAGAGATTATAGCAGTATGAATAGCAAATACTTTCAAAAGTGTGTGATACCAGAATGTGCTTGTTTCTTTTAATTGTCAGAGTCACTCTTTTATTGAAGAGGATGTTTGTCTGGTTCTAAATTATTGCTATTCTTTGATTATGCATTCGGGCACATTTAAGTATATCCTGTAGTTAAAGTGTAAAGGCACAAAAATTACAATTAAGGTTTGGAAGAGGAGAGTTGGTTATCCTGTTTCAGAGAGTTCAAGCCTCTACACTTCAATCTGCATTGCTGCACCACTGACAGTTCTCCCTGCCTGTGTTGACTGTGCAAGGTGGGTTAGTGAGCAGTCTAAGCCTTTATCTCTTTAACTGTGGAATTACAGAGCTACTTTGTGAGTTTCCATTTTCAGTGTTAAAGGGAGCTTGCAGCCGGAGATTAATTTGGGACAACTAACTCCACTAAAAGTCAACTTGTAATCTGTTTACAAAAGCTCAAGACAGCTCCAAAATTATCACCAGGCATTAGAAACTGTTCAGTGAAGAAAACAGCATAACAAAGAAATTTATTCTTTATTAAAAAAAAGAAAAACCTAAAATTCATTATTCAGTGGGAATCAGAAGGACCTTCTGTAAGAGGGTTAAGAGGAAAGGAGAAAAGACAAAATCAAGCAAAAGAAGCTTTGAATTGAGCCCTGATTGAAAGATGACAAGTGCTAATTATGTGTGGATGCAATACAAGTTAATATTCAGTGTCTCTGCCTTCTGGGGGTCTGCATTCACTCAAGAGCTGTGATTTGGCACCATATTTAATTTTTTTTTTTTTTTTAGCAAACGTTAATTATATATAATAAATCAGTAAACACCAGTGTGTAGGACCCTAGGTATGAGAGGAGTGCTGAATGGAATATTTGGTTTCTTCCAGAAAGGGACTGGGGACAGATCAAATGAAGTCGCCCAGACTCACTCTTCAGTAAAATAAGATCTATGGTATCAGGCTGCATCCTTCTCCCTCCAGGGATGACTTTATAGGCCAGCATTCTGTCTTTTAAAATTGTGTTTTGGAAACTCTTTTGATTATTTGGAGCAAAAATGACTATACAGAAGCAGGGGACTTGGAGAAGATTGTGAGTTCTGCTTTTCTCTTTCCCATATTTCCTTTCCTCTGCAGTTATCATTTTTTCATGAACTATTTCTTGAGCAACACCACAGTGAGCTACCCTGTGGGGTGGGCAGTGGAAGTTGATATAGTAAGGCATTTTAATGCTATGTCACTTCACCCTCTGAGACTGGATTTTGTGTTTGCATTTTAAGTCTGTAAAGCACAAGTGCATTTGCAGAGATTTATACTAGAATCACTAAAAAGTAAGACTTAATGTTAACTAAGAACAGATTCTTTCTCACGGGGAACAACAAGCTTACTTTTTGAATCATTAATTCTGTTTAATAAAACAAAGTCCTTATTTAGCTCCTAACAGTCCCTCAGTTTCTCTGCTAACAGTAGCAGTGGATTAAACATTAGTCTGAAAATTAGTCACAGTTGTCCTCATATAGACTGAAAGTTAGTTTCAGAAGTGGTTTTTCAAAAATGGATTTAATAAATTAGGAAACTTCTAGGCATTTTTTTTTCATGACTTATAAAATGTACTGTCCAGAATTCTAATCACAGAAAAAAATACTACCTTGGTAATTTAATTAAATGTTTATTTCCATGGGTACAACCCAACCTAAGGATAATCTGCACCCTCTGTAACCATGATAAACATTTTTCCCTCCATTGATAGTAGAGTCCCTTTTCTGTACAAGAATGTAACAGATTAGAAGATGTTGGATCCTGTTACACTTGAGTTTTATGGAACCTGCAATAAAATGGCTAGAATTTTCTCTTGATCTTACTTAATGATGGAAGTTGGAGCTGGTGGACACTTCCACTGCAGCAACTCAGCTGAAGATGCCCTTAGGAACTGGAATCTACCCAGATGATATTTTCACTTATCATTGTGGCACTTCCCTGTGGCAGCCAATTACAACACAGTAGCTGTTGGACTGTTGAAAAAATCACAGCAACTTGAAAGCTCTTCTAAATTACAGCAAAGAGCCTTGTCCGTACCCTAAATGCACAGAACATATCAGCAAGCACATAATGTCAGTGATTGACTGGGAATCAGATGAGGTTTGCAGGTTGTTTGATGGCCAGTCTCCTCCTGTTGAAGAGGGGGAGGCTGTTTTTCTTGCAGTCTGATATTTCTCTTCTCTGTCCCTCTCTAGCAGCTTGCAGGCTTGCTTTTCTATGTGACCCCACAGTATCATAATAATGGTCCTGGGTGAAGATGAACATTTTTTCTGCCCTTCACCTCTCTTTCTCTCCTCCCACCCATCCCAGATGAAGTGGCAGGTGGACTGAGTGGGAGCAGTGTGAACCCAGTGCAGAGAAAACGTGTGATTCAGCAGTTCAGCAGGGAGCTGCTGGGCAGAAAGGCAGCTCTTCTCCTTGCACACTCTGGCATCGATTGCTGCTCCCTCAGAGATGAGACGAGGCCCTTTACGGATGGAGATGTGCAGCTCCCCAGTATGGCAAAGGGACTGTGTATTCTTTTCAGCAGAACTTATTTTAAGTAGATAGGAAAGTTTCTTCTTCAAATTTGTTAGAAATGTTGCCAGTGAAAAGGGAGTAGCATCGGGCTGGCAACACACAGTTATGTGCGTCACTCACTCACAGATTTTCTGCATGACTTCTGCGTTTCCTTTCTTTCTCTCTTGATGCATCTTTCCCTTTTGGTAATTAGAGTTTGGCATAAGCAGCAGCCAGAATCCACCAGCTGAGCTTGGGAAGTACAAGTCTACTTTTCCTGGCAAGTAGGTGACACCCCTTTTCCTCTGCACTGTCAAAGAATTCCATGGAGACCCCCTGCCTTCCTCAGAAGGAGGCTTCTGGCTTTCCCCACGCTACCTGCCCCTCCTGGACAAGTAAACACAAAGGAAAGTTGATAATTGTGGGTTATCCTCTGCAAACAAGGGTAAATTAACCTTCTCACTCGCTATTAGAGAGGGGCCATTGCACTGTCTGTCTAAGTGGTTTTGTAGTGATGAAAAAGTTGTGCTATTTTAAGCAATTCTATGTTTGTCTTTCAGAATGAGGACTGAAGTAGATTTTTCTGTATAGACTAATCAACAGCAGGGTAGACATTTTATAGCAGTGGTTGTACTTACTAAAAGCTCAGTTTTAAAGCTGTAGTGTGCATCATTGGCACTGAATTTCCCCGACACATGCACGCAAAAAAAGCAAGCTTTGGGGTGGTGACTGGAACAGTGTTGCTGGAGAGCTGTTGGGCAGCTGAGTTCCCCTTGATGGGCATATCAACCCATGAACTGGTGTGAATGAAATACAAATATTTCCAGTGTGATGCTTTTAGCAAAAATACTCATCTTTCCCAAACAGAATCCTTGAATGTTAGAAATTTCAGTTGTTCCCCACACAGCTATGACTACCTGTAGCCTGGCTCAGCTTGTTCTTACAGTCTAGAGTAGATACACTTAGTAGTGTAGAAGCATTAGAAATCATAAGCTGAAATTCGTCTCAGGTTAAGTAATATACGAGACTGACACCCGTCTTGCTGGTGTGTAGACTTAGTCTTGGTGAAGAGTCTTCCATTCCTCCCTCACGTGTCAAAGAGGGTAGTTCTAGTTTCTTGATCCTCTTACTTAAATTGATAGTATGTCAGGTTTATTTTTTCATGAGTTCTGTTACAGAGAAGAGTTTGAAGTCTGCAGTTACAGTCTGCAGTCCTACAGAGGACCATAGGATGGATCTAACTGGCTTCCAGTTAGATGCCAAAGTGATTTCAGGGTTGGTTTGGCACCTTGCATTATTTAGTGCAAAAATAGTGTAAATGGAGTGGGATCCATGGATCTGCCTGGCTTGTTGCTTGTGTTTGAATTAAGCTGTCTGATACTTTCTGAAGTAGCTCTCAGTGTGGTTTTGCATTACAAATGCAAGATCTACCAACCACAAGCTCTTGGCAGCTAAAACCTGGGCTTTATCCAGAATGGAATTGGAGGAGATTCCATTGTTGTAAATCCCCTCTATCTCCAGTCAGTCAGTAGTAGGTAGCTGTGAGGTGCATCTGGGGATGTTTTTATTTGCAGCTTTTAATCTGGATACTTTTGGGGCCTAGATGCTCTCCTCCTGAGCAGCGTTTTACTCAGCCATCTGGAAACTATAAATGTATTGAACTTTTGTAAACAGAGCAGGTCAGGGATCATGCAGACTAGCAGTAGTCATGATCAGAAAGGCCAAAAAAATGAGTAATGGGGGAGCTAGCATCCCCAGTTTTCAACACAGATCATTATATCTTTAGTGAAAATTTTCAACATAACTTACCAGGTGAGTCAGGGGTGCAGACAGAATGAAGAAGAAACAGACTTTACTTGGTGGTGAATTTTATCTGTCTGTAAACATAATGATGCAGCTGCTGTCATGTTTACTACTTAATAAATTAGGTTGCTGTTGATAGAGAAGTTCAGTAGAAGTTCCAGAGTTATGAAGTAGTGACCCACTAGTTGGTTTCCTACAGAGTGAACAACGTAAGTACACAAGTTGTGTTTGCCATGCAAGTATGAGAGATCCCCTTCTTCTTGCCCACTTTGTCCCATACCACAGCACTGCAAAGGAAAGCTAATTATTCAGTTTCCAACTTTATCATGCTGCAGTGACAACCAAATAAGAGATTGTTTTCTTAGTTAATACTATTCTCCTAAAGCTCCAATCCTTGGATAGACAGACTTTTAAACCTCCAGCACAAGCTGCCTCTTGTTCATGTGCACTCTGAGGCAGCTCATTCAGCTTTGATGTGTCTTTCCAGTATCTGGGCTTGCATGCAGTCAGGATATCTTATGATGTGTGTATTTAACAAGGTCTTGACCAGATCTGTGAACTGCCTGCCAAGGGCTGTGTCCTGTGTGTGCAGTTGAGGTGCATGTTAAAATTCTTGTCAGCAGTGGACTGAGACCCATCTCAAAAGTGTACTTTCATCTACTGTTCTTTCATCAATAGCACTTCTCCCTAGCAGTTAGATGGAAATTAGAGGCAGAGATTTCAGTAGGCAGTTGCATTTGGACATCTGAATGGACTTATAAATGGACTTATGACTCTGGTCTGAAATGCTGGTAATCTTGATGGATGTAAGGTATTGCTGGCATGACTCATACTTTGTTGTGCTTCCACTCTGTAGTCCATTCCTACGAATTCTCATCACACATGGCCATCATGAAGATGTGGACAGGTTCAGAGGGATATATATCTCAATGTACCTAAAACAATTAGGGGCAATGCAGCCAGCTGCTGTGGTGTGTTGGCTGCTGCAGCTTGAGATTTGGCAGAACAGGTGAGGCCCCTTTTGCCCTCCTGTCTTCTGTGTCTGGAAAGTAGAATCCACCATTAACAAAAATTGTATTTTCCAATTGGATCGCAGAAGCATATCCAACCCAGAAGCATAATTCCCACAGGGACAGTGTGATGGATGTACATAAATGTCTACTAACTGTATGAGCACTGTCTTTTCATTGCTGGGGTGAATTTTCTTTCTGTTTTATAAAAACAGTTTTTTTGAGGAACAAGATTTTTTTCTCAAAAATGCGTTGTTAAATTAAGTCTGCCAATGGAGCTGTGCCAATTCCTTGAGCCTTAGCACCTGTGCACAAGTTCCTTTTAAAATGTTAACTTCATTAGGAAATACAGCCAGGTTGTGAGGTTCTGAGGAGTTGTTTTTCTCTGAAGGCTTTGAATATGAATCAGTTGAGTTACAAAGCTGCTAATGCCTCACCCACAGCAGGATTTGATGAGATCGTGGCATGTTTGTTACTGTAAAGCTTTGTTGACTTGCTTATTATTGCTACAGTGCCTTTTAGTGTTTCAGCTAAGACTAGTACTCTAAGCACTCGTTTTTCTGAGAGTTATATAGGTATTTTTTCATTCTTCTGCCTGTTATGCACCCACATGTATAATCAGAAAAAAAATATAGAGAGATACAGGGGGGTTAAAATGGACATTGCCAGAGTTACAGAAGCCAGCTTTTACCTCCTGAGTGAAGAAAGATGTTTCCCTATATATATTATTCCATAATATGATAGCATGCAGTGCTATGCCATGTATTTTTGACAGCTTGTTTTGGTAGCACTGCTTAAAGAAAGAATACTGGATGAATGGATCCCTGGCATGATCCAGAAAGTGTTTTTCCCTGAACAGCAAGGATGAGTTTAAGTTTATGGTGCTGTTTTGAAATTTCAACTTGCTTTCACAAGCCATATGGCTGCTACAGATGTCAGAGACCTTTTAATTCTTCTGCCAAAGGGTTGGTTTTTTTTCCCTAGCAAGTCTAGTCTTGTGCCACAGCAGTACTCATGGAACTTGAATCTCGATCTCTGTGATGGAGGAAATGAGGATGCTTATCACATGGATGCTACATTTCACTGTCAGTCAAATCACTAGCAGGGGAGAGGCTCAGTTCTTTCCTGGACGCAGTCATCCTTGCCAGCTCTCTCAGGACCTTCACATTCACCTTGACACAAGAAAGCTTCACTGGTGTTTCACTCATTATCTCATCTGCTACTGAAAGAATCCTGGGCCTGTTAGGGCAAACAATACAGGAATATAGGATTGACAAGATGACATGTGAGTGCTAATTGAAGTATTGTTTAAATCTAACGTAGTTAAATCAATACCGAACCTGAGGTGCGTGTCATTATATTTGTTAGAATCAAATCTTTTGTGATTTTTAGGGGAAAATTTTTGAGTGGATTTCAGTTAATTATAGACTTTCTCTTTGTAAATCTATTATGAATGATGTTCTATTTTTCCAGTTTATCAAGCAACAAGATTAAATGTAGCAGCAAATTTTTAATACTAACAATTATAAATGTATACAATTAAAGTATTGGAGATGAATACAATCAAAGTGCATATATTTGAGAATATACAAAATTTGGCAGTAAGTAATTTAGTATAATTGAGGTTCGTATAAAGCATAAACAAAACTGACTGGGGAGGGCTCGCCATTCCTCACGTACCAAAGCATCCAGGCTAACAATCCCACTTATATACTGTAGGCTACAGAAGTTTCTAAAAAACTCCTCCTAGTTTCTATTCCTAAAATCTACACCACTATGTGTACAGTGCATGCTCTACTAATGGGTTACGGGGTCTCTCATCCTTTTGAGGGTCTTATTTCCAATGAAGGCTCATCGTCTTCCTCAGTGACTGAGGTGTGACCTGCAGGTAGTGCAGGCGCCCTGTGTGACTGAGCAGATGTTTTCCATAGCAAGACTTTAATTGAGTCCCATGTTTGGAATCATCCCATTTTGGCCCATTTCAAGGTCAAAGCTTTGTATTTCTAGATGCTGCTTGTCAGGCCTATGTCCTTTTACGATTCCCTTCCAACATCTTTCTTTGACTCCCAACATCTGGAAGATGTCCTTTGCCCTGTCTCACCCATCTCCCCCCTCACTCTGTAACAATTTTCTTCTATTGATCTAAATACAATTTTGCTAATATAGTTGCAATTTAATTAGCACGAATCACATTTATCACAAAATCCAAGACATGTATCTGTTTATTTATATGCATGGATTCAGCCAATTCTCTATTATTTCAGTTCTTACACCTTTTACCTTCTGTCATGCTAGTGAAAATACCTCTTGATAGCAGTGTCAATTCAGCAGAGCTGGAATCCTGGGCTCCCAGGTCCACAGGCCAGGTCTCTACCTTATGCAGTGAAAATAATTGAAAATAAGAGTGGTCTATTGTCCTTCATATAGGGCAGTTGTAAGAAAGAGAATGTGACCCCTACAGTTATACAGGTGTTACTAGACAACACTGGAATTCCAGGAGTTGGACTTCTGGGCTGTGGAGAGGCACAGATCCCCATGGTTACCAACACAGAGCAGTGCCCTAACTTTGACATCTTTGTTCCAGAAGATGCAGTTAAGTGGCCTTCACGTCCTTGTATTATAGTCAAGGATTTGTTTCCAACCAGAAATGACCTTGTAGAATCTCAGACTATTACAAGTATGAAGCAAAGATATGCTGTTTATGTGCTACGTAAGGCAGCACCTTTGGTCAGTAAAAAAAAAGTGTTCTGAAATATGAAATATTATGAAAACCAGCTGAAGGCTGAGTGTGAAATCTGCATTCCTTGGCTCCTTGCATTCCTTGGTCTGGTTGTCTTTCCAATGCTGTTTTACTTTTGTACTGTATATATTTTATTTTGAGATTTGGGGAGGAGTATGTAAGACAGGAAATCATTGGAACTTGGAAAAACAGCAAATATGTTCATTAATCATTCTTAGTGACAGAAGTGTATTATTTAATGCACATAAAGGAAAAGTTGAACTTAAACTATGTTTAGTGAAAATTGAAGGTTAGAGACTTTAGAAGCAAACAATAATAAACTGTAAGAAATAGATATTTTTGAAGCTTTAGATCTCAGCCACAGGTGCATGTCTCTCTGCAAAGATGACAAAAATAGTTTCTGACACGATGATTCTGTCCCTGCTAAATTTAAAATTCCTGTTCCAAAACACAGAACATAAACATCCCACAAAAATAGCAGGAAAAAATTGGCAATCATTAACAAGTATTTTCCTCTCGATTCTTGTTCAAATCTAGTGAGATATGAAGCAGTTTGGAAGCTTGAAACTCTTCAACTTTAAGGACTGAGAGGTAGACTTGCTGTGATATCTATCATTAGATAAAAACAGCATTAAAAATGAATTCTTAGTATGGGCAGACCATCAGCTGATACAAAGATATATTTCATTTGCCTGATTGGAGCTGTGGCTAGTTAATGGGTGCTTAAGAGTTACTATTGTGAGACATTTAGAGAAATGTTTGCTGAGAGGAATGTTTTATGGAAACCTGACTTCAACAAACCATGTAAGGACCAATGGTGTGGCTTTTCTCTGGGACACAGGAGGCTGGTTTAGGCTTAAGTCTACAGTGCTGTACACAGGGCAGCTTTGGGGCATTCCTCATGTACAAAGATATAAGTCAGTAATACTCACACTCAATGGTTCTGATCTTTCACTCCTCACTTGTAAATTATTTTATGTCTACAGTGACTCTATTCAAAATACTATTACTGAGGGAATACTCTCAGTAACACCAGTGGTTATTTCCAGTGAAGAGTGCAGCTTTGCAATATTACTAAATAGGTCTTGAGTATGAATTCATCCAAGAAGTAGGTTATTGGAATAAACTAATAATAAATTAGTGCCTTAGGACACTCAGTCAAAACCCAGTGTCCCCAAGCACTATTCAGACACATAACAAGAAACAGTCTCTACCTCAGAAATTTATAATCGGATTAGACAAAGCAGACAAATAAAAGAAATGGAGAAAATGAGACAGGAAGGGCCATCATGTAGCTGGGAAGTGTGTAGCTAGGCGATAGCACAGATAGCTTCTTTGAAAAAGTAAAAATTAAAAAGTGCAGCAATGTAAATGAGAATTTGTTAATAACAAAGCCCAGAATCTACACCTCCGGAAGGAGAGGGAAAATAATTTATCCGCCCACACTCACTTTTTTCTGATGAAGGCAGGTGAATAAAGCTGCACTAATAGAGTGTGACGCTCACAATCCTGAGCTGCACTTGCTGAGGCGGAACTGAGAGGTAACCATCGTCTCCAGGAAAACAATAGCCCCGAAGCCTCCGCGGTGCCTGCAGGGCCACATCCCATTCATCCCCTGCACGTGTCGTCTTCACGTGAAGGTTGTTCCCGTCCGGCTGTTATGGAGTCAGTGGATGAAGCTGAAGGACGGCAAGGAGAGCTGAACATGAAGGAGCAGTCCCTGAAAGCCTCCCAGAAAACAGCAGTGCTCAGTTGGCCTCCCCGGTGGAATGGATTAATACCTGGAGACAGCATGTACCTGTTTGTCCTCTCACAGATACTGGTAAGGCAGCTTGCCATAGGTTTGGAATGCTGGAACCCTTCCTTTAGGCTGTGCTGGCTTGGGAGGTTTCCTCATTTACTGTACATGTAGCAGTGAACGAGAAGTAGGTGCAGTCCTTATTTCTGCAGCCACCTCTCACGGCTTTGCCATGAGAACAGCCCTTGCCTCTTAGTGTCCCAGAATCCCATCCTGTTTCCTGCCTCTCTGTAAATGCCTCCTTTGCCAAATGATTACTATCCCACCAAATCAATTTTCTGTTACTGGTATATATGGGGATAAAGACCCATGTTGTTAAAAAGTGGAGTGGGAGGTGTATTCTTAAAAGCTGGGGTGTGCCCTTCACAGTTGGGGATGAGGTTGTACCCCTCTGTGAGTGTGTTAAATATAAAGCCACTGCTTTTGTAGTTTATGTTATCTGTGGCATGTTCACCCTTAAGTGGTTCAAATGAAAAGTTTCCATGTGTGTATGTTTGTGTGTGTGTGTATTTATAGTGATTCCTATGTGGAACATGGCTATTTGTGAGAGCTTTGAGAGAGGCCTTAAGAGTCTTTTAATAGCATCCTAAATTCATGGAATTACTAATTTTGATCTAAAAGTAGTAATCCTGAAAGTTCAGAAGCAGAGGAATCTGTTGCTCTTTCAGTGTTGCTCTACTTGCTGTTTCTGGGCAGCCCTTTTTCTAGTGAGGGTCGGAGGGAGCCTTTGTAACTCAGTGATGCATATCTAGTTAATAGTAACTGAGCTTGGAGCCTTCAGTCTTTTTATTCCTGTTAAGCTACAGCCTAGAAAATACCTGACTTCTTAAAGCAAAAGTGGTAATCAACATGAAATCAATGCTAACTAAATTAGTTAATTATGCAGTCTTGAAATGAAAATGAATGCGTGTATAATGAGAGATGCTAATTATGTCTTTTCTGACTGATTGCACAGCTTCTCTGCATGATGCTGTGGTACAGCACTTACGGGACCATCCCAGCAGCTCAGAATGCCTTCGACTTGCTCTCTTACTTGCTTACCCCATTCAAACAGGTTTTTTCAGATCAAGGCGAGGTAAGTCCCTGTGCTCCTCTCTGGTTATATAGTTGATGTCAGTAGCCTTGGGTGATGCTTCTAATATCTCTTCTGATAAGTGTATTTCATGTGTACGCCCTGAAATGGCAGAATAGTTTTCTGAAAGCAGAAGAATGTTTTGAGATACTGGGCTGAAATTTTGGCTATGATGTTAGGTTAGTATTGCAGATTTTTTATTATTTACAAATTATTGCAAATGAAACAAAGAAATAAGAAGTCATCTCATTAAGCTTTAACCAACAGTAAAAGGGAGAGCTGGAAATTCATTTCTTAGGATGAATAGAAGCTTAAATTCTGGAAGAATGGATCAACCTATATAAAAGGAGCAAATCACACCATAGTCTCAAAAATATACTTTTGTTGAGTGTTTGGAACATATCTGTGTGCAGGAAGTGTATTTCAAGTGTACTAGGTGCACAGATTCATTATATCTACAGAGCTACCCCAGTAAAATTGCTTAGCTTCTCATCATGACATGATGACATGTATACCAGAATGATTCATCTGATAAATTATTGGTAATTATACCCAGTGCAGATTTTTCTAGTGTGGACAGAACCTTAATTAAGTGGTGAGCAGCTACTTTAAAAAATCTGATTAAATATGTTTGCTACCAAAATGCTTAGCTCCATTGTACATAATCTTGTAGGCAGAGGCTTTGCAGTACTAATAGAAAATCTGATTCAGTACCTCTTGTGGTTGAAGGACAGTGGAGACTGTTTTCTTTTTTCTCAGTGTTCATGAGCTGCATATCACCTGCTCTTTTGGGGTTTTTTTTGAAAGAAGCACTTTTTCTTTGCCCTTTTGCACTTGGCTTTATTATGCACAGAGCTCTTCACAGACTGTTGCCTATGTCTTATTTGCAGTGGCTCAATGATTAACAATTTGTTATTCCCACCAGAAAATCACTGATTTGTATAATTTTGACTTACAATAATTGTCCTTCACGGAGGAAACTGATTCCTAGAATGCATCACAAGAACACCCCAAGTATGATTCTATGCAGATGTTCATGCATGTGTTTGAGGACTTTTATTTATTGTGCAAATTTACACTTGAAAACAGTATAGGCAAAGAAATCTTCTGATGTTAAGATAAGCAAAAGGAAGCTCTTTACTCCAAATTTCTCATTAGCTTTTCTAGTAGGAGAAAAAGAGTAAAATTCCTTGCTTACTGAAGCCCATTAGAACTGAATTTTGTACCTACTACAGAGAACAGACTGAACTATAGACTACTATAAAATGACTAAGACAACAGAATTAATTCCACTGCCAGTGGTGTGAGTTAAACTGATGGTGTTTCACTGAATGTGTAGAAAACACAGAAAACTCCTCTGTGGCTAGATTCCATTTAAGGATCCCCAAACCTAGGAAAAGTATTAAACTTTGTTTACAGCCCTCTGCCACAGTATAAAATCACACTGACTGAAGCAATAATGTGCTGGTTCAGTCTGCAAAATTGAACTGTGGGTTCAGATCTCCACTTTGGCAAAGTGTGAGGGTAGGAAGCAGAACTCCTGTTTGCCTTCACAGTGAAGTCTAGGGTTTAGACCTCCTAGGGTGCTGGGGCTTAGAGATGGTTTCAGTTTCCATCTTCTCCAAAGCCTGGCTTCTTTTTTTGATTGTGATGGCAGCTTTTCCACAGATGAGTGTGATATCAGTAAATCTTCATGGGAGATAATGCACAGTTGGCCAAGAACATGCATGCAGACACTGTAATGTGCCCTAAATGCTTCATGAATCATTGTCTATTCTGTTGTTCCACAGAGCTTGACTACAGTTGGAAGCGTTGTGGTATCATACATTTTACTGTCTTTGGCTTCTCTAGGACTTCTATTTGTAGGATCTCTGGTAAGTTATGGTACAGTACAAAACTATATTCATGCCCTTTTTCAGTGAGTTTTTATAGATGTGTAATTCATCCAAAGTTGTTGGTATTATGCCCAAGTGGATTGTAAAGCATCATTTTTGGGGGTCTTTCTATATAATCATCTGCTTGCTTTATGTTACTCAAGTTCTTGATGAGTTGGGGATTGCACTGAAGTAGAAAGGTATATAAAAATGTTTTTTATTTTTTCCATCCACAGATGGGCAAACTATTTGCACTGAAGTAGAAGGGATGTGGTCCATTAACAGGACCATCATCTATTGATTTCAATGGCAGAAGGAGCTGTTCCAGAGTGCCACTGTTCTTCTGAATGTGAAGTCCTGTTAGATGTAGGCCAAGGCCCCAGCTGCATAACAAGCTTAAGCGGTGTGACTACAATTAATGTAGTTAGCTGTCAGCTGCTGGGGAGCAGCAGTGTGTTGTGTTTCTCCATGGATTGTGTAACTGGTGCAAAGTTGTGTGGTAGATGGGAGAGCTATGGAGAACTCTGCCTTGTCAGGAAGCTCTGACTGAATGTGGCTTTTCAAACCCCTCTGCATTGTTCTCTTACAGGGGGAATGAAGCTACTGAACATGCAGGCAGAGCATCACCTCCTGTCCTTCCAGAGGTGCACTCCAGTTAGCTCAGGAAGTTGAAGCAGTGCTCTGCACATGCTGTTTGAGTGATGCACAGCATAATGAAATGCATCCCAGAATCATGGGACTGTAGGTGGGCAGAGATTGCTAATCTAATATCCTGCTTGGAGCAGGGCTGTTGCCAACACTCAGTAAAGTCAGCCATGAATTTTTCCACACAGGTTTTGAAAACCTTCACGGAAGGAAGGTTTATCATATCTCTCTGTGCCTGTGCCACAACCACGTGGCACTTTTGGGGAAGAGATGTTTCTTAGTGTCTCATCTGAATTTCACAAATATAAAAATGTCTGGACTGAATTTCTGCAGGCTTGTGGCCATTGTCCCTTGTAGTATCAGCTGACATTACCAAGAAGTGTCTGGCTGCATCTCTGGAGCTGCCCTTCAAGTAGTTGCAGGCCACTATTAGATCACTGCAGCCTCCTCTTTGCCAGGCTGAACAAGTTCAATTCTCTCCACCTTTTTCATGTACTCTAGACCCTTGACCTGCTTTGAAATCCTCTACTGGGACCACTCCAATTTTTCCATATCTGTCTTAAACTGGGGGAACTAAATTTGTAGACAGTATTTTCAAAGTGCAGCTCCATCAGTGCCAAGGAGAGGGGAATACTTCCTTTGATTTGCTAGCCACACTCCCTGCTAGGAAGTAATTTCATATTATATGTCATGGTTAAATCCACTCAGAGGCAGCACAGTGGCAAAATCTTCTGTTTAATGTGTCAGGAAAATGGACTTTCTAAAAACTGTTCACAAGGCCAAGTGATTATAGTTAATGCCTCCATTATTGTGATCATTGATGTAGGCAAGGAAGTTAGCGAAGTTTACGCAGTTTTCTGGGTTTTTGATGCTGCTGTACCTTATCCAGATTAAATTTGTCCTCAAAAATAAACTTTCGGTAATTCTGTAATTGCAAATATTAAAGAAAAAAAAGACACCTAAGAATTGTCAAGAATGTTATGAGTTCCAGATAAATTTGCAGCAAAACATTCTGGGCTGAAAATCTGAGTAGCAGGGGTGTGATTTTTTGCATATTCAGTTATTTCTTGGTGACCCATTCTTAGCACAGAAGGTAAAGTGAGTGAAAGCTCTCCGTGGTCAAAAATTCTGATCTCTCTTTGCACGTGAACTCCTTGCAAGTGAGCATGAGCACCACTATAGATTAAAGACGACTTGGCCTGTATTTGTGTTGGTTAAAATTTGTGTATAGAAAAACATTTTCTAACAGTTTCCATGTTGGTGAATTTGCACTGTTTTGTATTCCTGTGGTCTGTGCTAAGAATTTTCTAGCTAGAGTAGTGGCACAAATGTCTGGATAAGTCACTAGGCAGCCAATTATAAGTGTCCTGTAAGTTCTGAGCAATGGTCCATCTTGCCCAGTATGTTCTCTCTAGCATGGACATTAGGAAGGAGAGACTGTTTAGAGAGTGCACATGAGCTTTGTCCCTTCCTGCCTACCTGTCACCTTCCTCTCAGAGGTCCTGGTGCTTTGCAGTTTACAAATTTGGAAATATCTGCTTTTGTCAGTTATTTGTGGAATAAGATGTAACAGTCATTGGCAGAGCATTGAAAATGGTGATTGAACCAGGCAGAGTTTCTGCAATCCCAGCTTGCTGGACAACAGGTTATTGCATGAAGAAAATTTATTTTCCCCTTTGTCTCAGCTGAGTGATATTTCTCTCCCTCTCTACTCAAAATTGATTTCAAGTGCTGCCTAGAAGAGACCTTGAAAGGATCTTCTCCTTTGAGGAACACCTTTATGACCAAGCCTTTCTTTCCCAATGTTGAAATTAACACTGTCCTGCATGATATCCTAATGTGCTTTAGTAGCCTAGGAAGAGAAAAATTTGACCTTTTTTAGTGGCACTTTTAAAAATTCAACTGATCATCTAAGAAAAGGACAAAAGAGGCTTTTGGAAAATGAGACCTGTTCTTAGTCTCAAAAGGATGCATGACAATGCAGTATAGTTTGGATGGCATTTTCCTGAGTGATACTAACTCCTAGTTCTATGTTAGATGGATGAAGTTGGTCTAGGGTTACAGATCCTGGAATTCAGAGGTGGGTTTGAAATTTTTAACTGAAATCTGTGTGGAGGATTTGAAGTCTACAGATTTGATTTCCAAATCACCTATTCTATCACAGCAAACTGATAGGATGCAGAAATTTTTCAGATTAATGCAATTTCAAACCTTCTGTTAATTTGTAATATAAACTTCCATATTGCACTTATATCTTAGAACTTCACAGGTTTCATTATTTAATGTTTATACCATATTCAAATCAGATAATTAAATTATAACCATGTCTTTGACCCTGGTCAAAAACTGATATGGGCATTCTGGGCCCCAGGATCAGGTACATCAAAATTGAGGCCTCTTCAATAAATGATGGGTTTATGCAAAAATTTGGGATACAGTGCCTGGTTATTAAAGATGTCCAGCTCAATTCTATTAACTTAAGACAGCTATATGTAAATTTCAAATAGAAAGCCATTAAATCGGGAGAGGTGTGATTTGTAGAATACTATCGTGGATTTTTGTTTTGTAAACAAGCCTGAGAAGGATAAGAAACTGAACAAAAGGACAGCGGTATCACGTTGGCTTGCATATGATAGTCACAAGCACATTCCACTTCCACTGTATCCCTGAGTTAAGCCTAACTAGCTCTGTGGAAACCTCTGTGGCTGAAAGCAGGTTTGAATGCGTAGATGTGAATCCTTGTAACACGCACCACAAAGCCACTCCTGCATGGAACATTCCTATTCTCTTCAGTACTCTCCAATTCTAATACAGACAGCTGGGATGCTGCCCTAAAGACCTGTGCCCTAGGCTGTATGGAAGGGCTGCCTACAAGCAGAAACTTTTTAAAATGTTTGTTTCCTCCAGTTCTGGCACCTCCTCAGAGCCCGACCAGACCCCCCCTTTCTGCTGCAAGAGGACAGACGCCAGTCTGTGAGCCGGCAGCCTTCCTTCACGTACTCAGAGTGGACAGAGGATAAAAATGAGGATGACTTCCTAGATATGGATCCCGTGCCAGAGACTCCAGTCTTTGACTGCGTAATGGATATTAAAGCGGAGACAGACCCAGCTACTCTGACAGTTAAATCCGTGGGCTTGCAAGAAAGGTAGGGTAGATGTGACTAATAGAGAAGAGTCTGCTCCCAG
Source organism: Sturnus vulgaris (assembly GCF_052056855.1). Lineage (NCBI taxonomy): Eukaryota > Metazoa > Chordata > Aves > Passeriformes > Sturnidae > Sturnus > Sturnus vulgaris. The sequence goes on along the minus strand of NC_142248.1, from coordinate 268,848 downwards.
ATTTTCTGGGTTTAGGAGCTCTGTGCCTAGTAGGAAACTTTATTGCCTTTGTGAATGTCACTTTCAAATGTGGTTGTTAAGTCAAGCACCTGCTTTATTTCCTTTCCTGTTTTCAGTCCAGTCATAAATACAAGCATGCTAGCTGAACAGCACACATTTTCTAGACAGCTGTCAACAAGTGCTGTTCTAAAGCATCATTTCCTTCCATTGAATACATCTATTTGTGTTTGATCAGTCTCTCTCCATTCATCAAAACACCAACTGCATTGCATGAAATCCTCTATAGAGCAGTGAAAACTTTTACCTCTGAAAGAGATGGGTCTTGTTGATTCTTTTTTTTTTTTTTTCCCCCTGTCACTCATACTGGAGGACTAGTCTTTTCTCCTAAACCAAACCATAGAAAAAGTGATAGTCTTTGGTATTCCTTATATAAATCAGTTAATCCAGAAGTAAATGAATTTGATTCAAATGAACCTAGTAATGAACCTCTGGGGTGAGCTGGTGTTCGCCACTTGAACCATAAGGGTAGCTTGAAAAGGGGATATTCTCAGGTAAGTCAGGAGCTTCTCAGAGAGGTTCTCAGCTGGGAAAGGACAGTTCCAAGATTAAAGGAAAATCTTTCTCAATTTTGTGTCCTTTCAGTTGTCTTAGTGAAATAGAACAAAGGTCTTGATGATAGAATTTCTGTGAAGAAATTCTGCAAAAGTGACAATGTTATGAATAAGAAGGAAGTTACTGAAGGGCCCAGCATAGCAAAGTATGACCTTTCTTTATTTCTCAGCTTTCAAGCTTAATTGGAGTGCTAACCATAGTTAATTCTCATCTCTAAAGCTTAAAACAAACGACAGAACTTAGATTTTAAGAATATAATGCTGATTTTCCAAATCTCTTCGGGACACAGTAAAAAGGAGTGTTACAGGAGAGGCTTTCAATTTGCACTCTTGTGGTTTAGAATGTTTTTTCTTGCTTTATATTTTTTTATAACATATTCCTAAAATCTTACACCTTTTATTAGTTTATTCTACCTTTATATGAGATCACAGTAATCTCTGGGGCTTGTCCCTGAAGCTGCTGCTTTGTGGGTTTTTCATTGCAGGCGAGATTGGGCTTGAAATACGCGAGTCATTTGTATTCTTCACCATCTCTGATTTCATTCAATTTCTGTCACTTGAAAGATGTGACATTTCTCTGCAGGTGTCTGCTAGCCTATATGAAAGATACTCACTGTATCAAGAGAATTGGGGAGTATCACTTGGGGAAAAATCAATTGGTTAAAGTAATGCATTGCAATGAAAAACCTGTCAAACAACTATAAGTGGGAGAATGAAAGCAATTGCTTGAAGTTCTCAAACTAGGTACAACAGTTAAGATATAAACTTGTTTTCAACAAACATGTGTCCTTGAGAAGATAGACATCATTTCAGGTTTGACCTTGCCCTGACAAACTTAACTTACATTACACATTGATCACTTTTCCTTTGTTTGGTGGTGTGTTAAATTACCGACCTGCGCCTCTTAGGCATCTATTCTGCTCTTCTCTTACTTTCCTCTCATTCTTTAACCACCTCTACAATTATAAGGGTGGTCAGCAGCTAAATACAAGCACCACTGAATGTTGCTGAAGAAGAAATAATCTCATTTCCTCCACTGAAGAACTATTAATGTAGGTAGCCTGTTCTACCTTGAAAGAACCAAAAATAATCCTTGTAAAATGCATCTGTTTTGCAGAGAAATGTGGTAGCTGTTTAATAGCACACAGGAGGGTAAGGTGAAATCCTCTGGAAGGTATCACTAAAGATTCCATGTCTGACACTAGTGGCATTTCCCTATGGCTATGAATCATAGCAGGAGCTGGCTGCAAATTCTTTTGGACAAACTCCAGAGTCCAGGAAAGGGCTCTGATCCAAGTGTTGATTTCTGTCCTCTCTGTAAGCTGGTCATGCCTGTGTGCTTACATGGTTTTTAATAGCTCCTGCACATACCTTTTAACTAAATTTTTCGAGTTGAGATTCATCAAAAATAGATTTACTGTGTGGATGTATAGAACCTTTACCTAGTAATCATCATATTGTGTGGCTTTATTATTATGTTAAAGACATTTAAATATAGATTCGCTGACAGCTTTTGAATCTTACTTTTGTCTGTCATATGTGAGACTAACAGAAGCTCAGAAGTGCTTTAAAACTTTATTCATAGTAGGCATTTTGACTTCTTTGGTTTGTTGTGTGGCTAACTAACACTAAAAATTCCACACTCAACAGTGTCTCTGTTTATAATGTAACTGTTAGTGTTGGGACCTCCATTTTACCCTTCTTAGGATGGACACTTGTGGAAAAAACATTTTTCAGATAGAAAAATTATTCACTGCAGTGGTTGGCTTTTCATGTCTTTAATAAAGTTGTACTGGTCGTTTATCCCGAGATGTTTCAGTGTACAAAATCATCTTCTTCTCTTGTCCACACAAGAAGCATCACCCATTTTCTAATAGGTATTGACCAAAATGTCCCCATCAGAACCAGGTGGCTGGTTTCCTAAATTGTTCATCTGTCATTGCTGGCAGTGATGGGTCTGTTGTAAGCAAACTTTGACTGCTCTGTTTTGCAGGAGAGGTTCAAATGTTTCACTCACACTGGATATGTGCACCCCAGGCTGCTCTGAGCAAGGCTTTGGCTATGTCATGTCTCCACGGGAACAGTCAGCCCGAGAATATCTCCAGACAGCATCGAACATCCTGACTGAAGAGGAGCTGCACAAGAAAGCACTGGATCCTTTCATACTCCAGGCAGAGTTCTTTGTGAGCGTCTGACCTCTCTTTTCTAGGGGCATCAATAAAAATTGTCTTTCCATAGAAGACCTTGGTATTATTTTCTACCATTATTTTAAAAGTAGCACATGCAAACTCCACTTATGTCAATTAAACATTTAATGCAATTTCCAAATTTATAATTCCTTTAAATTACAATGTCTGAAAGCTTTCAGTGATATTGTCACTTGAAAACTAGCGAATTGGTTCTGGCAAAAACAACTACAACAAGTTTTTTTCACTAGGTTGTTTTTGGTTTTTTGCGTTTTTTTGCTGGTGTATACTATGATTTTAGCAAAAGCAACCCAAAAAATCACTGGAATTCAGAGGAAAGGACACATTTGCTACAAGCATAACTTCTTGAAATGTGTCCGGAGTTGCCCTAGGGATGAAAGTAGTCCTAATCCACCCTCTCTGCTGTTGAATGCCTAATATGGAGCTACTTTGCAAATCTAAATATTCTCTGGTTGCTTGAAACAGTGTGGTTCTGTCATTCAGCAGGAGCTATACAAAGTATGTGTTATGGGGTTTTTCTCTGCACAAAAATAATTTACTACTGAAGTTACTACTGCCCCGTCAAATATTCTCTTACACATGAAATCTCAGCAGAGCAGGAGGAAGACTGTTTTGCAAGATTACAGCCCTTTCACCCTGTCTTCTTCATGACCTCTAAGTGTCTGAAAGGGAAAGACCACTCTGATTATCACTTGCTGTCCTCCCTCCTTGTGCAGTTTCAGGGTATTTTTCCCTTTACAAGAACAGGGGGATAGTGTGGGCTACTATTTTCAAATAGAATGCAAGGTATCTGTGGTCCTTACTTCCTTTAGTGTTGTGCAAGTTGAAGGAAAGCAGCTTTTGTGTAGGCAAAGCCCTGATTCTTTTAAAGTAAAGCATCAATTGCTCTTTTAGGGAGGGAATGTTAGTGTCTGAATTGACTGCTGGATTAGTCCACATACAGTTTCATCAGTCTTTGAGCTACTCTGTACCTTTCAAGCAAAGAAAATAATGTTAGAAATAGGAAAAAATACACTTCATTTGTCTGAGAGATTTTGAATTAGATTTCCTAGTGTTCATATAATCATTCATCGGCCAAGCCATACCAAGCTATTTTCATTCTTTAATGAAAACTGAAAGAGCAGAAAATGCTGTGCAATCGAAATGTCATTTCTGTAATTAAAAATTGTAAACGAGTTCGTTTTTTATGAAGCAGTTACCACCAGCTAACTCTTCATCATGTGTTTTCACTCTGTCTAACCTACTTGGTTTTCAAAGTCCAGGTCCCAGATGAAGCAAGAAGCTGTTTCATTTTGGAAGAAAAGTCAGGGAGGACATTAACAGGGCTAAATCCTGAAATTTGTACAAGATTTAGAATTTTTACTCAGACAATAGTCCTGTTGCTTTCACCAAGAATTGGTTAGTGTGGTGAATGACTTAAAACCCAAAAACAGCCCATGGAGTTTGGCTCAGGAAGAGTCTGGGTTGACTACATACCAAAGAACAATAGAGAAAAATATGAAGATTTTGTTCCTGTGCAGTTCTCAAAATTGATAGGAAATTACTTCAACAAAATGTTTTTGTCCTTATTTGACTCTGGGAAAAGCTAACAGTGTGCTCAATGCTTTGTAAGAGATAGAGTGCAGATAGTCTTCTAAGGTTCCAGAATTGACCTCAAGTTGTTCCAGGGCAGGTTTAGATTCAATATTAGGAAAAAAGTATTCACTGAAAGGATGAAGCACTGGAACAGACTGAGGAAGTGGTGGAATCACCATCCATGATAGTGTTTGTAAACATATGGATGTGGCGCTTAGGGACATGGCTTAGCAGTAAACATGGAGGTGCTAGGTGAAAGGTTGGACTCAATGATCTTAGAGCTCATTTTCAGCCTTATACCAATTCTATGATTCTACAGTCTATAGCTCTGCTCATTCTTATTTTTTCCCATAGAGAGGCTTGCCTTAACCAACCCTGATTCTTGTTAGCAATCAGTCCTGTAGTGGTCTCTCCAATCCAGTGTGCAGCAGCTGGGATGACCAGCTTGGTTCCCATGAGCCATATCTCTGCTGAGATATGAGATTATTAACACATCCCTTCTCTTTGCCTGCCTGGTGACTCCAACTGGTGGAAGGTTTCTGTCTGTTCCTGCCTGGCATTGGTCGTTTGTGGCAGGGGATGAGCAGTGGGGAATAGGGAGGCCCTACATCTTTGTGTGCTCTTTGCATCAGTGATAGAGAGCACAGGCAATGCCCGAACGCCCCTTTGCTGTGCTTTTCCCTGGAGCTCAATAGCACGATGAGCAAAGCAGTGACGCTCCCCCAGCTCCAGGGAGTCAGGTCCGCACACCAGCCTGTCATAATGTGTGTCATTCTCTGTTGCTGGTGCAAGTCCCCAGGAAATTATTAACTCCCACCCTCAGAGGGGAAGCGATGTGAGTCAGAAAGGATGGTGCTGAGGTCCATCCTCTTGGAGCAGTGTCTTGCATTCTGCCTCTTGCATCGCTCTGTGCCTACACTTGCAATTCAGTTCTACTAATATTAGGAGTGAACATGTCATGTGTGTTACTCAATGAATTAGTCACTAGGAGCGTTTTCTCATGAAGGATTTCAGAAAAGAAAGCCAGTGACAGTAAAAGGAAATATCAATCATACTTTGGGGATAAGTTGCTAGAGGTGCTGCACAATATGTCCCAGCTGACTTCATCACTTTGCCTCCCTCTCAGGGAGGACATAATGGGCGTGAGGTTTTTATACCTATTGTGAATCTAATAATACTACTGACTGTCTCTTATGGTTATATGGGTTTTTTGTTTTTCTTTTTTTTAAACAGGAAATTCCAATGAACTTTGTTGATCCAAAGGAATATGATATTCCAGGCCTAGTCCGTAAGAATCGCTACAAAACAATTCTCCCAAGTAAGTTTTTGCTTTTTAAGTCACTGAGGCAGGGTAGTTTATTCCACATGCTGGAGAGCTTTGCATTTTCCTTTCCAGAGTGCATGAAGTGTACTGTCATCACAATGTATTGTCCAAAAGCCATGTTATAAAGCAGCAGCTTCAAATCATAAATCAAATTTCCAAAGAGGTACAGAGCATGGAGAACAAAAATGCTGCTGATCTTTAGGGAAACATAGCTTTTTTTAGTTAGAATTGCATCATTTGGCACTGCTTAAAAGTTGTACCCAAAAACTTGCTTTATTAAGATGTTACTTAATGATTTCTTTGGTTAAATTTCTTTTGAAGACCAAATTCTAGCAACGTTGTTTTTCTGACTGATGTTTTTTCAAATGCAGACTGAGAATATTAGGAACTGGCCTGATGGCATTAAGACGACACAAAAATGTATTTTTCTTTTCCATTACAATAGGCAGGAGTAGGAGTTTTGACAAATATCTTGGTACACGTTTTTACAAGTGTCATCATTTTTCCCTCTCTCATACTTTAAGATACTTTGAGAAGTTATATGATTGGATGTCATACCTTTTTTTTTTTCTCAAAGCTGTTGCTGGAAGATGGTACCACCATCCACAGTAGTCTTTTGCAAAATCCAAAATGTTCAATGTCAGGTTAGCAAATACAAGTGCAGTGAAGTCAAAAATGTCCTCAGCTGTACCTAAAAGTCAATGAATCTGGATTGGAAGTAGTTTAAAAAAAGACTTTTTTAATGTCTTCAGACTCCAGTAACTGCAGCCCAATGTGTGCAACTCTTTTGATGACTTTGTTCTCTACCTCAGACCAGAACTCTAAAAGCATTTAACCACTTTCACTATTGCTGTGCTAATGGCTGACGTGATTTGTTCAAGAATTAATTCATGGTTTTGGTGGAATGGGAGGATTGCAAAAGTGGATATTGATTTCAGATGCCCAAGGTGCCAGATCTCTAAGTGATTTTTATATTCTGAATTTGGCATTTCTTCGTCTCAGCCATATCGGTATCTTCTGCCAGCAGCCACTTTGACCTCTTCCTCTCTGATAATTGCTTTCTACCCAACTATCACTCTAAAGGTTAACAGCTTTATTCTGAGAGTTTTTTTCTGAATGGACTTTGAGAGACTTTGTCTCTAACTGTGGCCACAGGATGTTGTTGAGGGAAGGAGAGGGCTGAGTGTGCTTACTCTTATCCCACTGCCTACATTTCACAGGGCTGGCAGTAAAGAGGGGTAGCAAGGAGATCTAAACATTGTCTTTATGCTTCAAAGCCAAAGATCCCAGTAAACAGGAATCTAGTCTGTCTGAGGACAGCATTTTGTGCTGAGTCTGTGTTTGTAGTACTGTAAAAATTACTGTGTGCTTAGTCCTTAATATGATATTGGGTAAAGCACAATTTTGGCATAAATTTTATTTTATTCTTCTTTCGAAGCTGGTTGAAATTTTTTTATGAAAAAGGCACCTGTGGTTTGTTTTTAATATTATCTTGTTCATATCCAGTGTTGCTGTTTGCTGAGGCCTCCGTCAGGAGGCTGTTTCTTGTCAATGATAACAAACTGGGTAGCACTGGTCAAAGTGAATGAATGTGGGCCTGTGTCAGTTCCCATTAAAATCAGTGAAACAGCCATTGACTTCAGTAGGAATTGGACTGAACTTCTTCACTGGAATAATGTTTTCTTTTGTCATCTTATTAGAACAAGAATAATGCTTCATAAACAGCCTCTGTGAAGGAGACTCAAGTACTGAAGAAACTTAAAATGCAAGGGACCTGTTAATATGATTTAATTTCTCTATAACCATTATATTTGTTAATAGCATGTCTTGGAGTTCAGTCCATTGCAAGATGAAACAGGGAGAGAGTTATTGTTATCTGGCTTGCCTGGGTGCAAGAAGTGCATGTTTATGTTTTGGTAGAAAAGCTCTTTGCTGTCATTTCACGAACAGTATTCCAATGTCTTTGAAGCCAGAATGAGTCTGTTGACCTAACAGACTGAGAAATAATTTCCTGGAGCAGAAAACTGCTTTTCCAGAATCATGATGAAAAACTGACTCTGCAACAGGACCAATTCAGGAAGGCTTCAGAGAGTGGGTGAAAACTGTCAGAAGTTTCACTGCAAATTACCCCAACCATCCTTCTCCCCTTTTTTAGTGGTTTTAACATGGGGGTTTTCCAAGGCCACTCACATCTGCTGTGATGGCCATGAATGCATGTAAATGTCTTGCTGTACTAAACAATCTTGTGTGTCTCTTTCCTCTGAGCAACTCATAAGCTATACCTTATCTCCTTACACCTTTCAGATCCTCACAGCAGAGTGTGCCTTACCTCAGCTGATCAGGACGACCCCCTCAGCTCTTACATCAATGCTAACTACATCAGGGTAAGAGCCCCTAGCCCAGTGTGTCTGCCCAGCCTCTATCAGCTGCCATTAATGTAAACAGAATCACAGCATACACTGGTTTTTAAAGGCATCCTAGCTGATCTGATTGCTCTTCTCTCCTGCTTACATTAGCTGAAACCCAAATCTCAAAGTGCACCTGTACAGATTCAGACTTGACAGAAACATACTTCTGCAGTTCTTGATGCAAAATTCCTTGTCAGCTGGCCTAACCAAGGCACTGGATAATCAGATTGAATAAGGCTCATGACCTAGCCAGAGTCACCTCAAGGTTGTTGGACACTCTTTGCTGGAATTATGCGAGTCCATACTGTGCCTTCGCTCCAGGTACACGTGTGCAGGAGAGAGATAGAGAGGAGAGCTGGTAGCACAGAGTCAGCATTTCCACCAGGATAGCTCTCTGGGTTTTTTTTAAGAGCAAACCTTCAAGGTTATGGTGGACATCACCGTTAAAACTGATCTCTTGTTCTTTTGTTGGCAGGGCTATGGAGGAGAGGAAAAGGTATATATTGCTACTCAGGGACCAATAGTTAATACTGTCACTGACTTCTGGAGAATGGTGTGGCAGGAGCGTTCTCCCATCATTGTCATGATTACCAATATAGAAGAGATGAATGAGGTAATGCTCTTACATCCAGTCTATTATTTTTATCTGTACTCCAGCAGATATTTTCAGCATAGACACTAAGCCAGCAAACAGAAGTTAGTTCAGTGGCCTGTGCAATCAGAGCCAGCATTAAATTCTTCAGGCTCAGAAGATGTGGCCTTCTCTTTGAATTCAGTTTACTGTAAGTCCTGTTTCGCTGTCTGACGTCTCCTACTGTTGGTTTTGCTGTTTTCCTCTCCTGGCTGACTTGAAACCCCTCCTAACCCAGTTCTATTTGTAGGCACCCTTTGAAGTTCTTTCTAAAGGAATCACAAACAATAGTACCTAGTAATTATTAAGGTTGGATATCTTTAATCAGTAGAGTTGTTGCTGCTTTATCTTGCATTTATTATGATTTGATGTCTATATTTCATATTTCATTGAGGAAGTACTGGATTTCTGTATGATAATCAACAACTAGAACTAACTTGAATATTGAGGACCTTCCCCTGAATGTGTCTAGGGAATGCTTATGAAACATTGAAATTGAAATGCTGAAAATTTCTATTTGCCACCTACTTCCATAAATTAAACTGTAGTGATGGTTTGCTAAGCCACCTAAAGTTTTTTTTTTTTTTCTATTTATAATACTGCAGCCCTCCAGCTGTTCATTACTTACCTGCTGAAATTTTTCCCCCATAGCAGAGTTGCAAGAACTTTTTGTGGGCTTCAGCTCACAGACAAGTAGTTGAGCTTACATCTGCCTTTACTGACCGTGTAAGATGTGAGAAAGTGGTCTGGGCATGTGTTGGGCTCTGCATTCTCCCTCACCACTAAGCAGCAAGGTTGAGTGGAGATACCCAAATGTTGTTTCTTAAGCTGCAGCAGCAGTGTATGCCAGGCTTGTCCTTGAGAACAGGTTAGTCATTTAGGTTAGAGATTTTTGGTTGGAGAAGAAGCTTTAGATGCTTAGAAGCCAAAGAATATGGGTGTGCATACAGACAGAGTTGTAATGGCTTATCTGCTAGCTGGAAGCTTAGTGCCCAAAATGCACAAACCTTTAGATTTTCATAGTTATAAAGTAAATAAATTTAACCTTCAACTTCAGTGAAAAAAAAGGCATGAACAAGACTGATACAGAATAATCATGTTTTGCAAGTTAAAAATGGTCAGCTATTACAGCTGGCTCATTGGACACGTCCTGTCAAGGCATTGCTGATGCACAACAACAGAGTATGCTGCTGATCTGAATGCTTTGTTTTCACTCATGTTTGAAATTTGTGCCTGCCTGTATCTGAGCAGCAGCACTGAAGCACTATCTTGCTCATTAATCAAAGTTGCCAGTTTCTGGCACATATGGTATTAAAATGTCATGACAGTCAGTGCACCACAATCTTTTGAGGACTCTGAGGTTTAAAGAAGGTGCAGAGGAAATGCTGGTCCTGAATGACACGTTTGGTGATATGTTCTTCCTCTGTAGTTTTTATAACGAGATTGTATAACAGGAAGGCAAAATAACCTTTTTGTCCGGATTGCCTCTTGCCTACATTGACCAAGTGTTTCACCTCTCTTATCAGTCTTGGGAAGCAGTGCACTGCAGTCCTGATGCACTATAGAACTGGAGCTTGCTACAACCTGTATATCTCAACAGAGCTGCTGATACTTTCCTGACACATTTTGTGTCAAAAGTGTAATGGTGTCAGCAATCTCAGCCATAAATATAGGGTCCTTTCATGTAAATGTCTTCTATACTCACTCAATTTATCTGCAACACTTATATTAATAGATGAATAACAGGACTCAAAGTACATAGATTCAAACCCAAAAGTTTTTTTAGCAATGATACTAGTAAGAGAGGCTTTGTGTTCCTCCTCAGTGCACTGACTTCACAATGTGAGTGTTGAAAGCTCTGCACCTCAGCTCTCTGTCACTTCTAATCTGAACTGACAGACAGCCCACAGAAATGAGTGGGCAATCTTACTCCTCTCCTTTTAGCAGAGCAATGTCTGTGCTATTGATAGCTGGTAGCGCTCTTGACAATTTTTGCAGTGTATTCTGCAGTTTGTGAGTAGAGGAAGAAAAACCACAGTCTGCATAAATAATTTTACAGAGACACAGTGGGCCACACTCCCAGTGGGTTATTAACTGATGCACTGTGCAGATGGAACAACACTGGTTCTCCCACACAAAAATTTTGACTCAGTAACTATGCAAGGTACTTTTCTGTTGTTAGTCTTTCTCCTCAAGTGGAATTACGTTTGGTGGGGGAGAGTAAAATGATTCAACTTGTTTTCTTCAAGATTATGTACAGCTGTGTAAAAGAGGAATCTCACAAGCATCATCTTAACTGAAATTTGTTGAATAGCAGATACCTACTCCCCTGTGATAATGATATAACTTCAGACTCTGTAACATTCACGTCATTCCTTGTCCATGAACTAATTAGTGCACCATCTTGAAATGCCTGTCTACCTTTGCATATTGATTAATTTAGAGAAAGTAAATACAAAACCACAGTCCTTTTTAGCCTTTCTTCCAGGATCAGAGTGCTTACAAATTTTCACTGCCTCATCTTTAGTGTATCAGTACCACAAAGCAGATCTGCAAACGGACTATATTTCTGTGTTTCTTACTGTCAGGTTGTGCTGGCTGCATCTCTTGCTGGTTTTGGCAAAACGAAATGCAGTAGTCCGATCTCTCTGAGCTACTGCTGCCTTTTAGTTCCCTAGCTTTGAAAGATTCTCACTGACAATTTTAAGTGGATTTTGATACATAATCTATTTCCCCAAACATCCACAGTCATGTTATTTTGTGCAAAAACATATGCAAATGATAATTTTATATTCAGAGAGCATTGAGCCTTTATAAAAATTAGAAAAGCTGTATTTTGTGTTTCTACATCAGTATATATGCAGCACAGATATATTGGTAACTAGTGTATATTATACTAATCATTATTATCCTAAGAAAAGGATTAATTTGAAAATGCAAGCACATTGCCACCAGCCTCTCTAATGAATCTTCAAAATGCACATCAGCTGCATAAAGATAAATAAGGATGTCTGTATTTAAAAGCATTGGTTAGTAATTACTTGATTTGTGCATTTTTAATCAAGCAATCAGGCTATTATGGATGCAGCAAAAATCAGCTGAAATGTGGTCCCTGTTTAGTAAGTGAAAGCTTGTACTTATTATAGAAATAAAATTTATTCATATTCCTCTATGCATGTGCTATATTCAGTTTCAGAGGAGAAAAAAGCCGAGCCTCCCTTCATACCTGCTTAACTGAATTTGTTTTATATTGCACACAGAAATGCACAGAATATTGGCCAGAGGAACAGGTCACCTATGAAGGAATAGAAATCACAGTTAACAGAGTCATACAAGCAGACGATTACCGTTTAAGGCTCATCACCCTAAAGGTAAATCATTCCAATGTACTTACAGTAGCTTAGCTGTCTAAACCTATAAATGCAGATGTTCAGGAAGAGTTGTGTAGAAAGCTTCTGCACAGTGCACTGCTGTACAAATACCACTTTTCATTACTGAAGTTGTAGCTTTGCCCAGATCACCAGCATGAAGGCTACAGGAAAATAAGCCGTCAGAGGTTTAGGCTGCATGTGTACAGCCTGAAAGCCACCAGGCCAGTTGTAGTATGGGGTTCACTGGGTAAGAAACTAGTGACTCATTCTGTGCCTTTGTCCTCTGGGTTCATTGATCATTTAGAATGAAATGTCAGCTCGCAGAGAGCTTCTTACTTTGCAAGTGTAGTTTTATATACCAGTGACCATTCTATCATTTTGTGAATATAAAGTTTTAATGCTGGTTTAATCTTTTAAGTACTTAGATACTACTTAATCCGAAGTACTAGAGTCCTATTTTACAACTCTTTTCATTGCTAGGTTCTAGAATATCAAACTACAGGTTTTACTAATAGTCTGTTTACAGAAACTTCATACATGTTTCATCTGCCAGATCTACCCCAACCCCCAAATTGTGTAATGTGACAATTTCTTGGAAAAACTCTCCTTTTATCCAACCAGTTTCAGCCATATGCTAATGGGCATAAAGCCAGCACATGACATCCCATGTCTGGATTTTAGAGTGTAGAAAGTCTGTCACTCATGCTTTTGGTGAAGGCAGCAAGGAGAAAATCATACTCCCTGACAAGTGGGAAGTGAAGAATATTTACGTTGCAGACTTGCAGCTCATCTGCTTTTGCTTTGCAGTTAGACAATGGTTTTCTTTTCAGTACTAGTGGGTCAATGTCTCTTTCCTCTACCTCCAAATGTCAAAATATGAATTGTTGAGTTCTAGAGCTGAAATAAAGATTCTGTTTAACTTAACGTTCCCTAGAGCTGTACATTTGTCATTTAATGGCTAGCGTGGAGCAGCAGCTCTGAACTATGCATACATTAAGTGACTTGGTAGTGAAAACTGGAAAAGCCTTGAATTGACTTCAGTTTGCCTTTGAACAGGAGTGTTTAGAAATACATTAATACTGCATGCTTTATAGAGTAGACTGTCATTTTTCTCTCAGTATAGGGGACAAGATTTATCAGGTTTTGGGAATTTAGAAAAAGCTCTGGCTATAGGCAAGGCTTGTTTTCCTTTGTCAGAGAAAGCTACCAGTGTCTAGCCACCAAGTCATAGTCTCAGCTACAGCATACATGATGGCAGACTTCAAACCGCCAATTAAATCTTGCTTCCTCCTAGCTGTTCCCAAGTCTTCTCAGTCTTATGGAGCCATCAATAGAGAATGTTTTGTTCAAGCCAAAGCAGAAGTATACAGAACCACAGAAGTCAGAGTTCTCCGAGCAGAAGCATTAAACTTTTAACACAGCAGATAAAACTGAAGGCATCCAGAATTCATCACTAGAACTTTGTTTTCTGTTGCTGTCAACTAAATTATTTACATAGTGATTCATGTTTTTCTGCAGGTGACTTTTACATTTCCCTCAGTGTTATAGACAACATTTTAATTATAATTTTTCACAACTGAGTTAAGAATTTGGTGTTCATAACTTCTGTGACATAGTCACACATTCAAAAGCAACTGCGTTTCAGAGCAGCATTGATCAGATTTGCTGTAGTGAGCTCGAGTGCTATTCATGATAACTAGTTATGCTCTCTTAAACAAAGTTTTTTTCTCCCTAGGATATATAACATAAGGCCAGATTCTATGCTATGATAGTAAGATTTTCTTTTCCTGAAGTGAGCTAGACACAGCCTTGAGGATCCTATAGCTATGCTTCAGTGAGCATTTTAAACCCAGTGTAAGATCAAACAGTAACTCAATGAAGCCAAGCCTCCCTTTGTCCAGCTCTCTTGTTCCGACCCTTGCACCATCTCCCATGTTCCCTGTGACTCTGTGACAAGCAAAAAGGAGAAAGAGATTGATCCATCCAAAAATTAATCCATCTCAAGAAAGGAAAAAGATCTAACGTGATTGTTTTCCCAATCTAGTTCACTGTGGACCTATGCAAAAGCTCTGTCATCCAAATAGAAGAATGGAAAATGCTCAACCACAGAGCACTCTTAGCATCCAATATCTGACAAGCATAGAGACGGTCTTGGGAGTATATATGATAGAAACTATTTTCAGATTTTTGTGCCTTGTTCTTTAGAAAAAGTTATATTTGTCTTTTTGTTTACCCCTCTCCAACTTAGCCAGCCATGTGCTGAAGGGAGGGTTGTGGAAGCTAACACTTGTGTTCTTGGACCTTTTGCAAACATTTACTTTGCCCTGTGCCAGCTGGCTTATGTAATGGCTGCAAGGGTAAGGCCAGTTCCCTGAGCACCATGTTACTATTTTCCACCTTTAGAAATCAGACAGAAGGATATCACTTTGAACACACAAAATCAGAAGCTCACAGTGCTGCTTGGCACTCCAAAAAGGAAACAACACATTTGCTATATTCATAACCATGCTGAGACAGAGAATCAGAATTTGTGTCTCTCAAAAAGACCTGGCCTAGAGCTATATACATTTCCCACCTGCTATATTGCCTCTGAGCTTCTCACCATGTCTAAGAGAAGAGTAGAATTGACAGGAGACTGATACAAGTCTGTCTGTCAGAAGAGATAGAAAAATAAGCTCCCATCTCTCTCCCTCATCTATTTATCTAGCTATCAGAGACAGAGATATGGCTCCTGACTCTGTCTGTCAAATACATTATGAAAGCAATTATATCACAAGCACAGCTCTGGCTTTGCTGAATGAATCTGTCAAGAGGGAACAGACTTCCTGGAGTGTTTTGCACACAGCTCTTGGAACTAAAAGAGCAAAATACTTTGCATGGGGAGGAAATTTTGGGGCGGGTTTTGTAAAGCAGTTTACTGAAGTGCAATCATGATATTTGAAGTTCAGATTTCTCTCTTGTGTGGCTTCCCATTTGGATTTCTGTTCCATTTAGCATTCGCATAATGGTTGGGTTTGGAAAAGGGAGCACTGGAGATCATCTGGTCCAACCCGGCTGCTAAAGCAAGTTCCCCTAAAGCAGGTTGCATGTGCTTGTGTCCAAGTAAGTTTTGAATATCCTAGAAAAAGACACTCCACAAACCCTCTGGGTAGCCTGTTCCAGTGCTTGGGAAAAAATTTTCCCTCAAAATATTTTTCCTCATATTCAGATAGAACTTTGTGTAACAGTTTGTGCCCACTGCCCTTGTCCTGTAGCTGAACACTACTGAAAAGAGCCTTGACCCATCCTCTTGACACCCTCCCTTCTATACTTATAAATTTTGATAAGGTCCTCTTTCAGTTGCCTTTCCTCCAGGCTAAACAGGCCCAGCTCCCTCTAAGGGAGGTGCTCCAGTGCCCTAATCATCTTCATGGCCCTCCACTGGACCCTCTCCAGTAGTGCCTTGTCTCTCTTGAGCTGGGAAGTCCAGAATTGGACACAGCACTCCAAATGAGGCTTCTCTAAGGCTGAATAGAGAGGCAGGATCATCACTCACAGTCTGATGACTCTGTTTTCTTAATGCACCACAGGACACCATGGGCCTCTTTGGCCACAAGGGTACTGCTGGCTTGTGGGCAGCTTGCTCACTAGATCCTTTTCCACAAGGCTGCTTTCCAGCTGGCCAGCCCCCAGACTGTACTCGTGCCTGGGGTTATTCTTCTCCACTTGCAGGACCTGGCACTTGCCTGCGTTGAACTTCATCTGTTCCTCTCTGTCCAACTCTCCAGCCTGCCCAGGTCTCATGGAATGGCAGCACAGCTTTCTGGTGTGTCAGCCACTCCTCCTAGTTTTGTATCATCATCAAAAAATTAGCTGAGGGTACTCTCTGCCCCTTCATCCAGGTCACTGATGAGTAAATTGAACAGTGCTGATCCCAGTACTGATCTCAGGGGAAGGCCACGGGCTATGGGGCTTCAACTGGACTCTTTGGCTGCTGATCACAGCCCTCTGAACCCATCCAGCCAGTTCTCAATCCATCTCACTCTCCACTCATCTAACCTAGGCTTCCTGAGCTTATCTCATGAGGAGATTATGGGAGACAGGGTCAAATACCCTGCTAAAGTCAAGATAGACAATATTCCTGTTCTCCCCTCATCCACCCAGCCAGTCATACCATCACAGGAACCTTTCAGATTGATCAAGCATGATTTCCCCCTGGTAAATCCATGCTGAATACTCCAGATAACCTTTTCCTTCACATGTTTAGAAGTGATATGCAGAGTGAATTATTTAATTGCATTTCCAGGGATGGAACTGAGGCCGACTAGAACTGGGTCCTCTCTCTTGCCAACTTTTTGAAGACTGGTGTGGCATTGGCTTTGTTCAGTCTTCAGGCACCTCTCCTGTTCTCCATGACCTTTCCAAGGTGATGGAGAGTGACTTAGCAGTAACATCTACCCACTCCCTCAGCACTCATGGGTAGGCTCCATTGGGGTCCATGGATTTGTGGATGTCAGGTTTACCTAAATTCTTTCCTTTGGTTGATGAGCATTGGATTAGAATGTTGTCTTTTTTCTCCAGAATTTCTTGCCTTCAAGGCCTGGTATTCCTGAGGGCCAGCATAGGCAATGAAGACTGAAACAAAGGAGGCATTCAGTAACTTCTCTGTATCCTCCAGTACCAGGGCTTCCACTTCATTCAGCAGCAGGCCCACATTTTCCCTGCTCTTCCTTTTGCTACTGATGCAACTGAGGAAACCCTTCTTGTTGTTCTTGTCATGCCTTGCCAGATTTAATTCCAAATGGCCCTTTACCTTTCTTGTCAAATCTCTGCATACTTTGACAACAGTCCTATATTTCTCTTGTCCCTTTTTCCATATTCGATAAATTTCCTTCTTGTGTTGTTTTATTTTTTTGAAAGAAGTTTCTTGGTCATCCATCCATGGTTCTTGCCCTCTTTGCATGATTTATTACCCAGAGGGATGCATGGAAATTGAGCTTGGAGGAAGTGATTCTCGAGTATTAATGAGCTGTATTAGATCCCCTGTCTTCTAAGGTTATAACTCAAGGGATTCTTGAAATTAAGTCCTTGAAGGAATCAAAGTTATGTCTTCCAAAGTTCAGGCTTGTAATCCTACTTACTGCCCTTGCTCCTTCCATGTAGGATCCTCCACCATAACTTGGTCACTGCAGCCAAGGCTACCCCCAACCTTCATGTGCCCAACTGTGTACTAATACAAGGTCACCTCTCCTCGTTGGCTCCTCCACCAATTGTGTCAAAAAGATCTCATCAGTGTTCTGCAGCAGACCCCTGGACTGTGTGTGCCCAACTGTGTTGTCTTTCCAGCAGATTGATTTAATCTACTCAGTCTTAAAAGGAAGGCCATGTTTCAGGATCAATTTTACAATGAGAAGTTCTTGTGAACTTTTGTGGTGTTTGTCTTGACTGGCTTGCAGAAAGGAGAAGAAGTCAGAAACCTGAAACATTACTGGTACACGTCATGGCCAGACCAGAAGACACCAGACCAGGCCCCTCCTCTGTTACAGCTAGTACTGGAAGTGGAAGAGGCCATGCAGAGTGCAGAGGAGAAGAATGCCCCAGTGATTGTTCACTGCAGGTAAATAAATGTTTGTGTCTGAATTCCAAGGGCTTCTTCGCATACAGTGACCCTGTGCAGACACTGCCATATAGGCCATCAGTCGTGTGTGAAATCTTGCCCTACTGCTTCTGAAATATGCTTGGAATTTCAAAGCTTTAATGACAATTATTTTCTATTATCAAGTGTTGCTTTCAGATACAGACTAAGTTGAACATAAAAGCTGGCAGTGGCTCAGTTACTTGTAAGAATAATTCTATTTAATTTGCCTTACCAGTAATATATGCCTTTAATTATCTTCTAAGGGCCAGGTTAACGAAGATTAACATACGTTAGGGGAAACTGAGTAGGTAGACACATGCAAGCAGACAAATATTGCATTCAACTTCAAGCATCAAACCCCCCTGTTTTGGAGATTCCTTCTTTTCTTTTTTTTTTTAATAAATCATTATTAGACCAAAGACAATAATTTAAATATAACGCATTACCGAAAGAGTGACAAAACTGATTACAGCAAGTACTAATCAATAGTCACGAAATGTATGTAATTGTTAGTAAAACTGAAGTATCAGTAAAAATCTCTGGCAAAGATGAAAACTTCTATGGAAGAAGCAAAGTCTTTACAGTGGTTTGATGCCTGATGATAAAATTGTAATTATCAATCAGAGCAGAATAAAAATAGATGAGGATAGATACTTCTATCCTCAGAAAGAAGTGGGATGATGTGCTTATCATTTGTAGACACTATGAAGTATATTCTTTTGCACTGCTAACTAGGGAGCGTGTTAAGCATCAGCAACCACTATTAAATCAGATATGCTAATTGATTTTCATCCAAGAGTGTTCTAAAAAAGTTGGTTCACACACTCTAAACCATTAAAGTTTAATGTAGATGAATTACAGTTCTTGGAAAATTGGAAGAGTTCCAGGGGTCTAAAAAAGAAGCCTTGTTTTGCCACTGTTTAGAAAGGTTAAATGTGATTACTTGGAAACTAAAAAAATTGTTTTGTCCTCAAAACACTTGTTCCAGGTAAATTGTAGAAAGCGTGATAAAAGATGCAGTTTGTCTTGACAGGGTAATCTTCCATAATTTCAATAACATACATTTTGCCAAATTTATTTTTGTACGGAGTTTTGTTTAATTTTGCATAATGTTTTCTAGGAAACAGCAGGTGGTCGCTCTCCAAAAGCCGTAGTAAATGGGTATTATACAATGAGAATATTTTTAAAGAGCCTCTTGGCAGAAATGGTTGATAGCCTGGTGTCATCAAAGATCTGACTATAAGCTAATATGGAGTAATCACTATTAAAACCCTTGTGTGATACCACATGTCCGGTTTTTCTGCCTGTGTTTTAAAACTGATGTGTAAAAATTTGGGAGAGTTCAGATAAAAATAAGAAATGGTTTGTAAGGAGGTCCTCTTTGTCCACAGAAATTTGTGACTCTCTAGGAGCTCCTTGGAGAACTGTGGTATCTGCTGCCGATTACCATGTCACTCTTCCTTTGCATATTTGTTCTGTCCTCTTGTATGGTGTCATCCCCATGACACAGTAATAATCTGGGGAGAAATGGGGCATTTTTAATAAAAAAAAAATACTAAGAGACATGGTGATAGGATTATGGAGTGTTCTATGTAGATGATGTGCCACCCAACACTGTCTCAGCCACTGACCTATGGCTTGTCCTGGGAGAAGCACTGTTTCCTTTATCTAAAAATGGGTGTTGTTCCTTCCCTTTGAAAAACATTGAGGTCTCTGGACAGTAAGCAGTATCAGGAGCTGTGTGCTGTGGTCTGTTTGGTTGTGATCAAGTGGGCAGCTGTGAACCGTGAACTCAAGTGTTGCTTGAACATTTGTTCAAAATGCAAAATGCAGTGGTTTTGCATTATGATTTTCTCACAATGTAAATGAAAACAAGATTTCCTGTAGTTGTGTCAAGTAATTATTCCTGAGTATGCTCACTTAATTATTTCATGCATAAGAAGGTCTTCCAGCATTTGCTGGTAGTTTGTTAGGTGATGAGAAGAATTCGTAGCTTCTATAGCACTGTGTCTTGGAAAATAAACTCTGTTCTGGTCATTACCTAAGGAATGTATCAGATAAAAAAGAGTTCAGGAAATTTTAAAGAAAAATTTTTTATAGTGATTTTGTTGTTTTCTGCTTTAATTCAAATTACTAGATTGTAGATCTGATCAGAAAATTACATCACACTTACAATACTGCTGTTAGCTCTAATTATCTAACCAAGGGTTGGGGTTTTTTTACTCTACCTGTGAATGAAAATAGCTTTCAAAGAAGCTGTTAGAATTGAAAATTTCAAAGCAAAGTTTGCCTTCAAAGCAAGCATTGCTGTCAAACCAAATCTTACTAAGAAATGCAGAAGCTCTTTTTCAATGCTTCAGTGGGAAGTTCAACGACATGTTGGGTCAATGAGTCTCTGATAGTCCATTTTTAGCACCGTATCTGCAATGTTCTCCCTTTTGCTGTGAGTGGCTCATACTTAATCATGTCATCCAGCCAAGCTGATATCTTTTCCTAGTTATGACTTTCCATCTGGAAGCACCTTGCTGGCAAAGGTTAAAGGGACAAAAGGGATGATGGGGTCTGTGCCGGTTTAGTGGCAGTCATTTGACAAGAAAGTTCCAAAATCCTTGTGATATCTCCACTGCCTCTCTCTGCTCTTCCCTTCCTTAGTGCAGGCATCGGGAGGACTGGCTGCTTTATTGCCACAAGTGTCTGCTGTAAACAGCTGAAGAACGAGGGCATAGTTGATATTTTGCGAACAGCCTGCCAGTTACGGTTAGACAGGTAAGAAAGCCTGTTTCCTTTCCAGAAAGATAAAAACGGTAATATTTCCCCTCATTTAAGGAGAAACAAATAAGGAGAGGGAAAGAACAAGCCCAAGTGGAGGCCAAGAGAGAATGTTCCTCTGACTTGTAATCTTTGCCTGAGCAGTACACCCCTAGAGCTGATCTAGGTTCACAGCTGGCATCAAAGTCTGCCCAGCTGCCCATCTCCATGCAGCAAGGGGCAACCTTTTACCAGCTGAGGAGTTGGCCCCGTATTCATACAGAAGCAAAGGCTCAAAGATCTGCTGTGCTTAAGTTCAGAGCCACAGATTATCACTTTCCACTCATAAGGAGTATTGAAAATTCATCTCATATACTCGAGCGGTGAGCCATAGTGGGAGAGACGTTGCTTGAGGAAGGAGAATGCACAACCTGGAGTGTTTGCAGTCATATGAAAGGCTCTGTGAAAATCTTCACAAATTCAATGGTTTCCAGTTAAGCATTTCTTAACGCACCACCTTGAGTTTGATTATGAAGTAAACAGACTTGAATTTTATAGCAGGAATGTTATTTTTCCTCTCCCACTGGTTTCAAGTGCCATCAAAACATGTCTCAGTGTTCTCTTTAATGATAATGATAAATGTAGTCGGGGGAAGAGATGTCACGAAATACATACCAAAGATTTTTCTGAGGGAAAAAAAAGAACCTCAACCCCACGCTGAACTTTATATCAGAGAAGAAATTATGCTCAGTGGGAGGCAAAAAATGAAATGCTTGCTGCCCTGCTGAGGCTCTGATAGATAGGGACCTGCAGGGGCTTAGAGATTTGGCTATTTCAGTGGATTTTAGCCCAGACAAGGGAAGGCTTCTTGAGAAAAAGAAAACCAGAATATGAACAATGAGTGGTGATTATCCATGGTCCGGTTAAATATCTATCTGGATGTGAAATATCTTATCTCTGTGACTAATACTACACAGGAAAATCACCACACAAATGAAGGCTGAAGGTGCCTGTTTACAAATGTGTTTGGTACAGCAGGCCAATTGCAAATACTAGCTTTGAAGGGAGCGGGGAACTGGCAGTCACTTGAAGACTCTGAAGAAGGAAAATCATACTTAAAGGACACCATGGGGGAAAGGAAGACTGTAGGATCCTCTGTAGCTGCCATGTAGCTCTCAGGAGTGGGATGGAATAGATAAAAGCCATTTAAATGTCATGGGGTAAAATATTGAAGAGGGAAAGCAGATCACCATCCTTCCTACAGAAAAGCATGATTTCTTCAAGGACTGAAAAACAGGGCTCATAGTCTCTTGGAAGTCATGCTGCCACCCACTCTCATTTTCACTAACTCCCCCCAAAATCTCGAGGAGACTTCAAAAGTAGCATGAGATGTTGAGACAGTGTCCAAGCAGCTATAAGAGGGAAGACTGTGTCTCCTCCTCTTGCCTGATCATTACTGTCTAGGATAGTAAGGAGTCACCAGGGACTTAGGGAAAGATGGCTGAATGCAGGCCAGAATAGACGTCGGAAGGAATGCACCTCCCTGCTTTACACAGAGTTAGAAAGGTTGACATTAGCCCTGAGAACCACCTTTGAGGTTGCCATAGGTATGGAGAGAACAAAGGGGTTTTTTTTCCCTTCATTCCCTCACAAATCCCTTGGAAAAGTTCTGTGCACTAGGCTTTGCACCAGTGGCCAACAGATGGTCCTAAAATAACCTAGTATGACTAAAGAGAGGAAGTAATCATTCCTGCATCCTTCCCACAGTGCTGAGAGACATTTGCTGTCATTTCCCACAATGCAACTCAGATTTCAAAGGTTTCTGTGGCAAATAGGGGTGAAAACACAATTCTGTGCCAAAGCCTGGACAGCAAGCACATGTCATGGTGTGCATGTGTGGCAAGGGAGGAAGCCACCACATAGCAGGAAACAGGATAAAAAGGAAAATAATTTCCTGTGGTCTGAATCTCAATGGCCACCCTGGTGCTTCTGTTGCTACAACTACAGGGTGCAACCCGACTGTTAATGGAATTTCTTGGGGAGAAATTGTAAGATATGACTAATGTTCCCTGTGTGTCACAGTCTGACATAGATATATTTCAGTGCTGTGGGGAGCACAGAGGGACTCAGAAACAAATTAACTGTGAGCTTGTATTAAGTAGAGCAGGTGGGGAGGAGATGCTCAGCTAGGAAATTTTTCTTTTTGAAACACAGTGTGTTTCTCATCTTTGCTAGTTGATGAGAGGTTGGAGAATAGGTCCCTGCCCTTTCCTGTTCATTGCTAAGTGTTACTTATTAACAAAGTTAAGTGCAAGGGGCTAAAGGAAAAGGTTGTCTTTCCCACTCATCTCCCCCTTCCTGATATGGCTACTGTGTGGCCCATAATGGTCAACCTCGACCCCATAGAAAAGTGACATCCCAAAGGAGGGTGCTAGTAGTCTGCTCCCCATTTGGCTTAGAGGAAGCAACTTTTCATTAATGTCCTCTGGTGAAGTTTCTAAGGGAATGTCCTTCCTCAAACTGACACAGTCTGGTTGGCTCCAGTCACCCATGGGTTCCCATGCTCCTCGAATCCACTTGTCCCTAGTTCTCTGGTTAACTTGCTTAAAGCCTGTGGATTGGTACAGAGGCAAGAATCCTCATTGCAGAATGGGAAAATTGCATCAGTTGTCTGGGCTGGTTTGGCTTAGTCTGGCCTAGCCCTCTTTGGTCCCAAATTCAGTGAGAGAACTTTGAAGAAACTCTGCCAAGGAAAATGAATGTAAAGCCCATTCCTGTTCTCACTGCTTTCTGTTTCTTGCCTAGCTGAGGCTTTCAAAATGGAGCTCAAGGTCAGACTTGAAGCTGGTTACAATCAAAGGGCACTTCTCACTCATTTCAGAAAGCTTTGGAATACAAAGCTTGTGGAGCACAAGCTTCATCTTAGCTGTGCTACTTGCTCACGTGTTTGCAAGTAATAAGACTGCTGTTTCCCTCCCCTTTTCTTCTTGCCTTTCAGGGGAGGAATGATCCAGACTTGTGAACAGTATCAATTTGTGCATCATGTCATGAGCTTGTACGGGAAGCAGCTTTCTAGAGCAGCAGAAGAATAAGTGTTCATGATATTCCTAAAGGCTAAAGCCAGGAGAACTTTTGACTGCGTTCAGATATATTTCAGATCTGATAAGAGACACATGGTAATCTGGCTGTCTTAGCTGGAAAGATACTATTTTACTTTGATATTGCTTTTATGCTCTTGTTAGCATTGACATTTAAAAGCTAAAGTACGCCTTGTCTTAAACATATGTGACAGGACATAATCTTCACCAAAAAAGGCTTATTTATACTGTAAATAATAATAGTAGCTTCATTTGTTACAAAAGCAAGAAGGAAAAACAGAAGAAAAATCCAGTGTCTTCAGTTTGCTATTTTTTAAAAGGTCATTGCTAATATATTCAAATATAGTGTGAAACTTTTTGAATTGTCATGCTGAAATGTGCCGTATGTTGACTAAGCTTGAAAGTAAATTTTTGCCTCTTTCTGATTGTTTTTACATACACAATTACCGAATACTGTGTGTATCGTAAACCTTCTGAGCCTCTGCATTGAAAGACTCAAGTGGATTTGCATTGAAATGATGTTTCACACATCATGTTTGCTTCTTTATTTTTCCTAAATCAGTCCACTACCAGTGTTATCAGAACTAAGGGGGAAACAATATTTCAACGACATATGTCAAATTCTTGCCTCGAATTCTTACCAGCAGTGTACCCCAGTATCATGACAGCGGGGGGAATCTGAGTAGACATTAATCTGAACATAAATGCTTTGTGCTTTACCTTTTCTTTGTCAATATTTGGACATCTTAGACATCTGTCAGACAGATTGTATTTCTGCAAATAGTTTCTATATTTACATGGAATACAATTCCTCCTGAAATCTGAGATTCTAAATCAGGTGAGGATTTTTTTTAGTCCATCTTTATTAAAAATCTAATAATAAAATCACTTTTATTCTATGAATTTATACTTGTTTCAAAGCTTTTAGGGTAACCATATGTCCAGTGCCTATTAAAATAAATGCAAATCCTAAAGGCAGCTTTAAAAAAAGTCTGTATGAACTTGTTGGCTGCTTTGTGATAAATGTGCCCTCAAACCAAATTTAGACAACAGTTAGCCCGTTCTAACCAATGGCCCAGGCAACAGTGTTTCCTTTCCCAATAAAGACTGCTGCCTGTGTTTTTGGTTTAGACTTCAATTATACTGGGAAGATTGTAGTTTCTGTTTAATGCTTAGAGGTGAGCACACATTTTAGTGCTTCACTGAGCAGAGAAAAATGGAGGTATACAATATCCTTAACATGAAAGATGAGTGTTTTGTGAATAGAAGCTCTGATGACCTACTAAAAAAAAATTTGCTTCTCTTTATTTGTAACTATAAGCAAACCCCACTGCTTCTATTAGTGCAGAAGATTCTGCGAATTTACTGCGCTTCCTAATCAGGAGAAGGTAAAGCAGCTCTCAGAACAATAAGGGCTGATCCTGCTCCCACTGATGTTTTGCCATTGACGTCAGCAGGTGCAGGGTAAGGCCTGAAATGTTACGCCTACAAACAACTTTGTCACTGTGGGGAAAAAGTTTCCCAATATTTCAGTACACATCTTTGTGCTTATTCTGTATCCATGAACCTGTAAAAATCCTGTCTGCAGGGTTTGCATGAATGTGTGACAAAATGTGTTATCTTTAAACCACTTGATTTTATTGCTGTATTTAAAATATTTCCTTCAGTGAGAAGCTAGCAGAAAGAACTGGCACTCTTTTTTTAAATACTGGTGAATAGTCATTAAAGAGAGCAATAAACTTAAGCTTTTGAGCATAACATGACTGTTAGTTTTATGTAAATCTTGATAGCTATATTCTCCACTGTGCTACCAACTTTTTCAAAGGGGTAACACTATTCCATCTAAGCATTCCTTAAAAATAACAAAATAATCACTGATATTCTGAATAACATTGAAAGTGGAATTCCCTATAAATGTTTTTCAGCTTTTCAGTGCCCTTCCATTTCAAAACTGACTCAGTGAATAAAATTACTTGCTCTGTCATCAGCTTCCTATTCATTTGCTAAAGAATGCTTGTTGGTTGGAGGACAGTGTGCATATAGGAGGTAACTTCAACATATAAATTGCCTCCTGCACAAGGAGATTTTCTAGAGGAGAATAACTTCATAGCAAACAAGGTATAAAGGGCTCTAAGATACTGGCCTCAAGGTCCCTGCTGGGATCCTCAGCAGGTATCAGTTGGCAGTGCTTCACTGACTTGAGTAGAAGTGAATGATTTACACCAATGAAGGAAATTTGGCCTGCTCTCCCTTCCCATTCTATGTGTCTGGAATGTCCTGAGAGTGTGGTTGCTGATAAAATCAGGTTGGTTGGAATCAATTCACCACTGCAAAGCACATGTCAGCTTCACTGCATGCTCTGGTGATGAGGGCTGCACTGCTGCCACCTGATACCAGGCAAGAGCAATACCACTTTGTCAGGATCAAAATATTCAAATGCCTCTTAAAGTGTTAGACAAAATAACAGATGTAGCGCTAATCCTCTGGCCTTATCATAATTAACATATTTATGTCTCTTTTTTTCTTTACTTTTTTTCAATAGAATTTGAGATCTGAAGGACCTTTTATCAGCTGTTCTGATCTCTTCTGGCAGCAGAGGTAGTCTTAAGAAGTGCTTAAGATTAGCAGAAGGGAGCTCTGGCCGTATGCAAGCCCTTGAGATGAGTGGGGCTGCTGCTTCTGTAATAAGTGCATTTGAAACTGAGCTAACAATAAGAACTAACCTAAGCTATGTCTCTGACTAGACTTGTCTTTTTACTCTTTCTCTATTAAATGAAAATTCCAAGCATACTTCATCCACTCTCTCCTGCTCAGTGCCTGAGACTCTTTGTACCAGAGACCACAGCATTAGTACCTACAACACAGTTGTTTCCTAGAGAACTGAATTCCTCTCCTCAGGTGGGTAAGCATATAACAAACGTGAGATGATTTTATTTAGAACCAACTGTGATGTCTTCTGTTTGATAAGCTTTTTCACACTTTGAACAAGGCAGAGCCTAGCTCAGTGCCTTGGTTGTTTGCTGGTCAATTTGGTCACTGCACTTAAGCAGTTTTATCCTGTTTCTCTTTCTGTCGTGGTAACAGACTAATGGTACATTCTGTCCTCATGCAGGTAATCTGAGATCAGCAGATGCCAAAGTTATGTAAAAACAAAAACTAAGATTGCAATTGAGTGTAAGAGCTGTCCTCAGATAAAGCACGACTTGCTCTCTGAAGGATCAAGATAAAGATGATGCGGTCAAATTATTCTTAAGTGTCAACTACCTAGTAGTCATGTGGGGAAGAGAACTGCATTTCTTCCAAGACTTCCAAAGGTATCTATTTATTCTGGATTTTTTCTTCTGTAATTAGTCGACAATGGAAAAATCTTAACATGTGAAGTTGCAAAATCTACTTGAGAATGAAGAGAGGACAAAACAGGACCTTGGTTCCTGTCACTTACCTGCTGTCTCTTCAGTGGAGGAATCATGCAGCTTGCATATAGATGGTCATGCTTTATAGATTTGTAGTGGAGAAAAAACAAAACACTTTTTCTAAAGTCCCTGGAGATAACCTTGTCTCTTCTGCCGAGTCTGTAGATGAGTATTTCCTGGTGTCTTCAAGAATGACTGTCACCTTAGGACAAAGTAGGGCAGCTCAAGGAAGCGTTTTTCCTGCAAGCTAATTTTTTTTTTTCATTCAAAAGCACAGAAGAATGAAAGCACGTGAATGAAAGCAGCGTTTTCAGCTTTGTGCATAAGGTACAGGCAGTCAAAGATCTGCATGCTCGAGGCAACACAAGCATGGATTTCAAGTGTCTCAATGTGAATTTCAGATATTCACAAAGAAGTTAGTTTCTTCAATTACATGCAAGGAAAGAGAAGAATCCACTCTCATTTGAGCCCTGATAGAGATCAGGCTCAAGCACCTGAATAAAACAGATGCTGCATTCTCGTGGTGTGGTGTGAAAGTCAGGGAAGGGGATATGATTAGACCTGCCCAAGATTTTGGGCCATGTAATACCCAGCAGGGCAGTAGTGTCAGGTTTACCCAGATGATAGCAAAGCTGAATGAAGAGAGAGACTTAATAATTTACTCAGAATTAAGAGCCATGTTGGCACCAGAGCTGGCAATATTTGAGAACGTAAAGCTTAAAATTTGAGAACATAAAGCTTAAACAGTCTGGCAAAGAACTCGGGTATTGCAATTCCTGGCCCTTTCTGTCTGCTGGACTGTGCTACTCAACTTGTGTTCCCTCTCGGTTCTTTATCTCTTATCTGCCTGTTGCTGCTTATACTTAAAATAGAATTAAGTAAGTCACTGTATTGCACTACTTTTAACCCAATGTGTTGATAGCCAGTGTTTTCTAGAAATCATCTCTTTCCTTGGACAGAGCCTGTCTTGCTAGACACCCTTCAGAGGGCTCAACCTCTTCTGCATATATCTTCATCCCAGAATTTTGGGAGTAGAAATCTGCAGTTATGTGCATCTTACTAATGGCATTTCTCCACTGAGAAACAGTTTGCTTGCTGAGTTAAAGCTTTTTATTTGTCTGACCTTAACTCCCCTGTTCCCAGTACCAGGTGCAACTTTCCTCTGAAAAGCCAAAGGCAACATTTCCATGGATCGGAGGAGGAAAATCCTGCATAGATCTCCTTTGCATGTTTAGCTTGTTTGCCTCTGAAGTGGACACAAGTAAACCTGTCAGGAATTAAGTCAAAATTGATAGAGCACAATGGAAACCTCCTCTTGTAAATTAGCTTTGCTATCACAAAAGAAGGAAAGCCACGTGTGATTGGTTTTACTACATTCACTGTTGTCTTTTTGGTATTTAGGATATTGTGAGGAGTACAGAAAGCAAACACTCAGGCAACACAAAGGTCAGGGTGTCAGGTTAGATAGATGGAAGGAACTGGATTTTGTTGGCAGTGCTTTGGTTTTTGTTGGGGAAAACACAACTTTCAGTGCAGAAAGCAACTTTCTTTGTAGCTAAGTTGGGCTCTTGGTCCCGAAGTAGAATATTGAAGAGATAAGTGAAGGTTGGTTTCTTCATGCTTTTATTAAATAAGAAATAAATAACACCTTATCCCCTTCATGACGTGACCAGTCCCATTTCCACACACTTCTAATTTCATTTGTGTTGATAGAACACAAGCTTCCAGACAAGGGAGCACAGAGTGTCTGTCTTGCTGGATTCCTTCTTTAGCCTGTGAAACAGCATATGTTTGTTTTGACTGGCTCTACGAGGTATTTTTTGCTCACTGGAAAAGCTGACAATGTTTCAGTCTCTGCACTGTTTTTTCTTGGTTTTTTTGTCAAAGTTTTCATCTTCCTCTTTCTTTCCGAGACTAGCAGAAATCACCTAGGAATCATCAGGAAAAGGTAGTATATTCCTGGAGGGGAATGGGAGGCTGGGGTGCCCATTGCTTTTTCCAGAATTTACGTGTAGAATTACCCCCATCAGCCTGTGTAAATTGGCTCGATTTTTATCGATTTTGTCTTTGGTTTTCTCAGTTCCTGTGTTTTGCAAAGTATAACCCAAGTGTCTCCTGCACTAGACTTCCTTTTCAGCTGAATTTAACATAAATAGGGAGTAGATACTCTGTTCCAAACAGAAATCAAGTATGGTCAGTTAAGCAGTTTATTGCTTCTATATCTTGTTAAGCCTTTGTTGCAAGCAAGATAGGTAGTTTGCGTCCTGGAGAATGCATTGGTCTTAGCCACCTAAAACAATCTCCTGCCCCTATGCCAGCAATACTGTGGTTAACACGAGTAAAGTTTAAAAAAGCTAAATACACAAGCTAAGATCTGTAATTCATTCCATCCTTGAGAAGTACCCTTCCCACTGGGAATGAAGCCTTCCATATGAAGAAGTGTGGCAGAATCTGACTTAAGGAATAGAAGAGAGCTGATTAAAGAATGACCTCTAACCTGAACTTGTGAACTGATCTTCTAAAGCACCGAGTTCCTGCTTGAGTAACTGAATGAACTGGCTGGACTTGGAAATGACAGAAAGTGCTGCATATACAATTTTATATATATAAGTAAACAAAGACAAAACCTGGAGTTATGAAAGCAGCACCGGGAAATTACTTAAACATCAAAGCAGGATTTTTTGAATGTTTAACTGTTTAAAACCTAGGCAGACATATTTTGGTTTTAGCTTGAAAAAAAAGCTGGTAAATTATTTTGTAGTCTGCCTTTGATCAAAGTTCTGAAATTGTGTCAAAATCAATCATAAGAAAACCTGGGATTGGGGAGGTAATGTTTATTTTTAAATAAAAAGGTATCCTTTCAACCTACAGAAGGTTTATTCCTTTTAGCATCATACTTGAAGTTTTATCGCCCTGTTATTGGGCGATGAGAAAGTGCTGAAGGCAGTATAAAGGATGTAACAACGCAGCCCACAAGAGGCCAATATGTAGTGAAATTTTGAACTATTCAAAGCCATATTTGTCCAGTGTAAAGGGACCCAGGCATCTTCTTTGGAATGCAACAAGCTACACAACTTCATGTGAGCTGAGGGACACTGAAGGGTCAGTAATAGTCGTGAAATCTCCTGTGGTAGGCATGACCAGGACCTTATCAGCTGGGATAAAAGGTAACATTTACATAAACCTATATTCTCAAGAATGTAATAATTCTTTGTGTTCTGTGTCTGTGGTCAAGCAGGGTAGAAACTGGCTGTGAGTCCAACACCTTTAGACTCCTATCTGCTTCGCTTTTCCTTTCCTTCCCTTACAAAGAAAGCAACTTTGTAAAGTACCACTCTGAATTGTAATTCATTTTCATGTTCAAAAAAATCTGTGGCCGAGGATGAAAATTTTGATCAGGCAAAGGAAAATCTAAGTAAAGGGAATTCCATTTTTTAAGTGAAAGGAGGAACTGTAAAGGTGGTTGCCTGACTTTTAAGCCCATGTCACCATAGCTTTTGTAGGATTTGAAAATCCAAATCTGCAGGCATACAGAGCAGTAGAGCAGTGAGCCAAACAGCATCCTATATCCCTTCTCATTTTAGCACTCGGTGCTGCTGCTGTGGATTTGGCCCACAGTGGCTGAGGGGAAAACCCACAGCACTCTTTTCAAGGGCCTCTGAGATTATAGGGTAACATCTTGTCTCTTCCTAACCAGCCCAAATCAGTGCTGTCACCAACACCCATGACCGTTGGTACACAGGAGCGAAGGGACGAGAACAGGACAGTGAGAGAGGGTGGCAAAGGGTATGGGCACACCTTTGGGCAAACCAGGCATAAGGAGACATTTGTTTATCACACAGGCAGCCTGGAGGCAAAAGCCAGCTCAGCATGGACATCAGGGTATGTATATTCTGTAAAGGGAAAGGATCTCCTTGGGAGGATGCCCCAAACAGGGCACTTTTGGCATATCTGTAATTCCTGCTGGCAACAAATAAAACTCTCAAGGTCATATGCTATTAACATTGTCTTTCCTGTGGACTGTATTTTCTGGGTTGCCATGCATAATCCTAACTTTATCATTTGTGCCCCCAAATCTTGGAAGGGCTTTGAGTTGATTTTCTTCTTCCCCAAGATCTTTCAGCGGCATAAACAACTGTGTCAGGGGCTAAAATTACTGCATCTATCTTGTCACAGAAGACTTTTTCAAACTAGGGAGCTGCAGTTTCTAGATGACTAATACTCATCGCTCAAGGACTACAATAAAGTAGTCCAGTTTCCCCAAACTGCCCTTCACACATGGACCAATCTTAGATTATCTTGGCTTAAAGCAGCCTTCCAACTGTCTTGTCACTGCAGTGAGGACAATGATGCAGTTCCCAGCCCATCCATTGGGAGCAGGTAATGCACAAGCCTTTGTGGAAATTCACAAATCCCTCTGTATGTGATATACTTAGGAGAGCTAGGGAGGTCCTTGATTTGAAAAAAAGTGCAATGAAATAGTCTAAATTAGTAAAATGGAATAACTCAAGCTGATAGTCAAGTTTATCTTGATTTTCCTGGTGTAAAATGGAGACATTTTGCTATTAACCACAGAAAAATAACTCGGCTTCAGAGAGAAAATATCTTTAGTGAGAACACAGAGTTTTAGAAATTAATATTTAGGGACAGCTCCTTACTGGTCAATTTTTGGGGGAAAAAACACAATTTTACTTAAACTTAACAACTAGTTAATATTAAACTAAATGTCTTCATTCTGATAGAAAAATGTAGCTCTTTGAAGCTTTCTGCAATTAAGCAGTTTAAAGCAGAAGGATTTGTCCTAAATTATGGACGTTTACCTAGACATAGGGTATGAGCAGCACTGAAAGAGTTTAATGCCGCTTGTGCAGAGCAGAGTGAGTTCTAATGGGCTTTTTGACACATCCAGCTGTGAAGCCTTCTTGAATGACATCTGACATCAGAGCACCTTACAGCACTCCTGTGTAGCAAGGCGGCCTCATTTTGTCATTGTCTAGATGACAAGATATACACAGAGAGAGCAAATTACTTGCCCAGAATCCTGCAGAAATTCTGGAAAGACGTGAGGAGCTGATCAGCGGCCTCCTACACACAACTAGAACTCTTCCTGCTGCACAAACGTTTCTCTCTTCAGGAGTTTTAGGTAATGAGCAGTTCTCTGTGTAGATTTATGTTTTGGGGCTTCTTGTGTCCACTCTTTCCCATGCCTGGTAAATAAATCCTGCAAATAGTACTTTGCTGTTCAATTAATTAACATACTTTTTCTCCAATCAAAGAAGTGTTTTCCAGGAAGTCTTCTGCCTCGTTGAAGCCTTATAGCATACTGATGTGCTCCTTTGAGATCCTTACTGGAGAAACCCTTCCTGAATTTGTGGGAAAACCTTGTCCACTGAAAAATCCCAAAGGTGAGTAAAAAATACTTTTTCTGGAAGACCTTTAGCTAGCACATGCCAATAACTGATTGTATTTCCAGGTGCTCTCCAGTGCATTCACTCATCCCATGCAAGGAAATACAGTCTGTCATCTTCCATAACCAGAAGAGGGGTAAACAAAAAGAGGTGCAAACTGCAGTTACCTATATCCATCCTCACTGTTTTTAGAGATTTTTCATGGATCAGTCAGATCAGTGGGAAAACTGCTGTTCATTTAAGCTGCTGGAAACTTGTCCTTATTGATTTAAATGCAGCAGTTCTTGTTATGCAGAATTCATGATTGAGTGATTTGGCTATGGCTGGAAGAATGTGACCTTTAATGCATAAGTAAGTAAGCTTTTCCATCATGTATAATCTCTCCCATATGACAGATCTGTGACTGACTAAAGTGACAGAAATATCGTATTAGTCTTTATTTTTTGAGATATATTATCACAAAAAGTCACAAATCATTCCTGTCAGTGTGCAGAGAGCTGCTAATGAAAGAATTTCATTCTAGAGTGCTATCTGTGATGGATGTAAAGTTGTAAGAAGTACGGTAAGTAAAATAAAGCAAGGTTAATCTAATCTCTTCCATAAAGCAGAGAGGAAAAGAAATCATGATTTAAAATAAACTCAAACACAGAAAGTAACAGGCCACTGCTCCATTTCACTCATTCATTCATTAACTGCAATGTTTCTTCTTGAATTTTAGGAGACAAAGCAATATTCTGAGCTAAATATAAAAGCAAACCAAGTCCTAATGTAACATGGAAAAGAGAGAGTGGGTTATTTTTGTTACTTAGTTTTGTGTTAAGAATAGTGAGGCCCTAATGCCTGTTGTGTGTCATAGAATCATAAAATGGCCTGGGTTGGAAGGGACATTAAAGAGCATCCAGTTCCAACCCCCTGCCATGAGCAGGGACACCTTTCACTAGACCAGGCTGCTCAGAGCCCCATCCAGCCTGGCCTTGAACACTGCCAGGGATGGAGCATCCACAGCATCTCTGGGCAACCTCTGCCAGTGCTTCACCACCCTTACAATAAGGATGTTTTCCCTAATATCTGATGTAAACCTACTCTCTTTCAGTGTGAAGCCAATCTCCCTTGTTCTGTCACTATATTACTGCCCTTATAAATAGTCTTGCCTCATCTTTCCTGTAGGCTCCCTTCAGGTGCTGGAAGGCCACAATTAGGTCACTCCAAAGCCTTCTCCTGGCTGAACAATCCCAATTATCTCAGGTTTTCCTCACAGGAGAGGTGCTTCGTCCCTCTAATTAACTTGGTGGCCTTCTCTGGACTCACTCCAACAGGGCAATGTCCTTCCTTCAAGTGTCATTCAGGCAAAGAACAATGTTAAATCTTAGTAATACATAGTATTATTCAGGACGCATATCCCAATTCATCCTGGTTTAATTTGCAATGTCCCGTGGTTGCAAAAGTCCTGCCCTTCCTCTGTCCCTCTCTTTCTTCTTTCCTTAATTCTTAGTTCACCCTAATTCACCTCTTCTCTCAGGCTGTCCTTTGAAAATCTTCCAGTCAGTCCAAGTCTAACTCTTCCCACAGTACTTCAGAATCTTAAGTCCAACAGCTTTCATATCCCCTTCTCTGGTCTCTGTATTCCTCATGCAGTGCTGGGGGAATACTCACTGACAGTGCAGAGCATCAGAACAAATGGATGTCTCTGAGAAGAAAGGTGGCTTCATTTTTCTGCCTTAGGCCAAGAATTCACCTGATCCAAAATACATCGCTATCAGTGGAAAGACTTACATCTGTTTCTGGGGTTTTAGGAAGGCTGTGAGGAACCTTTAGGGATGAGAGGGAATTGGATTTGGCCTCAAAATTCCTGCCCTCAGAGATTCTGTATTTTCAACAGGTCAGTTTCTTTAGTGATTAAAAAAACACTGATATAAACACAAATAAAAAGAGGATTTCACTAGTATGTTTGTCATACCCACTCCCTACCACCCCAGCCTACTGGGAGGTTTTCACTATTTCTCTATGGTTTTTTTCTCTTTCCAGTCTGAATGCTGCTCCTGAGACGACACAGATAACTACAAGTCTGCAGTGTCCTGTACCTACACTTGATGCCATCTGCACAATGTCCTTGATCATGACTAAAGATAAGCTCTAGAGGTCTGGCTTCACTATTGCTAGGCCAGTTACTAACAATCAAGCTTGTAAGAACTTCAAAGTTAGGCAAAGGGCAGATTTGCTACAAGTAGATGGAGGTGAAGCAGGGTGGAAGAACCTACACCCTGCTGGCTTTGAGCTCTATGGCTCTTGCCCTCTGAGCCCACTGCACAAAAAGAAGGATGTATTTGCACAGGTGCAAGCATTGTGCTTATTATGGAGGAGAGCCTTTGTGTTCCCTGTGTTCCCTGAAAAAAAATAACACAAAGCGTATAGGTTTGAAATACATGTTGTGCATCTCCAGTGGGAATGGGGCAGACCTAGGCACCTACAGTCTTCTGTGGCTGACAGGAAACTGTTGTGCAGAGTGATAGGTAATGTTTGTTCTCAGACCCACGAGGCTCTTTGTACAATGTCAACATCAACTGCAGACAAATATTTGAGGGTCAGAATTAGTGGACCAAACTGTAACTATCTTTTCTTACATGTCTCTACAACATTCATGATTCACTGGTCTTTTTAGGCTCGAACAGGAACCTGACTTGTACAAGTCATAAACCAACCCACAATTACCACAGCACCCATATGAAAACACCTTTCAAGAGAAAGCAGATTTCAGTTTGAAGCCTGGTTATTACACATAAGCCAAATTCTCCACTGATATCAGTGTGGAAGGGGTGTGAGTCACTACTGAATTTGGACCAGTTTTAGCCAAGAAGATGGGAATGATAAAATGCACCCTGGCATTGTCAAATGCCAGTAAAATTTGCCCAAACACTGTTGCAGCACTTTGGAGTGAATGGATGGGCCTGGGCATAACGAGAATGATCTGTTTTTCATCTGCATGGGTTTCCTATGACTGAATAAATATGTGCCTGCTTTTTGAAAGAAAACCAACCACATTTTATGCAGCAAACTAGCTTTTAATGAGTGCTGAGTAACAGTGATGCTACCTGCCTGCATTACCTTTTATTGCAGCAGGACCATCTCTCCAAGATGAGCTTTGCCATAAGCATCATCTTTTAAGTATAATACTTACCTTTTGATTAAGCCCTAGGCAGAGCTTGGGCACAGGCTGTTTGGTAGTGTGGTAGATCAACTTACTTAAACAAATAGTGATCCTGTGCAAGGCACTGCAGCATTCTTGGCAGGTAAAGCAATAATATGGCAGTCATCCTTGAACTTGTTAAATGGTTCCAGGTATGCTTGCAGATGTCATCTGCAGTTGCCTGAAATCATTTACTTTACAATGACAAGGAGAGAAAAAAGAGCAGGGCTGGGACAGAAGAACTGAAGAGAAAAGATGTGTCTGTTGGTAAACACCTTTATAGTATTATGTGCAACTTTTAGTGAGCATTATGAGCTATAGTTAGCTTAATTTCTACTGAAGTTAAAGGAATGATTTAATCTTTCTGCTACCAGTTGAGAAATCAAAAGTATTTCACTGACATTTTGCTGTTCAGTGTAAGAATTTGGATATCAAGAACTAAAAATAACAGACTGTTTGTCGTTTGTCTTTTTGGTATTTTAACAGATGTGCTCCCTAACTCCTGGCAGAACTGCAACCACTAAAAGTGAACAACTGACAGCAGTGCTTGGAATTCCCCGGTAAAGAAAAGTGCAAAGCTTCACTTAGAAGTTCAACGGGAAAGAGTCAAAGTGGGATGATAAGTATGAATGATGATTCAACTGATGATGGATTGGCCCACACTGTGAAAATTAAGGGTGTTCAGCCCAGTTACTTTAAAGGCTTGGGTGTTGAGGCTGGAGGTCTGTACAGAACACTCTGCTCTTCATTGATCATAAGTGATAGAAAGTAAACATCTTTGCACAGTGGGTGGATCAAATATGAGACAGCAAAGTTTGAGCTGCGAAATCCATGAAGCAAAAACACAAACCCCCAGAGTTTGGGCTGACACAATTGGAATCCACAATCTCATAAAGCTAGTGTGATAGGCAAGCAGAGGAGCATCAAGACCTCCTTTTCACACTGGAAGTAAAATCCCAAGCCTGGAATCTCTCTTGCACAGGAGCCCATGTTATATCCTGCAAAGACAAAGACGCCTGCTTTGATTTATAATGTACTTGCTGGTATGTGCCAGTTTTTCTTGCCCATCCCCTCCTATTTCCCAGGGATCCCAATTCAGTTTGTCAGCAATCTCAAGAGAACCCAAGTGAAAAGGAAGGGAAAAGCCTGCCTGGAGTGTGTGCTTACTCCTGAAGGGGATGAAGAATGGATGAGTGATAGAGAGGTCTCCTGAGTACACCAGGAGGCAGGAAGGGAAGAGAGCAGAGCTTATCATTCAATGCTGCTGAGCTGAGCGACGAGGGAGGTGGCACAGTGATCATAGGATGCACAAGACAGTGAACCTCATGGGCCGTACAGCCATGTGCAGCTGTGGGAGGTAAGTGGGGATGACTTGAGAGGAAGAGGAGGAGGAATATTTAGTCTTTACACTGTTTTTCAGTGAACTCTCCAATGGGGCAGTGCTGCTTTACTGGAACATCTAGGAAACTTGTAAAATAACACTGATGTGCAGTCTTTTTATTGTTTAACATGGAATAAGCTGTTAGTCTTTACCTTCTATTGGTAGTGTGAAGGTAATAATGGAAGACTTTTAGCTGTATGAAGTGGTAGAAGCATAAAGCAGTAAATCTTTCATTTAAGTCCTTACACTTGTCACCTAAACCAGGCTAGTAAAATGGGCATGTTTTATTTTAGTCAGGATTGCCCTAATGAATTCTTATCCTGGCTCTTTACAGTGACCCATGGGACTTGGACTTGACTGCTGAGGACCAGCAGCACAACAGAAGACTGGTAAATATTTAATATCACATTTGTTTTGTGAATTAATTTTGCAGTAGCATTATTGATGCTGTAAACTTGAGTCTATGATCTTTACAGAAATACATACAGCTGTTAAGAAAACCAGGAAGAAAAGTTGGAAAGTTTAGCTTCATGCTCTCAGCACAGGCTGGAGAAGAATTTCAAAGTTAGGGTGTGGATTTTAGTGCCTCTTAGTCTTTGAGATGACTTCTGCTAGATGTAGACCCATCAGAGTCCAGGTTCAGATACAAATATTGTATAGGCAGTAGAGGAAGTGCTTGACTAGTGTGACAGCTCCTTTGGGCCAGCTATGGGAAAGGAACAATGGGACAGCTTTCAGTTTCAGCTTTTGGATTCCTATAGCTGCATTCCCTTCAGTGAACCCACATAAAGGAGAGTAAAAACTACTTAGGAACAGCCTTTTTCCATCCCTCTTTCTTCACAGGATTTCTTCCAATTTACTAAACCACTTTCATCCTGTGATCTGTCAATTTTTTTTTAAATCTCCCTGCTGCTAAACATCTTGGTGTTTGAAGTGCTCATCTGACAATTAAGAATAGTTTTTTTGTTCATATGCTTCCACTGGGATTTTTTCCAGAGACACAGTACCAAACCTGTCAGAGTTTAAGGAGTGTCTGGTTGATGTTTAGTCATATGGTTTAGTTTTGGGTAGTCCTGCAAGGAGCAGAGACTTGAAATCGAAGATCCTTTTAGGCCCCTTTCAACTTGAGCTATTCTATGATTCTATGATATTTTGCAACCATAAAGTGTGAAGTTCATACTTTTAATTGGGGATCCTGACAAGATGTGTTGTCCTGAATGATACAAAGCTGGGAGGAATATGGCTCAAGAAGGCAAACAGGTAAAATGCCCATGGGATGATCAGTATAATGAAAGGTTGCAAAACCCTAATGGGACTTGGCCTGGTGTTGATAAAGAGCTTCTAGCTGAGGACAAACAGATGGACAAATCAGACAAGAACGGGTCATTCCCTTCCCCCACTACTACTGTCTCAGTCTTACTAAGTTTTGGCTTTGGATCTTGGCTTTGTCAGAATTTTCCTTTGCAGTCTCCTATGAAGATGCTTTCGCATAGGCTAACCCATTTTCTCAGCCTGTAGGCTCACACTCTTTCCCACGAGGTTGGCTTCTCACCACCCACCCTTCTCCCTCTCCTGGTCTCTAATTTTCAGAGTAATCAGTAAATGTGTCCTCTGCATGCGAATGCACACCTTCATGGCTCATCTAGGCAGATGCACAGATCCACATAATACTGAATTAATTTTGTCCATGGATCACTTCACCTGAATAGGAGCTGGAAATCCTGGCAGCTTAGACATCTTAGGGCAGGAAACTCTGATCAGAGGATTCAGGGACATTGTTGAAAATTCTGTTCCTTGAAGTTTGTATAGTTTCCTGCCTCAATCTTTTTGTCAAGTGACAGGCTTGAAAAGGATTTAGATAATGAAGCAGGGAGCCATCCACATCCATGTAGTGGTCCCTGAGACTTCTCCCTCATTCCCGACTTGCTCAGATATTAGGAAGAAGCCTCTGGGATCCACTACATGGACATGAGGAAAAGATAACAAAAGAGGCTCCCCCATGGGGAGAATTTGAGGTTTATTTCTTGTGGGCTTTCAGGAGCAAAAAGAGGGCGAGGTCAGGGTGCATAGGTCTTTTCTAGGGTCTGTAAGGGGGCGGGAAGAAATTGGATAACGGCCAGAGGGGAGAGGGACCAGGCCACAGGACATTGCAGGGGTCATGGAACCTACCATTTCCAATACATCCAGTGAGTTACAACACACAAACTCATCACTGACAGACTGGGAGAGGAGCAGAGGGGCAGAGTTGCCAGAGGACATAGCCACCTTATGTCCTTCCTGTTCTTTACCAGGTGTACACCAACACCTGCAGAATCAGTGCTTCACCAGCTCTCCTCACCTGGGCCAGTAGCATTTTACAGGCTTATCTTTGTGCACAAGCAAAACCTCTTCCTGCTGCTTCTTTGTTCCTCGAGGGGAGAAAATCCAACAGTCATACTGCTTGATTTGAAGTCGCTAAGTCAGTGATCAAGAATTTTGGCCTGAACCTTTGCTTCAGACGTTGATGTCATGAGGACAAGAAAAACACCTTTTCTGAAATGATGAATAGAAGCGGGAAACTTGCTTGTTATATTTATGCATAAGGAGGATATTTATTAGGACAATTTTATTTCTTTACCTATTTCTTTATCTACAGTTGAAACAGAGTGTGAGCAATTTTTCTTTTCTTATTTTTATTTTTTTTTAAATTATTTTTATTTTTATGGCTCGGCTTTTGGCAGGCAGATGGCGCCAGATGGGGGTTCAGCGTGGCAAAAAGCCTCTTCTGCCTGCTGGAGCAGGGCAGCGGTGGTTTGTCCACTGGCAGGACAAACAGGAGCACGGATGCTGTGTCTGCCACACTGAATGTTTATCACCCTGTGCTGCAGTGAAAATACATCCACAGCAAAGATTTGGTTTAGGGAGAGTGGGTTTTCCTGAGTATCAGCAGAGAATTGTGTTTTCTGAAACTACACGTTGTATGACAAAAATAAAGAAAGAAATAAAAAACAACAAATATGTTTAGAATCATAGAATGGCTCAAATTGGAAGGGAACTTAAAAATCATCTCGTTTTAATCTTTCACTAGCCCCATACTTCCCGTGGCCTTGAAGACTGCCAGGGATGGGACATCCACAACTTCTCTGGGCAACCTGTTCCAGTGCCTCACCACCCTCACAGTAAAGAATTTCTCCCTAACATCTAGTCTAAACCTACTCCTTTTCAGTTGGAAATCTTTATCCCTTGTCCTGACACTACATGCCCTAGTAAATAATTTCTCCCCATCTCTCTTGTCGGCTCCCTTCAAGTACTGGGAACCTGTTGGTTTTTTTGGGGGGTTTTATTATCATGTGCAAGATATTCTCATCAAACCCCCAGATTATTCTGCTACAAATGAGGGAGCATTTTCTTTACCAACTCTGATTCTACTATCGTTATTGTCATCTTTGGTATATATCCCCATGGGACTTTAGGGAAAGTCCCTAGAGTAGCAGCAGAAAGATGCTTTACAAAACCGAGAAACTGCCTGGAATCAAATCTCCAGGTCCTGGGGAAATGTGGGGCTTTGGGATTTGCTGCTCCCCAGAGCTCCCTCTTTTTCTGCTGAGGTGAACAACTAAAGGAGGGCAGGTGACTCACTGTGTAAGAAACAGAACTAAATCAACCGATTCAAAACATGATCAGTCAAAGCATAAGACAAAAATTTGAGTGTCCCTGAAGACTTTCACAAAATACAAAATTCTGATAGTAAAAACATGAAGGAGTGTATGAGGGGCCCAGTTTTGGATTACTTTTTCTGGGAACTCGCAGATACAGGATAGGTGTCAAGTTTGCAGCTGCAACTTTCAGTTGTCTTCTGTTCTTTCCAGATTCTCCAATTATTGAAGAATCTGCCCTTGAGCTTTTTGTGACACAGTGTCACTGTGAAGAACCAAGTGGACTGCAAACGTGGAGGTCCTTTCCAAGGCAAAGCCTAGGCCCAAAGTCACATCAAGGACAGCATGGAGGAGACAGAGGAAGAAAACGTGGGGTTGGAGAAAGCCAGTGACTGCATTACAACCAATATCTTGGTGAGAAAAGACAGTGGAGCCATTGTGCTGAATCTGAAAAAATCACTCTGTCAGGAGAGGAATATAGTGATAGGAAAAGGGGCAATGGCTTCAGTGTTTAACATTAGGAAGAAATTCCATACTGTGAGGGTGGTGAGGCACTGGCACAGGTTGCCCAGAGAAGCTGTGGATGCCCCATCCCTGGAAATGTTCCAGATTAGATTAGATGGACTCTGAGCAGCCTGGTCTAGTGGGAGATGTCCCTGCTCATGGCAGAGGATTGGAAGGAGACGATCTTTAAGGTTCCTTACAACCAAAATCATTCAGTGAAAAACTAATTTAGTTAGAAAACACTACTGAACTATCTTCTGGGAGTTACAGTTCAGGTCCTGATCTAGTTGAAGCTGTCCCTGCTTATTGCACAGGGATTGGATTAGATGAGCTTTAGAAGTCCCAACTCAAACTATTCTGTGAGACCTCTTGTTTCTATATTTGATCCCCAATGAAAGCAATTTTATAGTCCCTATTCCCAAGACCAGAGTGCATCACAGGATATACAAGACAGACAGCATGTCTGGGCTATTGAAACATTTAAGAAAGTAAATTAACAGCTTGAAGCAATATATCACTTTTGACCTAAGGCTTCAGGTTTTTGTCCAAACTTCCTATGGATTAGGGAAGAGGTTTCTGAGCTGCTCTGTAATACACTGCAGAAAGAACTCATTTTCAAAATAAGTGCAATAATTGAAATGTTTAAACATTTGAAATGACCAAGGGAAGTAGCTGGCAAAGAAATAGTCTTTAGAAAAGCACTGTGACCATGAATAAATCTAAACATATAAATTACCCTCCTTGACTTCCTGCTAGACATACATATATTTCTTTACACACACAAATATAACAAATGCACACAATTTGGAGTAAATAAATTGTGATTTTTCTGTGCTCATTTGGTTTTCCTCTGTGTAGAGCCTCTGAGAGGGGTGTCTCACAAAAGTTGCTTGAGTGGCTTATTACCCACAAGCAACACTGAGAGGCAAGAGCATTCAGCACCTCTGAAAGTCACACCTATAGATTTGGCCAATTTTGACTGCTTTTTCCTGAATTAGACCAGAACTGACTTGAACAAGTGACTGATTTTGTTGTATCCATCAGATAGCAACTGTATGATCCATGTTTAACACAGCTTGTGCAACACATGGGAGTGTTTCTATCAGCAGCAGCAGCTGACTAATGAGACCGTTGCTCTTCTTTGTCTGTTAATATTTTAGTTCTTTCTTGGATTCTTTCCTTTGTCTCATTCAGAATGTTGGGATTTCATATTAATTGAATTGCAGTCACTCATGGTATCGATTAAATTAGTAATCCCTACGTAGCTATTAAAACAAGGACACGGAGATTTCCAGCTAGGGGCAATTAAGTATCTGCAAACAGCAGAGATCAATGTGATGAAGGTGTTCTGAGGTGTAGGTAGTTTTAGTACTGAAGGGTCATATAGAGGTTGCCAAAGGCCCTAATGTATGCCAAAGAATATAATTTGTCATACATGTTACTATGCTCGTCAACCCTCCCATTAACCCTTTAAAAAGAAAATTCCCATAAGATTAATGAAAGTTGCTTACATTCTTTTATTTTAATACTAGATTTTTAGTAGTAAAGAATCTGTGCCTAGTTCTGAACTGATCAATACCACAAATTCCAAAGGATTTACAGTAGCTTAAGAAATGCTGAAATGGGCAGACTTTATTTTGTGCCATTAGCAGAGACTTCTTTCTCTATATGGCTAAAGCATTTTACAGACAAAAGACTGTCAGTGTCACCAATAAATATCCTAAACTATTGATGGAATCCTGTAAGAGATACTGAAGAGGGCCTTAGTAGTTGCACATAATTCAGGAAAAGAAATGGCCAAGTGTGGAAGCCAGTATAGCTGAAAAACAGAGAATTCTATGTAGTAGATGAAAGCCTTGAGGTTAAAGTTACTCAGATGGGAAAGCATTCAGGCTCCTTTACATCAAAAGACAACAAAAAATAATTTAAAGCCTGGAGCTATGATTCTTCTCCTATCTGAACTCTTGCATTATCTCACATTAGCTTAGGAGAGGAGAATACCCTCTGCCCATATGTACTGTATTCCCTGTGCTCAAATGAGAGCTTTGTAAAAAAGCCAGTGCATCAAGTTTGTTGTGGCATGCTGCACTAGATATTTTTTTTGGTGCCAGGGGGAAGGTTGTTGCATTTTAGCTGAGAATTTCAGAGCAGGACTTGAATTTGGATACACAACTCCCTATTATTTTGATTGAAAACATACAGCTTTTTTAACAGTCGATCTTTTGTTCTTCTCCTGTATTATGGGGGCTTCTGCAAGTGGACTAAAGAGCAAAAAGCAAGGTCGGTATTTTTTAAAATGCTTATTAATTAGGAGTACTGTAATCTTTGGCAAATAAACTTGAAGAACATTAAGAGGATCTTGCAAGTCAGCACATTCCCTAATCCCAGTCCACATAGCACCTGACTACTTCCCACAAACTGTAGGAGGGATTTATTAAACAAGAAGAGACACAAGGGACTCAGAGTCATAGAAAACAGGTTGTAGGAAATGTACTGCAGAGCTCACCAGCCAGCTAGGAAGAGACAGAAGCAAACCTTTAATGCTAAACACCTCTTCTAAGCACTTGTGAGTAGTAGGCAGTGCTCATAGCAGACTCCCAGATGATTCTGTGCCAGAATGTTTGAGATTTTTTCTTAAATGGCCAACCTTGAAACAGCGTCTCCATTAATGTGCCAAGTTAGGAACCACATTGCTTTGCTGGACAGAATATGCTCTGTGTTTATTAGGGCTTTTTTAATATCCCCAAACCCTGCAGGTTTGGCATCTTGAAATGGGTCCAGCTCTATATTCACATCTGCAAGCTGTGGACTCTCCTGCTGTCACAGAGCCTTCAGAACTGCTGAAGGTGGTGGATTTTTCAACTCCAGCCTTGGCTTAGCCTAGAAGGGAACCAGATCATGGAGATGTTCTGTCAGAATACAGGTTAGAAACATGAGTTGAGGACACCAAAAAGTAGACAAAATGCACCA
This sequence comes from Sturnus vulgaris, assembly GCF_052056855.1. Taxonomy (NCBI): domain Eukaryota; kingdom Metazoa; phylum Chordata; class Aves; order Passeriformes; family Sturnidae; genus Sturnus; species Sturnus vulgaris. The sequence continues at coordinate 224,763 of NC_142248.1, read as the reverse complement.
AGATCCCTATCTCTAGTACCACTTATAGACAAATACTACTTATGAATCCAAGCTGTGATTGAATCTGGTATGGGAGAAGCAGAGTTGTTAGAGGAAGGAATTCTAGCAACGTCACCCTTAGGTGAGACCTGCAGTATTCATCTAGCTGGAATTCTTATCTGTCAGCTGTTACTTTCTTTTGTTTTTAACATATACCACATTTTGTAAACTTTTATTAGATTCATCTTGCACCAAAAAAAAGCATTTATCATCACAGCTTGGCTGGGTTTCGTTCAGTTTTCAGAGGTTCTGAGAGGAGATGGAGAACAGCACAAAGTTGTGCAGTCCTTGAGCCAAATTTAAATCATTCTGCCATTCTTCTTGCTAAGCTCTCTCCTGAATGTGTCAGGTTTAATGATGTAATAGTTGGTTTTTTTCCACCACATGACTTCTCACATCACACCTCAGATGTGGGTACAGAGGTCACTGTTGGAAAATTCTCTGATTTCTGACATGGACTCAGTAGTCCGGGGATGAGTTAGGACAGTTGATGCTACAGTAAACAAACCATCATGTTTGAAACAGCCATTTGCTGTAAATATGTGGTATTACTGAGACAGGATTATAATCCTTTCATGCCCTCAGTGAGCACTCAGCGTTCTGGCAACAAAAGCTGAAGTAATATTGGCAGAGGTCATGCTTCAAGTACACTAATTATGTCTTGAGAATGAAGATACAAATGAGAATGACCTGCCATGAAATCCCTAGCTACCTTACTAATTGAGGTGGCAAAGCATCTAAATTTTTATTGTTTAGAACTTGTTTGCTTCATTATTAATTAGAAAATTTGGGCTTTTTGTCTTGATACACCCAGGTGACAAAGCATGGTGCTGGCTGTCCTCAGCAGCAGTAAGGCCAGCAGGAATAGGTGAGTCATGAGTAGAGCAGAAGGACATTCATATTTCACTGAGGAAGTCTCAGAAGGCAACAATCCAGGTGGCCAATATGAAAAACGGTCGTTTCTCTTCTTAGTCTCCTTTTTGAAACTACACTGCCCATCTATGAGGCATGGCTTTGTTACTGTATCATCAAGTAAACACCAAAAAATCCCAGAGAGATTGCAAACTTCTCTGGTGTGGCATGGCAACATGAAGTACTGTGCTGAAGAGTATGAGAAGTCCTGTAAGAAACAGACATTATACAAAACTGCTTGTAGCTTGGACAGTAAAATCATCAAATGAGGCATTAATGCTTTTCCTTTCTTTTGTTCTCATGTACACTACATGTAAACTACACCTTTTTTGGCACATTTTTTACGTTATTTTTAAATAATGTAAAATTCCTGTTCCACCCAAATCACCCGAAATTGTCCTGAGTAGGTGCTTCTCAGAAAGCAGTTGATTGCATTGATGTTTTTCTTGTGGTTGCACAACTATTGAGAGAAGAGCTAACAACATCTTAACCCTTACATGTAGTGCCTTCTGCTGAAGCAGTCTGAAGGGTTCTTCTTACATTCTCTGACGTGACTCAACAGGCTGAAGAATGGCTGTACCTTTCTGTGCAATCTCTCATTCTCTTATTTTTTAAAATTTTCTCTCTCTGTTTTCTTTTATTCCCACCCACCCAGGTTTGATCTGACTGTGAGGGTGAAGACCCACATGGTGGTTTGTGCTGGGACAGCACCATGCCTTCTCACATCTTTTCAGTGAGCTTCTGTGTTGTGTGCTGTCAGAGGAGAAATCCTGCAATTAGTGTTTTCTTGGGTATCTGATGAAATACAGCTGCAGGGTTTTGGAGGCTGGAGTCGCCCTTTGGCCTTTATCACAAGCTTTCACTTTAGTTTAAAAGTTGACTCTTGGAGAAAACTCATGCAGAGCTTCAGGTTCACAAAGCCCTGCATAACTCCTCACTGTTTTTATGGCAAGCCTTTTTATAGGCCCCTCAGTGGTGATAGAGGGACTTCTGCACACACAGGTTTGTCAGCTGCACAGCCCAGCCCTTCACATGGGGAGCATCAGTGCTCAACAAACCACAGAACATTGGGGAGGCTCTGTGATTCACCATGAGAAGCAGAATTTTTCAAGCATGCACTACAGTTCATGTTGGGTGAAGAGAAATAATTCTTGATTAAACCTTGAGTGGTTGAGGGTTGTAAAGACAATGCTTGAGGTCCCAACACTGCCTTGTCTGAGGTCCAATTTATATTGACATGGATATTGAGCTCATTTATATAGATGCTAACAGCAATTTATATGCTTTCCTTTTTTTTTTTTTTTAATCTTAGAACTATATGAACTCAGGTTCCACAGGACCTTGCAGAATGAGCCCCACTGTAAGAAGGTACCTCCCAGTTTAAATTGTACAAGTTGATCTGTATCACACCAGCTGTTTTCCCTCCACTTTAAAGATGATCAAACTAATGAGCTGTAGCATGAGGTTATGTGGAATCTCCCGGGCCATGCCAGCTGTGTGCACTTTGCTGGGGACAAAGCCTGCCATTGCAGATTGAAGAAATATCCAGCACCTGTGTCTCTGAAACATTTTTCTATTGGGCTGATTCCATACAAGTACCTCCTGTAGCCACAGACATCCCTATTGTGCTCAAAGATGGGGTTTGTTACTGCTGCTGCCCAAGCCAGGAAGCAGAACTTTATGGTTGCAGTTGTCTTGGCCAGTGCTCCTCACCACCATCAGCAGTGGTGTGGCAAAAAGAGGGAGGACAAGAATCATTCCCAGTCCTGATCCACAGCACCAAGTGATTTGTTTCTGACCTGTACTGCATTATCCTCAAGAATAGTTGCAGAGATGTCCTTTACAACATTAACATGTGAGCTGCAGGTACAGTACAGAGAAAACTCCATCATTTTGGGGTACTGCCAGGAGATACTCTTCTGCTGATGGAAATTACACACAATTTCTGTGTCAGTACTAAAGTTAGGAAGGTTGGATTTTTTTCTTTAAAATAAAAAAACCCAGATGCTTCCAATGATACAACCTGTTATCCAAAAAAGGCCATGGGAGCAATCCAAAATGTTTCCACTCAAGGGGAGAAAGACTCCCTGGCCAGAAAAGACTTTCATGTTGTTTCCCAACTCCCTCCTTCATGTTAGCTGAAGCCTAGAAGCAGCATGGCTCAGGGCTAAGGAATTAGGATGGTACTGCGAGGGCTTTATTTACTCTGCTCAATGTGGAGGGAAGGGGTGAAGCAGTTGTTGCTTCAGACACTCCCAATGCTACCTTGTTTTTCACATCATAATTTGAACAGGCAAATCCCCATAACACCACTGACACAACAGTGTCTGTCCCCTCAGCAATCTGGTGGCACCATTTTCATTGCCAGTGGGTCTGAGGCAGGCTGGCTTGGGTCCTTAGAGAGATTCCTATTACTGCAATGATCTGCTGGTGTTACAGACCTATGTACCTGTCATCCTTTCAGAGAATGCTATTCAAAACTAACAGCCTTATTTTTTCGTCAGAAGGTAATTACACAGTACAAATTGGCCCTCAGGTTGCTCAGGATAGAAGAAATCAAGGAAGGAAGTACTTTCCTAGATATACAGTGACTTTGGAAGTGAATATTTTTGTCCCAGAGAAGGACAGAGGGAGGGAGTCAAACAGAATAAACTAGTGCGTAAATGGCTCGTTAATTCTTAGCTTTCCCTGACCACCCAGCAATCTGCAGCTGGCTGAAGGAGTCCAAGACACCATGACCCTAAACCGCAGCTCAGATGCAGAAGACAACTAGGAGATGTATTATGGTGTCCTGCAATGTGATGTCAGTACTGACGTGTGGTTCACAGGCACACAGAAGGTTTACAGCAATAAATTCCCTGTCACAGGCCTGCTCCCAGGGAGGAAATACTTCTTCTGAGTCATTGTCTGCAAGGACATTGGAGACACTGACCCTCTGGATTCACAGGAGCTTTGGAACATCTCCAAACACAGAGGTAAGCACAAGACTTGGAGTTAAGCTCAGGCTCCCTGTGTGGCCTTGGGTATGTCACTGACCAGCTTTGCTCACTTGGGGATTAGATATAAAAATATCTCCTCTTCTATCCCTTCCATTTGCTGGCAATCTCTTCAGGACCAGGCTTCCTTTTACTACATGTGTGTGTAGCCCATTACATAGCACTTTATACAGATGCTGTTTAAATTAAAATTCACGACATTCATGTGCTCAGAGGGTGATATCATCATGTCTTGACAGAACAGAAGATTGCTGTTACAAATCATTTGTATTGTAGCACGTTTTCAGTCTGACTGGGATTTGTTCCTTAAATGAGAAGCAAAGAAGTCTGTGACATGCTGGAGACTGTGTGACAGCATTTCTGGCCCAAAAGTCCCTAAAAGCACATTAAATTAAACATTTAGACATCATCCTGTCAGGTAAATGCTGCCTTCTTTGTTGCTCCCTACATGTGCCTAATCGTAACATGGATGTCTAATCAGCAGTGCTCCCAAACATAACTGAACATGGCCCAGCTCATCAAAGCAAAATGGTAAGTGATCCTTCTGCCCAGTCTGGGGAAATGCAGAATGCAGTGACTCTAAATGGTGAGATCAAAGACAATTTTTTTGGATTGGCCTGTGCCTAGTGTAATAAACAAGACAGTAATATAAAAAATTATATATTAATACATATTACTAGATAAGGCATCTATTTCTTCAGAAGCCTATCTACATGCTGCTATGTCTTCTAATCCCATTAAGAGTAATGGGCAACACATTAAATTGACAGAATGAGTGGTACACTAAAAGGAGTAATGAGGTGTCAAACTGTGTATTTTTATTTACCAGTCCGCCTTTCCTGATGGATTAAACCATAGGTATGGTACTTTGGCTACGTGTGCAGGTGAGAAAGAGCACTTCCAGTTATGTAGTTGTGTTCTTGTGTGGAAGTGCTCTAGGCCTGGCTTCTACAGAGTCTGAAATTACTTCAGTAACTTCTGTGCACGTTAGGCAAGTGTAGGAGAGTTGTAAATGGAGGGAAGTTAGGTTGGAGGTGCCTTGCACTACAATCCTTTGATAGCAGCCTACCTGTCTTCAGGCAAAACCAGCAGGACACAGATGTGAACTGATTTCCTATTCTTCATTATAAATGGCAAGTCACAAGGTTTATTTGCATAAATCTCAGAGATGGTAGAAAAGCTCTGAAGGAGAATGAGGAGATAAGCTCTTTTCTGAGAATGAGGTCTCATGAAAGAATTTTGCTGTACAGTGCTGCACTTACAATCCAGGGGATTTAACTGATGAGATCCCATGTCAATGCAGCAAGCAATATTAAGTACTTCAAGAAATGTGTTCAAATACAGGCTGAAAATAGTTTTGTAGTGGACACTGGAAATTAAATTGTACACACAGTTCCCCTTGATTTCCCCCGAGCATTCTGTAGACTATTAATGCCTCAGAAAAACATCAGCAGAGCAATATCCCTTCCTCTACAGGATCACCTGCTTTGGTTTATAATTGGGTATAATTTAATCATGCATTTCTAAAGTGCTTTGGGAGCCAAATATCTGAAAGCACTTCACAATGTAATGGCATTAGTGTAAGAAGGCATTGATGTATCCCCACGGAGCAAAAGTCTGACACCTCAGTTATAGCTGAAGAAACAAAGAAATTAATTGCTTGCTTACAGTTGCATAGCAGATTAATGGAAGAATGAGATTTCCAATTCCTTCCCCTCTTGCTTTTCAGTTTGTATTTGTTTGCATGTGGAGACAGGTATGCTGGTCAGATGCCAAGAGTAATGTGGTGTATTGTTCATTCTTCATACTCCTTGGGTTTTCCCTGATGGGAAGTAAGGTCCAGGTCATGAAATGTCATACCCAAGCTCTTTAAGATTTGTACTCATGCAGGAGAAGACTCTCTGTGTTGATGGTGCTGGCTCTGTTTGCATGTTTGTGTGTGCAGTGGGAAGCAGCCCACAGTAACTGTCCTCAGCAGCAATTTGATTTCAAGATGGAGCACCCCAGGAAGGACAGTGCTTCTTGCTTCCTGGCCCCACTGAGGAGCCACAGCATGTGACAGCAAAAGCTGTGCCCTGAGCTAGGCTTTCATCAGCAACCCCCATCACTAGTGACCCAGTACAGGGGCACCATTAGTATCACAGCCAAGCCTAAGCTGTGGCTTGCCTCAACAAGCAGCACCTGCCCACTTATGACACCTACAACTTTGCAGCTGCCAGCTGATCATCTGTGATAGCTCAGGTGTGCAGCCACTGGAATTTGTTGGGGGTGATTCCCTCCAGGCTGAGTAACCACAGATTTCTTGTCTGAATGTGGTTCACACCCTGCTATTTTCCAGGACAAGCACACTTGCTGGGACTGGCACTGTGTGTGGAACACACTCCTCTGGGCCCTTTCCCTGTCCACAGAGGAAGAGATTGCTCAGTTTTTAGGTGCTGGAGCTGCAAGGGACACATTGTGGGAGCTTACCTTCATATCCAAAAAAGCTGCCTAACTCTGTCTTCCTTCGAAGTCATTGAGATTTATCTTCAGTTGCTTTAAGGCAGTCTTGTATCCCTTAAAATGGCTTATTTTGGCCAGCAGGCTTCATTAATTCCCTAAACAGCTCAGAATCAAACATGGCCATTTCTCAGTCCCTAACCAGGCTTCCTCTGCATCCATGGCATACTTAACACTTATAAGAAGTCCATGGATGCACTCTGACAATAGCTTTGTGCTTTTTTTTTGCACAGACACTGCACTGGGTACATCTGTTCTCTTATTTTGTAAAATGGAAAGATTTTGCCAACACTGTATGACAGCTAGTAAGGTTTCCAAGACAAAAAGACAAAGAAAATCACTTATTTTATATCCCACTCTCCCTTCCCTCTTTTGTTGAACCCAGTGAAGCTTTAAATCAGGTCATAACACAGAGCTTGGTTCCAGCTGGCTCAAATTGGTGGTGTGAGCACGGACACTTCCAGGTACATAGGGTGAAGTTTTACCAACACTTTTAGAGACAGGCCCTGGCACCTCAAACCTGTTAGTGTCCTCATAAGTGGGACAAAAGAGAGAGGCTGCCAGGCACAGCTTGGAATGAAACTGATACAGTACCAATAATGAGTGACTATATTTGAAAAGATGTTTCAGGGTTATTTTTGTCCAAGATCATTACTTCTGGACAGCCTACTCACAGCTGCTGAGCACACAAACACACCTCACCCAGGGTTTGGTTCTCTCTGCTAATGTGGTACTACCTCACAGGGAAAGGATGCTCACACTGGGTTTCCTGCTCTGATTTTCAAATTGACCCATCTCTGTGTGTACAATACACGCAATACTTCTTCGCTGAAGCCAGCAATTGCCCACCCAAAAGACTGAAAGCAATTCTTTACCATTTTTCTAATAATTTCTGTTGTTACCATGTGTCCCACTTTGCATGCACCCTGTTACACTCCTCCCTGAAGCCACAGCTGGAGCACAGCTTCTTTGTCCCTAAAATCAGTGGGAGCCTTCTCTGTTTGCCAGCCAGGCTAATGCAAGGAATCCTGATAGCACTGCTCACCCAGTTCAGGGGAGGCAGACAGGCCTAAGGGGCACAAGAACAGCTCCCTATCCCCTCTGAGATGTGCTTGCTGGGTAGCATTTACCTTCTGTCTTCCCACACTGAGCTTGTTTAGGTGAGCACTGTTACAACAGGAACACACCTCTTCAAAGTTATTCAAAGCAGCCTGTTTACAGCAGACCAGTCTGAGGAGCAAGGCTTGCAAAAGCACTGTATTGGTGAGGTGCTGATTTATACTCGGATTCCTCAATGGCAGACTATGGCTGAGGGCTCCTGGGGCTCCTCCTTGTCTTGACCTGGGCAGTTTCTGGGTAGGGTCTCTCTGATGCCAGATATTTGCAGCTGAATGAGGTGGGAAATCAGGGGTCAGAATAAGAGACTGTAAAACTGATTTAAGCAGATAAGGCATTCATGTCAAATCGAGCTTAACTGCACATTTATTTTTATTATGTTAGGAATTATATTCTTGATAATTTTAGTTCTGTAGGAGGGGTAGTTGCTGCCTGGAGTTGGGTACTGTAGGCAGGAGGGCATCATACCTCACATGAAAACCAGCACTCTTCATTAGGACACAAGCACCTTCAGACCAGGACTTAAAAGATTTTCTTTAGGGACATTTTTCAGAAACTTTCAGTGGTCATTACCTGCTGACAGGCTGTCCTATGGGAAAGGACTAAGGACTGACCTAAGGATTGAGCAAATCTGCTGATTTGAATAACTGTGAAGGGGTAGCTGATTTCTGTGTTGATTCTACAGGGACTAGACCTCTGTCTCAATTCCTCTTAATACATTGTGGTGGGTTTACCCCAGCTGGACACCTGGTGCAGACCTGAGCCATTTTATCACTAACTCTCCCACAGCTGGACAGGAAAGAGTAAATTTACAAAAGCCTTATGAAGCAAGGTAAGGATAGGGAGATCACTCACCAATTATCATCACAGGCGAAACACACTCAACTTGTGGAATTTAATTTATTACCAATCAAATCAGAGTACAGTAATGAGAAGTAAACCCCTAAATTTTAAAACATATTTTCCTTACTCCTCCCTTCTTCCTGGGCTTAACTTAATTTCAGAATTTTTACCTCCTTTACCCACTGGTGCAGGTGGATGGGAAATGGGGGTTGTGGTCAGTTCATCTTGCTTTGTCTTTGCCCTTCTTTCCTCTGCTCTCACATATTCTCACTCTTCTCTTTGGCTGCATTTGCTGTTGCAGTTTTTTTCCCCGTCTCAGTAGTGTTGACACAGAGGCACTTGGACCTGTTGCTTCTACTGGACATGGGAAGCTTTCAGCAGCCTCCCACAGAAGCCATCCCTGCAGTCCCCTCCTGCCACCAAAGCCTTGCCACACAAACCCAATAGTTTACGTACTCTTCTATTTCTCTTCTTTAATTGCACTCTTCTGCTTAGCCATGTTTTTGAGTTTTAGCCCTTTCTGTAATATTTGCAAAAACAAATAGGGCATTGCACCACCTCAGTGAAACACAGCAGCAGCTTTGCTGCTGTTGTAGCTCAGAAGGGGTGAATATAATTTTCCTTAGGCCAGAAGGGGGCAGGTTGCAAAGAACACAAAGACTATTAGACCCAAAGTGAATTGTTCAGAACAGTGCTGAAGTAAAAAGGGGAAAGGGGAGTGAAAATGAGAACTCTCTAAAGTTTTGTAAAGATTTTTATCCATAATTTTATGACACCTGCTTTCAAAACATGGGATTGACTGCACTAATTATGGCACTTAGTCCTTTTCCTTAAAGATGGACACAGGGACAGGAAGTTTGCAGAAGTTGAAACACAAGATATAATTAGTGGAACTAGCTGTGCCTGGACTGGCATGCAGAACAGCATTGTTGTGGCTGTGTAGTTTGTCTTCACGTGGCTCAAAATGCAGCTGCCCTTGGCTTCTGTGAAGGTCAGCTAGACCAGGTGGCAGAGTGGGGCTTCTGCTGAGCAGGAGCACTTCCAGTGTTTCCATCTTCCTTCTCTCTAAGTGATTCCTTGCAGTAGGATGTTAAAGGTGATATTTCTAATACCCTCTGATAGTGTATCTTAATGGTAATAAAAGGGGCCAAATATTGGAGAGAATCCTGCTTCCAGGTTCAAGAAGAAACTTGGATTCTGCCTCCTTTTCTCCAGATAGCCCAGCAGGAGCTCCATGATATTCTAGGCTTCTTTGTGTGAGATTGTATATAGACACAGAGTAAGCCATAAATCTGAAATATTTAAATCCTCACAATACCGAGAAAGTAACTAGAGTTTTGCAAATGAGGGAGTCACTTTTACGAACGGCTGGCCACAGAAAGTGCAGGAACTTCACTGCTGATGGCCATGCCTAGATAAGGGACTGCAGAAAATCTGAACCACTGAACAGGCTGGCAGGTAGATCAATACAAATATACATACATTGATGCTGGTTCTTTTAACGTAGACTGAAATCTTCCAGGACCCAGTTGTGGAATAAAAATATAGCAGTCGCCAACACTCAGACACCCTGAGAATCTGTGTGAGAGAATCAGAAGTCAGAGTCAGAATCTGTTCAGAGAATCTCAGACACAGTCTGAGAATATTGTGCCACTTCTATTCCATCTGGAGCTAGGAAGGAGGTAGCAGGAAACAGGATGCTTCTCCCAGCAGGCCTCTAAGTGTTTGAAAGGAATTGTGAAAGACCAAATAAAAGGGAGAGGAGAGAATGCTCCTTTGCCTCCTGCTAACCCCTTTAGGCTGCCCTGAAAATAATTTGGTTGTATTTCAGGAACCATTCCACTTCAGAAAGGGAGTATGAAAGAGTCTCCATTAAGCCGACAAGCAGATCCATTTAATTGACTGGGAGTGCTTACACCCAATGTGTTTCTATGCCATAAATCCTTGAAACCTGTTCCACTAGTGACAGATGGCCTGGTTCAGGATTAATGAACAAAATATCTGTGCCACTGCATCAAACAGCTGAAGAAGCTGGCATCAGATCCCCAACCAGAGAAAAATGTGCAGACTACTCTACTCCTTTCCTCCTGGAGATTTTTCCTGGGGCAAGGGGTGAGAGAGATTTGGCCATTAGTCTGGGAATTCCTGGCAGTGAGCAGTCTTCCTGGAGCAGTCTTGTGCAGCAAGCTCCCTTCTCCCTGGAAGTGTGGACAAATTGCCATCATCTCTAGGACAGGCTGGAGCAAGCTTGCTCCAGAGATTGGCATCCCAGGGCACCCAGGATGTGGTATAACACCAGCGAGGTGCCTGGTTGTGTTGGATGTGCTCTGTAGGCTGCATGTGGGTGTTTTTCAGGGTTCCCCAGGTAGGAATCCGGTGGCTGACTGTGACAATCAGCTTTAGTGGAGTGTTGAGCAGCTCCAGCACAAATTATGCTGGAGGGTATAACACTGGCACAAAGCTGCCCACCGCAGAGGGGCCTCATATTCTGTGCTGAAACAGTGACAGCAACAGAAAATAAGCAAGGAGATATATCTGGACAGTAAAAATATCCAGTAAATTAATATTTTTAATTGCTGTTACACACTGAAGAAATGAGAAAAAAGTTACATTCCAAACAAAGAATTAAAATAGTAAAATCAGCATAAAAATGTGTTAAGAAAAGATCCCAGATCAAGTGGCTGTACTGTATGTGGTCACCTTTACAATCACAGTAAAGAAAGTAAGTGCTAGAGACTTTCAGACATGGCAAAGTGCTTGACTCCCCAGAGGAGAGCAGCTGTTTCAGACACATCTTTCAGTGCACTTGGCCTGGAATGTGTGGGAGAGGGGCTGGAGCAAGACACTCACATGGGTCCAAGATAAAGATTAGTGTTCAGGACAGACCAGCCACTCTGCATTCTCAGGCAGGCAGAACTGCCACTTGCCCGGTATCATTTGCTTTTTCCTTCCTTGTTTTTTTTGTTTGGTTTTTTTTGTGGTTTTTTTTGGGTTTTGTTCTTGTTTTTGCTTTCTGCTTTTTGAGTTTTATTTAACTAAGATTCAGGTTCTGCTGTCCTGACCTGCCAGCACCACAGGCTTGGAGCAAGCCTCTCCAGCTGAATTAGGAGCAAGGCTTGGTCCAGCAGGAACCTGCACCAGCAGGGTCTAGATAAATATGTTTATAATGATTCAGCACCATTGCCCAACGGGCAATGGTTTCTTGCTTTTCTTCTGTCAGGAAAAGGTGTCTTTTATTTCTGTATGCTCTGTCTTTTGACTGATCCGAATTGGCCCAGTCATGTTCCCACTGAAGTCTTGGTGGTTCAACCCCTGCATCATGTGTTTCAGCCTGACTTTTGAGCCATCACACCACTCCAGTAGTTCACCCAACAGCAGCATACTGTCACCACAGAAACAATACAAGCCACAGAATTTTTGGCATTCCTGCCAATTTGCCACGTTTTTTCATTTGGAGTCTGTGTAGAGTTGTGTGTTTTTATTCATTACAGTAAGAGTGAAACTAAAATAACATTAAGAAAATTTTCCCCAGACTAAGAAAATGAAAACCCATCAAATATTTTAAAGAAACCATAAAAATTTGCATTGTGTCTGCTTCTGAGTTCATATGAAAATTTTACCGCAGCTGCTTCAAAATTATGGTCCATTTCGCATGTACACAGTTCACATTCCTTGGTGTGTAATTCCTTGCCTTCATTTGTGTTTGTACAGCAGCTAGTGCTACAAAAACTAGGTAGTTTCTAGCTGTGGTCCAGATTTAGATCAGTGAACAGTAGCATTTTTATCTTAGTTGAGAACATGGTGATTGTTGAGAGCTGTATTTCTAGATCAACTTCTGTTCTGGGCCATAGGACTGGTGGTACAAGCACTTCCTCTGCTACAAAACCCACTGCTTCCTTGATTCACGTGAAAAGAAAGGAATTCAAGAAGGATGTGCTGACCTTATTGATTCCATCAAAGCTTTCTCTCTCTGCTGATTTTCAAACCAGTAAAACTTACAATCAGAGAAATTAAACATCCCTTTGAAAGTTGCCTCATGAAACCCATCTGACCTTCTGCAGACTGAAGGTTGAACAGAATGACTTCATTTTCTGTTCCAGCTTGTTCAAAAGCCCCAGCAGATTGTGAAATATTCTGTTTTGGCTGGATTATACTTACTGTAGCTAACAGTGAGGGACAAGAGCAGACTGCAAAAGTTGGATGCAAGGTTTGCATCTAAGAATTTGGTCAAGCCTTTTAGAAGAACTAAAAACCATTTAAAAAACTGAAATTAGAGAGTTCAGATTTTTAAGCTAAACCTCCCTCAGAGTTCAAGTATAGCTGAGCACATCCCGTTAACCAGCATGAATAAATATTTTGCTTTTTTTTCTATCTGATGCAAATTGAAAAGGCAGTCACGCATTCCATGTTTTAAGAGAAGTCCTGCAGATCCCTAAAAGGAATTTTAACATTAAAGTTGGATAATACTTGTGACACTTGACATCTTCAAAGTTCTGTATGAACATCAATCCTCACGTCACCCTTGTGAGGTAGGTAAAGGCAGCTCCATTTTAGAATGGGGTGAGAGCTTGGTCCCCTGCTGGAATAACTCGGCATTGCACTGGCCCTCATACACCAGATGTGGACCTGGCCCCAGAAAATTTAAGTGACTCACCCAAGGCCATAAAAGGAGTGAGCATGGATAAAAGGCAAGAGAATTACCCAGGAGGATTTCTGTCATGAGACGACAGCAACTTCCCATCCTCTTCCAAGAAGATAGTTATGATGCCTCTGCATAAAAGACCCTGTCTGTATTCAGAAACCAAGCAAAGAGAAAGAGGCACCTGCCACTAAGCTCTACAGTTGCTGTTTGCTTTGATCTGCTTCTTCCAGAACAGCTCCCAAAAATACCATGATAGCAAGATGAAAATGCAGGTGTTAAGTGTCAAGCAACAGGACTGGAAAACTTTGAAAAGCCACTTAAAGCTGCCAAGCTCCTCTTGGGAATTTTATAAGCTTGTGCAAAAATATATAAATTACCTCCACTGACGACAACATGAAACCTTCAGTAATCTAGTCAAAAGCCATGTAAGATCAATTCTTAAACCAATTGGTCATACAGATGCCTCAATATGGAGGAGTAAGAAGCCAGGTATTCAGCACAGAGTAAGAATAAAGTTTGAAGTTAAAATCCTCTGGCTTTGTTTGTCTTGACCTGCCATTGGTACATGAGCATCACACTGTGACACAGCCCAGAAGAATTACTAGCACTTAAAAACAAGTTGCAATTAGCACTGCTTCTTTGACTGACCCTGGGAGTTCTTTGCAAGGAGGATCTGCCTACAGAAAGAGGCTGAAGTGAATGCGCTGCATCTTTTATATGTCCAGTTAAAGAGCCAAAGGACTCTTAAGGACTGTGCTGAAAAGATGAAGAATGAAACCTCAGTTTTACAATGCAAAGAGGCAACAGGACAGCAACATTATTTGTCACATATGAACACCACTCATTTTTTTGCTCTATTTCCAAGTGAAGATTGCCTCGCTGGGGTTGAGGGAACGGTTTTATTCCCGAGAAAAGTTATTTAACAGCCGGCCAATACTGCTTAGTACTTCTCAGGATTTAGGCATTTCAGAATTGTGTCAGATCACAGTCCACAGCAACTGGTCTCTTCCCAGCAGGAAAGAGCATTCAGGAAAACAGTCTCATTCAAGTAATATAGATTAGAAAGAGGAATGCAGAGCCAGAGAGAGATTTTGAAGATCAAGAGCCTATTGCCAGCAAACCTCCAAGCCAACCAGGACTCTCCTTTGCATGCTGAGGGCTCTGCCTCGTGTTCCCAGGAAGGCTGAAGCTGTTGCAGCACTGGGATGGAGCTAATGTGACTGGCCAATGTGTCCCAGCCAAGTCACTCCAGGTGATCTGTCCCAGGACAGCACGGGAACAACAGCCCACTTAGGCTGCACAAGTTTCTGCTGTCCCACCTAGAGACCTCTGCCACCAGAAACTGCACCTCTGAAGGAGTGTGGAGAGGAGGGGCCTCCTAATAAGACATTAAGACTCTTTTTTGCAAGTATCCAGTGGCTGATGGTAGAGCAGGACAGAAAAGCAAGCCAAGAAGAAAAAGCACATAGAAAAGCAACTCAGCTATTTTCAGACAGACTACTCGTTTCTAGAGAGGAAAAAAAAGAATCAAAACTCAAGATTTTTAAATTAAGCTTACTTTATCACACAAGCATTTCCCTCAAAGCAAAGGGAAGCTCAGGATGTGGGGGAGCTCCTCTGAAGAACTGCCAGCTAAGGACTGAGTGTGCTGGACTGACCCATGCCAAGGAGCTGAGACTCAAAGACTGCAGTGTGCTGTTTGCTCACATGCTGGGAGGATGCTGGGACTCACCCCAAATGCTTAGCTGGGTCACCCTGTTGCAGGAGGAGACTTGCAAACAGCCAAGATGAGTAACAGCAGGTGACATCTGCAGAGAACTACAGTGCAGGGTTCAATGTGTGGCCAGGAGATAAGCAATGCTGATGAATGAAAATGGTTTATGGCCCTAAATTCCCTTAGCTGTTTACTCCAGGCAGGTCCCGATGTGCCAGTGAATGAATACTGACAGTATTACATAACAGCATTAAAGGGAAAGGATTACATGGGGCTGTGCTACCTACAGTGCTTTCCCTCTCCATAATGCAGCTGACCTTTCTGATCCCTGTCTGAAAAGCAGCAGATGCCCCCACGGGATCAGGGTGGTTAACCCAGATTTCTGTAATACTGGCTGCATTTGCACTGATGGAGAAGTCATGGGGAGGCAATGCCTATTCCCTGCCAGGCACACCAGGTGAGGCTGGAGAGGAGCAGGAGACCCACTCAGCACCTCTCAACACAAGGGAAAAGCTAGCAAGGGTCTATGTGAGTCCATGTGAGCTTGAGAAGGAAGTGACAGGCATGTTGAAGACAAAGGACAGTGCTTTTCAGGAAGCTCTGCTGAAAAGAACTTTCTAAAGAAAAAAAGAAGTGGTGTAAAGAGGATCATTTTCCATCAGCTGGCAAACCATAGCAATCTACATCCAAAATCAGAGCCTTGATCACAGGAAATGCTCACACAAAGATTTAAGATACTGCAGGCAGCAGTACTAAAGGTACTACTGAAAGTGCTACTAAAGCTTAATGGGTACATGGAATATTACTTGTTAGGACGTTGGAGAAAAAAGGCATGAAGATTTGGGATAATTAGGGCATACACTAAGTAAGAGAAGGAGTAAGTTCTGCTTTAAAAATCAAAGTTCCTCGTGTGCCCATTACATCTCACTGGTGGCTGTAGGCACCGTGTAACTGTGTGCACGTGGTGAGGGAGAACATGCTGGCCTGGCTACCGAGATATCCCTGAAATCCCACCAAACTCCTGCTTTCTACAGTTCTGCCACAAGCAGCAATGCTGACTTGCACCTAGAGACCTGCCCTGGAACAGTGATCACTGCAATTAAAGCACACGGCACTGCCAGCACACCTCTTGCTCTGTGGCCTCTGCTTGGGTTTCTGCCTTCATGCTGGTTCTGCTGAGTACTGCCCCACATGCTGCCACTGATTCCAGAGCTCAGCTCCCCACTGGGTATGTTTTTACTCTCCCTCCAAGCTTCCTTTCAGCTCCAGTTTGCATACTGAGTTTGTAATGCACAAAAAAGACAAACATCGGTTAAATTAACTTTTACCTATGACTTTAGCAGAGATCTGTGCTTGTCTGCCTACAGTCGGGAGCAAGCCTTTTAGCACAGTTCATGGCCAAACCTCCTTTCCACCAGACCTCCTCTTCCCAGACATTCAGCATCAATTTCAAGACTTACAAGCAAAATGCAGTAGTAGAGCACTTCCAAGGAGAAAAATTTGAATGAGTAGCTATTGGAGGGACAGTCTAAGCATTCTGATGGGGACGCCACACTGAAGTAAGCTGTATTCAGAGAAAGCCAATTAAAAAAAAAAGTAATTCCCAAAGGTAATGCTTCAAAGAAGCAAAATCAACACCAGTGTGCCTAGAGAAATGGCAATCTCTCTCAGGGGCGAATGCAGCTACAGCACCTGAGACACAACCCATGTGTTCACAGACTATTGGCACTCCACCTAGCTCCTCTCCCTGAAGTCCTCTTCCTCTCTGGTCTCCACGGCCGACAGCGCAATCAGCATTTGGGCGGCGTAGTAGGTGGCCATGATGATCAAGCGCGAGTAGGGCACAGGGAAGCAGAACTCGTTGAGCGCGGTGGTGAGGTCCGACACCATGAAGAGCATGGCACCCACGCAGGCCGACAGCTTGGTCCACGTCCACAGGTCATTGCACAGCTGCACGCCCGTCACCGCCCACCAGCCCATGAAGCCGATTAGGCCGATGTAGACGGCCACCAGGTAGGTGAAGGGGCCCGAGAGGTAGGAGTACAGGAAGGCATAGCAGGAGCTGGAAACAACGCCCATCAGCAAGCCGGCTTTGAGGTCCAAAGGCTTCATGCCAAAGGCTGAAGAGTACAGGATGTGTGTGATGGAGAACATCAGCAGACCTGAAGAGAGGCATTGTCACAGAAAGTGTGATCTTTCATCAGTGGCTGCCAGAGGAAAGCATTCCTTGCAGTGTTACCTACCAGTTACACTACCAGTGATAACCATACTGACCATCTGGGACCATTTTATTACAAAAATCTGTACATGGCAGACAGTACCAAGTCCCCAACCTAAAAAAAAGCCCCAGCACAATTACAGCTGCAGCCAAGTATAGCTCTGCTGTGACAAAAGCCTTTCTGCTGATAAGCTGGGTGGAATTGATGGAAGCTGATTGAGAAGGAATTGATCTTGTTTTTCAGGTAGTTCCTCTTCCCCTGCTTTGGATGGAAGGTTGGGAGGAAGTTAGACCAAAGATCACCCCCTCTAACTATCCACAGTGTTTTCTTCATAGGTCACATGTGGAACATGAACACTGGAACCACAGCAGTGTAGGAACAAAACATGACAAAAGACACAAACCCCTCTGAACCCTGACACAAAGCCTGCACATATTTAGCCACAAACCCAAAGGCACTTGAGGACTAAATCTGGCTGCTTCTCCATCTCTGCCTAAGCTGGAAAGAAACAGCTGGCATATTTCATATGGGACTGCACCAATGTGATCTGCCAACAACTTTATGGCTATTTGCAAGACTCAGATGAACCTTACCAGGAATCAGTCAGAGAAAATAAAATGCTGGTTTCCCTTTCAAGTGCAACACCCCTGAAAAGTGCCAAATGTGGGTGTTAGAAGGTGTTGCCCATATGTTATTCACTTGCCACTAATCCATTTGACAAAAATATGTCCCAATGTGTTGGTACAGCTGCTGTCTCCAAGCTGTCATGACAACTGTAGATAATGGGCTACAGAGCCCAGCTCCTTGGGTCTTCTGGTTCCCAGACACATACATGGTGCAGCTGCAGGCTCTCCAGCTTTATCCTGGCAGGGTTATTAGAGGAGCTGGAAGTTTTCATGCAATTCTACAGCATGAAATGGAGAAAAGGATCTGGGAAGCTGAGTTCTCCAGCAGGACACTTGTTAACATTTAACACATGATGCACTGGTGTAAAAGGCAGTCACAAAAACCTGCAGCTGGCAGATGTTGCTTCATCCTACTACTCTTGTGTTGAGGCAGCCCAAGGAAGTGGAAGTGTCTCCCTCCCTTTGGGAGGACCAGATCAGACACCCACAGAGAGCTCAGCCATGGTGGGATGAGAAAAATCCACAAAAGGCAGAGAACTGGTGTTTTGCAGGGTGAGGCTAGAGAAAATGTACAGTGTGAAGGGGAAAGAAAAGAAGCACAAAAGAGGACAACAAGAAGCTGATGTTTCACAGAGCTATTGCACCTCATGGACAGAACACTGAAGAAACTGAGAAGGGATTTAGGACAAGAGCTCTTTATAAGGTTATACTGCAGGAAAGGTTAGAGCCCAGGGAGGTGGTAAGAAGAAGAATATGTCACCCTAGCAGTGAGGAATTTTTTTTCCTTCAGTGGCATTATATGGAACATTCTGCAACAGGGGACTGAAGAATGTGTTGTCCTTCATGCAGGCATCTGGCAGCGAGGAGGAGGAGAGGACAGGATGTGGCAGGCAAAGAGCCTGGAAAGGCAGGAGGAGTTTTGTGATATGTGGTGAGGCTGGTCACAAACAAGGGAGTCAGCGCCCAGGTTTACTCATTCAACACCCACAAATCAAGCCAGGAACTGGGGAAAACTGATGGCTGCACAGGGAAGGGGGTGCATTTCTCAGTCCTTAGCTTGGTTCTCTTAACTACATCAGGGAGATCAGCCCTTTTCTCCCACTTTCTTCCTCTGGGTTTCCTCAGGCTAGTAATAAGGCCTTTTTGCTAGTCCCTGTCTTCTTTACCAAATGCATAAATTGTTTCTAAGTGCCTTCTATCAAAGGAGGTGGATATTAACATGGTAAAGTATCTTCTACATGCAGTAAGACACTAGTCAGAAAATAACATGCTATTAGCAGACTGAAACAGCAAAAATGAAAAAAAGTCAAACGTGTCAGGAGTAGGTTCCCAGGCACTCACTTCCCTATAAAGTAATGAACAAATGTCCTTTTATAAACTCATTGTCTCAAAAGCTTTTCAAATGAGCCCAGTTTCCAACCCTTTTCAGTCCAAAAACTGCAGAAATTGAACAGAATGTAGATTTTTATCCAGTATTTTCTCTTCTCTCCTGAAACTTCAAATTCCTACAACTGATGATGTCAAAACTATTGTCAGCTATCAGCAACAGCAATTTGATGAGTTTTAAATAGGAGAAAATACATTTTTCAGGCAAAGTGAAGGATGAAGTGGAGCGGTGCACTTTATCCGCTTATATCTGAAATGTAAATATTAACACTTCCCTACAGAAGGTAGTTTTGTGATATGTGGTGAGGCTGTCACAAACAAGGGAGTCAGCTCCCAGGTTTACTCATTCAACTCAGCTCAGTGGGCTGAGATTTTCAAAATGCTCCAACAGAGTTTTCCTTCTCCTTAAGAGGAAAAAAATGTGTCTGAACCCACAAAGCAGAACTTCTCAGTTGTGAGACTAAAGTTGAAAACCCAACTCCTTTGCAGATTAAAGCACATCAACAAGATGCTCAATTACTGTGACTGGTTACCCTTCCTCTAGCACTAACATGGAGAGGAAACTCAGAGATATACCAGTTACATGGGAATGGAGAAGCATGGAACAGTCCGTGCACAAAAATGATCACAGGGAGAATTGGGCCTTGAATGTTTCCCAAGCCATAGCTCAAGGAGCAACTCCAGGAGGCAAAAGCAGTTGGGCTGAGGTGACTGAGCCAGGTACTCCTGTTGGGAGGAGACCCTTGGGTGTGAATGTCAACACTCAGCACAGAAGGGATGGCACCTCAAGAAAGCTGGAGCTCCTCAGGAACATACCCAAGGTTCAGCCAGATAGATGCAATCCTCAGGGCCTAGTCCATACCCCAGCAAAATCAGTAAACATTTTTTTTACATGAACTTTTAATGGGATGGGGATAAGCCCTTGGGAAGCAGGATAAAAAGCAGATTCAGAGCATTTGGCCTTTTATATCTGGCACTGTACATACTTCCTTCTCATAAAGAAACAGCTTGTGGGAATACCAGAATAAAACTAAATACTAACCTCATAAGAGAGGGGAAAAAATAAGCCTTTGACTTTCAGAGCTGACAACAGAACAAGTCAGGAAAGTTCCCTCATCTCATCACATTTTCCAGTGGGATAGTCACAGCAGCCAGTTAATGATGGGTGTTGTGTGATCCCTGTGCTGGTTAAATTAACTTCAGAAACCCCACCAGTCGGTTCAGTGAAGGACTCAACTGCTGCTGATTTCTTGTGACAGTCCAAGGCCAGGGAGAGAGCTGCTGCAGGCAGATTCAACATGGCTTTAAATGACTAATCTGAATCATTATGTTCCAGTCTGCAAACTAGCAAAACAAACCAAGCTCATTTTGCTCTGAGATGTGGATCTTTCTGTAGAGAATACAGACCACTGCAGTAAGGTTTGTCCTTGACTGAACATCATTTAAATGTTTTGCAAAACAGACATGTCTTGTACAACTGCATGATTCACACTGATGAACCTGCAAGTAGGACAAGATTGCTGCTGCTTTGGTTTCTATCATCCACTTAATGCCTCCCCCAGGCTATGGGCTTGTCTATCAAAACATAAATGTCCTCTCCACCTGTTCTCCACTGAGGACCTTTGGACAATATGTTCCATCCCCAATCCTCACAGCAAAGGGCTGACAGATCTCCCTGCAGAGAGATAGGAGGTAAATACTTCCCGTAGCTTCATAGGAACTAACGAGTGCCATGAGCATTTCCTTCTCTTCCCCAGGGATTCTGGCATGCCACCTTCTCAACTCCAGCCAGCCCAGATGCTGTGGCACATCCCAGGAAACCTAACCTGAACCAGTTACCTCTCTAACCTCAAGAGAAGCTCAAGAGCAAGACTCATCCATGACGTGATTCCTCAAACCATGACGGATTTTAGTCAAGGGATGAGTGCTTCCCAGTGTCCGGAGCTTAAGCTGTACATGAATAAACAAAACATGTGGCCTAGTAACTCATTACTAAATAAAGAGGGTAGCAGCTGAGCAATGTGGCATCCCGTTAGGACTGACACTGTACTCACCATGAATGAAGTAGCCCTGCTCCTGCCAGATGAGAAAGGCATCTCCCACTGCTGAGAATATGAGTCCTGCTAGGATGCAGCTGGCACTCCGGTGTGACACTAAGAAGTTAATCCCATGAGCCAGGAGGAAAACCCACAGGCAAAAGATGGGCAGACATTTAATGAGGGCACTGAACCAGGATGGGCTGGAAGTTGGCAGCCAAAGAACAAAATAGACACAAGTGGCTTTAAAGAAGGGGACCAGTTTGGGGCCTTCACTCTTCGCCTAAATAAAACAAACATTAAAAAACAAGAAATTAATAGGATCGTCAGAAGCATCAGTGGAATAAACTTCATAACAGAACTGGCTCCTTCCCTTTGAAAGTTGCTCTTCTGTATACTGCCAGCTGGCAGTGTTCCTACCCCAAGAAATGCTGGTTGAACTTGGCCACAATCCTCTGCCTAGACCTTTGTGATTCTCTCTGCTGAAAGCACCTCTCAGTTGGCAGGATGGGCTTTGGGTGGTGGATTTGGAGGAGGTTTTAGAACCTTTTCTCTTTATTTGTTCCACTGAAAATATTTAGGCCATTAGTCAAACACCTCTGGTGCTCCTTGTCACCTATGTTGTGTTTAGGCTAACCCCTTTTATACACTTTTCCAGGAGCTGTGAAAATACTGCATGCCCAGCTATATCCCAGCAGCAAACAAGCCAGTAAAGGCACAAATCTTCTCTCCCATTTTCATAAATTCTTCTGCTTAGCCAGTTGCAGATCACCCTGAGGATACAAACCCTCTCCTAACCCATTTTTTCTCTGCCCTGTAGTCTCATGCCTGGAGCTTGCTGTTGGCATCACAAGCATCAAAACCCAACACATCAACCTCCCAGGTGAGGATGTCACTTCCTCAGCTGACTAATACCAACATGAACCTCGTGTGGCTTTGTTCTAGCATTACACTAATAGTACAGTACCCATATTGCAGGAAATGTTTTGACTCAGGGCTCTACTGTGGAAATACAGAGACAAAAATGCAGCACGAGCACTTGGCAACTCATAACAAAACCACATCAGGGCACAGAGCTACAGGCTCCACAAGCTGGTTCTGCTCTTGACAAACACTTAGCTGAGGCCACTCTGCACAGTGATATATATTTTGTTCACCTGCCCTCCTATTTCAGTGCAGGTGGGGAAAACTCCACGTGAGAAACAAAGCTATGATTTTATTTTCTCCTGGAGAAGATCTGAGGGCCAAAACAAGGAGCAAAGGAAAAGACTGCAACTGCTTCCATGCCTGCCTGAGCTATGTCCTAGAGCCTACAGGAGGCCTGTTTCCTCTTGTACCTAAGGTAGTGCAACCCTCAGAGCTCCCCTGAAAGCAGGAATTCACCCTCAGTCTTCTCATTTCTTTGGTCAAGCAAAATTTATTTGCTACATATCACAATGATTTCCCATTAGTCATGGCCAAAGCACACAGAGGCCTGCACTGGAGGAGGACATGGGTGAAAATGTAGTGGCATCCAAACTGATTTCACACTGTGAAATCCAAGTTGTCTCTCCCCGCCCCGCCCCCAAATAACTTGACCCTTTTTCTGCTTCCTGCATCATGAGACATTGTCATGACCAGTGTCCATCTTCCTTTGATGCAGGATGCTTTGGTGCAGATACTTAGAACAGGTGAAGATTGCACAGGAAATATTCCATGCTTACAGTACTCAGGTGATAAAGCCTAATCTCTTAAAAATTCCAGAACTTTGATGGGCACAAGCAAATGGAGTCCGGTGGAGTTGGAAGACAGAGGCAGAGGAGGGCATCTTCACATGTACTATCTAAAAAGGGAATGCAATCTCTGAAGCAGTGAGGGTATAAATAAAGGGCATCCCAAGAAGACAGTGCCTTCAAAATTTTTCTCACATCTGATGGAAATCTCCCCAGCATATCAGCAGTTTCTTGGCAGTAAGGTATTTCAATATACATTATTCATAGGCTATTGCCAACACAATTTTTAAACAATCCATTAAACAACCAGGCTACACAATTCGCTAACAAAAGGACATCAGCAAGCCGTTAACTTTCTTGTATACATGGCGAGCTGTCATGAGTCCTCTGCTTAGGCTGTCTAAATTAATCACCATTTACCACTCCTTGTCTGCATTCCTGGGAAAATTCTGGCAGCAAATAGCAAATGAACTTGAAATAAAAGTCATAAAAACCATGTAGTCTCCTCACAGAGGGGCTGCCTGGGAACTATCACATATTGTAAGGGAAAGAGTGCATAGAAGCATACAGGAGAGTATTTGGGTTAGTAAGACATGACAGGTTTTATTTAATACCTCATATTAACAGAAAAACACCTGCTAGGAGCAGTTGCAATTACCATCACAGCTTGCCCTCCCCTGTGTGCACACATGATGACACAGGTTTTAATTACATTTGTCATTTCCCCAGGAACCTCGCCTTACTGAAGCTAAGATACACACTTGTGCAGAACGATTATGTTTGCTTGGTAAGGTTGGAATTACCTTTTCTCACTATCTGAGTGTGAATTTTGCAAGCCCAGACAGCTTTATTTTAGAATAATGGTTTGTATTATTTCCATCCTAATAATAATTGAGGAGTTCTTCATGCATAAGAGTTAAAGCGCTCTCATGTAAGAATGATCTCATACTTCTAGAAGGGCTACAGGCTTCTCATCATTGACATTTCATTTCTTAACACTTCTTCTCCAAGTATACTTCAGATGAGTTATTTCCAACCATGCCTTTGCTCATCATTGAATGCCACAGCTCACTGGAACCTTTTTATGGCTCTGACCAAGATGAGGGCTCCATGAATAGCACTGGAAATACTTTGGAAAAGTTCTCCTAGAAAAACTGAGGCAACCAGAGGGTGAGGCTGGAGATTATCCTCTGTTTGGTCACGTGGCTGAGGCTTGGAAAGAGGTGGTGGGGCAATTTGCCACCTGAAGGACAAGTCAAGACTAGTATTGGAAAACCATGTACCAACATGACTGGAAGCTGTGGCTTGAGGAAAGCCAAGCATATAATCCATGATGGGACTTGCTGTACCACAGGGAAGGGGAACATTATTTCTTGTCTGCATGGATAAATTGGATTAAACCACCCATGTCCTTTGTCCCTGTGTCTCAGAGAAGAATGTGAGATGGGGCTGCACCATGGAGCTGGAAAAGGAAGCACTTGATAGAGGTGACAAGATCCTTTTTGCTAATGTGTGTGACTGTCATGGCTTTAAGCTGGGTTTTGCCATTTTGTTACAAATTCTATTGCATTTTTCTTCCCAAATCCTTTCTCCTGCCACTTCTAATTTACTCTGTGCTGAAATGCAGTACAGAAAAAATCTTGAATGCAAAAACAAGGCAGTATTTCCAAGATTTGAATTTCTAAACCAAGCATAATTTTATGCTTTTCTCAACTGCTTTTCTCAACTGCTATGGGTACTAAGTTACTTAAGAGTCCTTAAAACTTAGTTTAAACTGCTGTAAAGTCACTATCTCTGTATTTGTAGAATTACAGTAGAATTATTATTTATTAAATTATCTGTATCCAACCAAATCCAATGAAACCCTCCAAGACTCAGGCAGACTACGAGGAAGTTTTGTCTTCGCTTTTACCAAAAGAGTTTGTGCCAGATAATCTCCAGAGGTCCCTTCCAATCTCAACCACTCTGTGATTCTGTGATCTTCAAACAAACAGAACATGGTAGCAGCACATGCAGCTCTCTGGAGGCCTGGGGCTTGGATATCCACCTCCCTAGGTGTTCAAAGGTTCACAGGATCCCTTCTTGTTTTGTCTGTGCTCATTCTGCTCCAGTTTGAGATACTGCTGTATATGGCCTGTTCTGACTGCTGCAGGCATATAACCAAACAAAAAAATTTACACCTGGCTCCTCTACTTCAGAATAAGCCCCATCCACAGAACTACACTTATAAGACAGTGCCCTGATTTTCTTTAACATTTTGGAGCCAATTGTCTGTATCGCAAGTGGGAAAGCAAATCTAGCTGCCAGAGGGAGGGAGACCTCTTCCTCCTGATGTACAGAAGAACATCAGAAGCTTGTTGCATTGAAATGCTAAAGTTGGACAGAGTTCACTGTTCCTAAGCCTTGCACTGGTCCCAGGAAACAATGTGGAGTATCAACTAATGTTCTTCTCTCTGCAAAGCCCCCTAAATCATCCTGCAATGAAAATGAGCATACAGACACCAGCTGAGTGCCAACCCGCTGTGGGGATATGGCTCACACCAACTGGGTTGCAAAGTGCTGCTTTCCAGGAAAAGTGCTATAAAAATGATGCTTCAGCTATTCCACATTGAGCAACACTGGAGCACAACTGTGTGCACTGGCCAGAAAAACTTGGGCTGCTATCCTCCACCCAGCCCTCCCATCAGCCTTGTACCATTTTGTGTCTGAGCTGCTCCTCCTGGCTTTTGGAATCCAGCACTGTGGATCCTGCCTTGGTTTTGCCCTACTGTGACAATAGCTCTCACTCCCAGTTGTGTGCCAATAAATATTTATTTGGCTTTGTTGCCATGTTTTCTGCCACTGCAAGCCCATGGGTCTTGTTTCTCATTGCCCAGAATATGTGGCTCTCTGCAAGGCTCTCCAGCTCTGCTCTCCTGCAGGAACAAACATGCTCATGGGGGACAAATGATTGCCTATTGCCATTTGTCAAGGAAGGTACTGGCTTGTGCATGTCCCAAGTTGCTCCTAAATAAAATACTGAAAATAAGTGCTTGTTATGGAGGGTGGTGAAGAGTTACTGAAACAGCCAGTCAACCTGCTTGAAATTCTGTGTTGGTGCAACACATTTTTGCAATTAATAGGAGGGTTTATGTTTGTGCTGGAGATGCCAAGGGCCAAGCATCCAAGACACATGGCTCCTGAACAGGCTTAACATGCTGCAGAAAATTCAGGGTGATAGATAAACCCTCCTCCCCTCATGTGGAGACAAGACAAGAGGCTGCATCTAAGATGGATTTGTAAAATAGCAAATAAATCACCCAGAAGATGGTACACGTTTTGCATGTGGGAGAATTCACATGCTGGTAATCCTGGCTTCATCATGCTTATGCCATGCAATGAGTTTGCCAGGTCTTTATTGCAGCTTCTGGCACTCCCTAGCATAACTCGGGACCTCTGTTTTTCCCACAGGGGTAATGCAGTGAAACTCAGCTCATGCTCAGCTGTCCAGTCAGACCTGTTTGCAAGGGGTCAAAAAAACATGGATTTGTCTGACAGGAGCCTCTGCTGTCCAGCACAAGCTTAAAGTAACAGGACTCTGCCTGAACACTTCCAGCCTGCAAAAGGACCATCCTCCCGGCTCAGACACATGAATGTCCAAGGCAGCTCTTCCACTCCCAGGGTCTCTTAAACTCCTGCAAAGTAAGGTCCATCTGTACTTCCAAGCTTTGCTCCACAACAGACTTAACAGAGGGTTGAAAGCTAGAAATAATTGACTTCTTTTTCATAAGACCAAGCTATGCCTATTTGCCAGAAAAATACAATTTAAAAATTGGCACAGGCCCTCACAGTTCTTGGGTGGTGAACTCAGCTATATTGCTGAGTTGCAACTGCACAAATTCTTAGCACCAGGAAAGTCACCCTTTGGTGGAGGCACAGAGGAGCAGGCAATGGGTGAGGATCAATCAAACTGGCATTTAACAGGGGCCCCCTGTGCATGGCTGGGTGCTCCAGCAGGAAAAAGAATCACAACAAAACTTATTTTCAGTACCAAGTCAAAATGCTACCCAACATGCAGTCACATTAACACTCAACGGGATGTCCAGATTAACCACAGAGGGGATGAAAACCTGTCAGCACCGAGGCTGCTTCCAGATGACCAACTTCCCGTCAGGTGCAGAGAGAAGGGAGGTTCCCTGCAGATGCCTGGCAGCAGGGCAATGAATGTTTGCCTGTGCCAGCCTCTCCCAGGTGGAAGGAATGGCAGCTTGAGCCCCCGCAGTGAGGCTGCATGCCCGGGCACCATGGGGCATGGTGTGGCCACCCAGTTGAGCATCAAAAATGGGCTGGTTTGTGCCAGGAGTGGTGGGGAGCACCTCTTCATCACTTGTGCTGTGGCAGTGGCAGGAGATTGCAGACATCACTTTTGCAGTGTGAGTAAAACAGCAGCCCCATCTTGTCGTCAGGTGCTTAGGGAAGAAGAATATAAAACACGCTAGATGCTGAGCAATCACACTGACCACGCTCACAGGGCCACTGATGAGGTCGTGCTGGCTCAGCAGCCACTGTCACCTGGGAGCTCTTGGACATCGCAGCTCTCTGCTGCTACATCCGTGAGATAAAAAACATGCACCTGCAGATACCCGGTATGTAAGAAAGTCACAAATGAGAAACTGGAGTCTTGCACTCAAAAGACTCCTTGTAGGAGGCTCTAGATATGTGAGGGAACAGTTCCTTAGGAGCCTAAAGTAGAAGAGGGAGGTTCTGGAGCCAAGGAAATCTTCCCATTGCATCAGGGCACCACTTGTTCCACATATTGCAAGAGGAGCCCACTCCCACTTCTTGCCTATTAAACTGTGGCATTGCCCAAAGCTATCCTTGAAACACTGGAGCAAGGTGTTCCTCCAGCTGTTAATGAAGTTACAGTATCCATAAAAGTTATCTCCTGTACCACAAAGAATATGAAATCCTGTTAGCTTGGTTAATGAGCTAAGCAACAGCGTCTCTGGGACCTTTCTGCACTATCCAGGACCTACTGCAATCAAGCCAGGCACTGCTACACCCACCAATACCTTACAAAGTCACTGGAGTACCTGCCCTTGGCTTTCTGAGACTGCAGGGAAGCCTTCAAGGTGGTGAAGTCTTTCTTTAGCAGATGTTAACTCATAAAAAAATCACAGACAAATACTTTTCACCCTGAAGACTCAGCCTGGAAGTACGTATTTTTGCTAGGGTGTTTTTGGGGGGTGGTTTTTCTTTTTTCCATGACCAATCATCTGTCCTGTCTATCAGACTGGCACAGGACCCCAAGCAGGGCTATTTTAAAAACCTCTTCTTAACCTAAGGTAGTAATGATTGACTCTACATCTGTATCAATGCTATAGCTGTCAGCAGTTTTGGAGAGTATGGTCAATAATGTACCACTGTCAAGTACTAATATTAAACTAATAGTAAACTAGTCAATATTAACTAATATTAAACTAGTCAGGAATTCAAAAGCCTCTTCAAGCCTGCAGGGATTGACATAGACTAGTGCTTTCAGGGTAGTTCAATGGCTCTCAGAAGTGAAAGCAAAAATACAGTATTTGCCTGAAAACATCTTATCTCAGAGCAAAGACTGCTTTTCCCTCCTGAGATTCCAGGTCTTCCTTTTTGTGTAGCAGAAAGCAAGCCCCTCCAAACATTTCCTTTGCTCTAAGACTCACAGAAAGAACCCCTGGCAAATGCTTAAAAACCTGAGCCACAATGGGTCTATTTTTTCATTTTGCTCATCAGAGCTGCAGCGCTGCCACAGCAAGGGCACACACCCTTCCTCCTGAGTGAGGTCAGCTGGGGCCACATCCCTCTGCTACCCTGGACATCAGGAGGAGGCTGAGAAGCCACAGGGAATTTCAGAAGCCAGGTAGCCAGCAGCCTGAAATGCACAGTTCGTACCTGTCCCAGGCAATTTCTCTCAGGATGGGAAGGGGCAATTTTATGGTCACACTAGAATCCAGATTAAAAATTTCTAACTGCTTACAGAAAAGTCTCCACAGCCTATCCTGGGGAGGGCTTCCAGACTACAAGCACTTGTTCTCAGGATACTCATCGTTATTTATATCACACTTTTCTGTGAAAGGGAGTGCAGACTTCTGTTACCCACGAAGAAGCAGTTTTAGGTAAGCCCAACATGCGAGCTGCAAGGCAGACACAGCAAAAAGCAGCACATCCATGCAAGGCCCATTGCTACAGACAAGTGCCACCCACTGACATCTGCCCCCAGAGCTGTGTGGCAAAACTGGAACCTCTCTCCAGCCTCTGGTGCAGACCCAAAATAAAATACCCCAGGGAGAGTTGTCAGTTCTTTCCTTGTCAGCACCAAGGGCAGGCTGAATCTCCAGGTAACAGCAGAGAGCGATCTGCATAGAGAGTGCTTTGTTCCCAGGGCTGAAATCCATCTTCTACTTGCACTTTTCCATCTCCAGCATTATTTGCACCCCACAACCCCCTGCAACATTTATGTGCTTGTTGGAGGGCCCCAGCCACTCTGTCATTTCACTGTGGCAGAGGGGATGCATGGAAGGGAAATGGGCACTTGGCAAAGCTCTATCCTGCCCCATCCTGCTTTGGCACCAGGGATTGATATTTGTGAGGTAAGGGGAGCCCCTTCCATCCAGAAGCAACCTCTTCAGCAGAGAAATGTCATTTTACCTACAATCTGTGTGGAATAATGTGGGTCTAAATGAAGGGCACTGCAGGCACTGGTGCTGACACAGCCATTTGCAGGAACAGCTGAAGAGCCAGGAGAGCGGCCCAGATGGCAGGTGGCACACGACAGGCTGTACAGCCCTACCAGCCATTGCCAAAAAGATGTGCCAAGGGTGAAACTACCTCAGGCATTCAAAAGGCACTTTTGCAGCTCACCTTTCTGGCTCGCACAACAGACTGGTGCACACTTGGCAGAGGTGAGGCTTTTGCAAAAGGAACAGGAAGGAGGAGCTGAAACAGGAGGGGAAGGCGGCTGCCAGTGTCTGGGAAAGCTGGCGGCTCTGCACAAGAGACTTCTGCTGTATGAATCCTCACAAGGGATTGCAATAATACCAGCAAAGGCAAATAGGGCTGTGCTGGGAAGCCCAGCAGAGACCGCTCAGCTTGTCTTATGCCTATTAGGAAGCTGAATTAAATGCTTTACTCTCCCTGTGTATCATGTCCTGCAGGTCGAAAGCTTGTGAAATACTGATATTAAAGAAAATCAGAAGGGAAAAATAGCAAGGAATCACAATAAAGATGTGTATTTAGAGATAGGCTGCTCTGATACCTTACAAAAAAGCAGCAGCCCTCGTCATGTTATCATGGGATCAATATGCTTAAGAGACAGGAGGGTGTTAAGGTCAAAGGATAACAGCAGAGCCACAGATTTTATTTCCAATATCTATTCTTGCGTCAAGATGCTGTGATCTGGATAGGTCAGTATCAGACACAACTTACCTGAAGACAAATTGGATCTTCCCAGCCAGTCTCAACAGATGTGGAGTGGGAAAGTGCAAACACTAACTTGCACAAACACTAACCCACACATTTCCAGGACTCACACTGATACACTTGCAAAACCCCTGCTGTAATCAGGCTGCATAAACAAATACAGACCACACTCATAAATGAGTATGCAGCTGCTTACCAGGATTATGCCCTTTATATTGAGGGTACAAATCCAGAGATTTGTAACCAAGCAAAGCGGAAACTTCAATTAAAACATCAATTAAGTGATCATCACACTCCTTTTATATCAGAGTTGCAGGGAAAAGCCACAAAACTTGCTTAGTTCCTCCTGCAATCGAGCACAAGTCATTGTGCTCTGGATAGCACTGCTATCCATACTCTAAAAAATCAAAGACACAGGCAAATAGCAATATAGTGGCCAAGCCATGGCCTCAGCCCAATTCTGCTGAAGTCATGGGAGACATGTAAATCTGAGGATCTGTCTGGTGTGCCTAGAATGCGCTGAAAAACAAGCAGCTGGCTTAAGGTCAAACTTCCCTCAGTCTCAAGCAATGATTCAATCAAAGGCTACTTGAGACCAGCAGAAAGGCACTCATTTTGATACATAACAGGAAATTTAATGCCTAATGCCAGCTGATGCCATATCTGCCTCCAAAGCTGGTATCTGGTGAGAAGTAAAACATGAAACTTTACCATTCATTCAAACTTGACAAAAGTCCCAAGGTCAATTCGGTAACAAGGGTTATCTCATCTTTTCTCAGTTTTGGCAAGAACATGTCCTGCAGTAATCTGCAGGAATTAGTTTTTGGAGAAGACTAGCCTGCTGGTAGAAACAAGGCATTTACATAGGATTGCAGCAAGGTGAATCAAAGGAGCCACCATCCTC
Source organism: Sturnus vulgaris (assembly GCF_052056855.1). Classification (NCBI taxonomy): domain Eukaryota; kingdom Metazoa; phylum Chordata; class Aves; order Passeriformes; family Sturnidae; genus Sturnus; species Sturnus vulgaris. The sequence goes on along the minus strand of NC_142248.1, from coordinate 193,679 downwards.
ACTAACAGGCAGATCTGCAATACAAGAGTGAGCCTTGCAACACTGACTTAATGCAAGAAGAGAGACAAGTTGCATTTATTCAGAACGAAACTGCATCTCCTGTGCAACTGTGCAACTCCTAAGTCAGACGCTGAAGTGTGAGACCCTGGGCTCTGCTGGTGTCTGAAATCCTTCCCAGCCCAGCATGAAATTTTCAGGAAAGCTCTTGCCCAGCCCATCTACTGCCTTTCAGCTCTGGTGGTGCATAAACTCCGAGACAGTTTTCTGTGCCGTGTCACCTGGATATTTGTTCACATCCAGCATTATATGGACGGATGCTCTAGACTGACATATTTGTCACACAGAAACCTGTCATTAGCTGAAATGCCATTTAGAGTATGATAGTATAAGAAATGGATATAGGAAGGGCACAAGCAGGCTAGAAGAAGGAATAACCATCACCCTCATTTTGTGTATGTTGCAGTAAGCAAAACCTACGTCTCTATTGCAATGACAAGTCTACTGGGCATTGTGTGACATGAAGGACAGTAGAAAAATTAAGTGGTGATATAATAACTACTTGGGCCTCCAGGAGGGAAGGGAATTATGTAACTAATAATGTCTTTGCTGTTCAAGAGTTTCCACATGCTAGCAGAAGATGGGTTCCTGATGCCATCTTTTTCTAAGAGTCTAATTTCAATGGAGTTATTATTTCCTCAGCACTATGAAGTTACCCACAGAAAAGATAACTTTGGCTCTTCTGCCGCATGCAGTGTATTTTGGATAGAGATATATGGACAGGAAAAGAGAACAGAAGAAATGCATCTCTGTCCTTTCAGAGGAATTTACGTGTAAGTACAGACTTCTTAACTGTATCCACAATCCTAACGCTCAAAGCACATTTTGAACAGACACGTGTGCCTTGAGTGATACACTTGGGTTAATGAAGCCTTGAATCCACAGCACTGCCTGCAGCAGTGATCAGCGCTGCCTGCTTAATACTCCCTCCCTGGCACTGGGAAGAGCGTGAGAGAAGCCCGCACTTTGCAGGCTCCGCTAGCCCGCCCTCCCCTAGCAACAGCTACGGCAAAGAATGCCAATGTCACAGCAAGAATGTGCAAGTTCCGTCTGAGAAAATAAATCGTGGCATGTAACACTGTGCCTGGGCTTTAGCTGGCATAAATCAGCACAGCTTTTTGCTCAGTAGGACCAAAGTTTTTAGGCTTCTCCCAAAAGGTGGGACTGACATAAATGTTACTAAGACCCAGTTAAGCTTTGCTAAGGTGATTCTTCTCTTTCCTTCTTCAGTGAGCTCAGATGTTTAGAAATATTTTCATTCATTTACACTGGCTTGGTGTTTATAGTAGTGCCATATTTCCATAATTGTCAGTTCATTATCTGAATATGTATTTCTACAATCTTCCTGCATAATAAAATCCCAATTTATGATGCATTTAAGTAATGGGGGAAATTACAATGAAAGCAACAACGTTGCATATAAACAGAGTAAAATTAAACCATAAAAGTAAAATTAACCATAAGAGTTACTTCTAACTTAGACGGTTGCTAACATTTCATTCATTAATGCAGAAACAATACATCCTCTCTTTAAGAAGCAAGGGCTGAAATAGTTCCAGGGTGATCTGGCTTTCTTGTTTTCAGAAAAAGATTGAGGATTATGGAGCACCCTTTCTAATAATAAACCTTTAAAACTATGCTTAGACCTACTACTGCTACAATTGCCCATAGAGCAGAGTCTCTATGCAACATGATTTACATCAGGTATCCATATCCATCTGGATCCGTGTGGTTTGGCCCCTGTTCAGAAACACAAATGATACTCATCCAGTTCTCCAGCCCTATTCCATATTTCTTGCTGGTGAATATCTTTCCAGACTGTACCTTTCAGGTATTTTGCCCAGTTTTTGCAAGTCAGCTTTGTATTCTGTCTTGGTGACATCCTGCATCTTTCCTGAGGGTTGACAAGGGATGCTCTCAGAGGGATGCTGCTGCTTCCCCCCTAGAAGGGATGAGGCTGAGGGCTCCTCTTCCTTCATGCTGTCAAAACAACGTATCCTTTCCCAACCCAGCTATCTCTGTTTAAAGATGCAAATACACCAGAGGATGAAAGGGAAGGGATAGGGATTGTTAAGATATGGTTTCACCTGTCTCCCACATGTATGGCTGTGCTAGGTCAAGTACAAGTCAGGTGTGGAGAGAATGTTGTAGGGATGAGAGTCCCTAGTTCATCTTGCTCTAAAAGACACACTGATACCATTTATAACTTCCCCCTAAAGAGATCTACCCTCAGCCAATTAATATCTGTATTTCCCATGCTCTGTTTTCCTCAAAGTGCTGTGAAGCTCTACACTAAGTTTAGTCCTAACTTTAAGGACAAAATAGGGTCCCTCTGAGCAAGGAGCATTACGTAAATGTCAGAATGACTGCATGTCTCCAGGCTCATCTCCTGCACACTTGTAGCTCCTGCAATCATGGTGCCTGCTGGGTAGAAAGGTCCTTAGGGAAAGAGCTATCTCCCACAAGCTCACACTAAAAACTGCTTAGACAACAGTGTTGTGTGGGGGGGGAGCTGGACAAAAATCACTAAGTGCTCTTTTATTAAAGTGGGACCAGTGATGACTGAACAAAAATGGAATTAAACCTCATATATCCATGAAGCAAACATGCTATTTATCAGTACTGTGCTCTAACTGCAGGCTCTCAGCCCACATAGCTTTATGGAGAAAAATCAACTCTTAGTCAGAGCAGTATCAAGAATAACAATTTCAAAGCAGGATGCTCCTGCTTGCCTAGCAGAGTAAGCAGTGAAAGCTTCCCTCCAAGGTGACTTCCAACCAGAGTGAGCATCGCTCACCAGATGGAACAGGATGGCAGACAAATGCATCTTCCCTGCCACAGCCCCGGGCCATGCAAGTCTAGACTCTGACATCAGCAGGGCTCCAGAGCTTTATCCCAGCTGAGGACCTGGCACAATATGTTAAAAGGTACTTTGACACCAGACTTGTTTATTTGTGGACATGCTCCTCGCTCAGCACACAGGAATTGTGCAGCATCAGAGACCACAGCTTGACGAGCTCTGCACAATGCTGTGGATTCTTTGTGTGCACTGGGCAGACATTCCAAGCCTCCAGGCAATGATGCATATCTGGCAGCTGGCACAAACAAGCAGTCCTAGCTTGATCCTCTCCATGGACCATGCCTTCTTGCGTGATTCCTTCCCGCTATCAGTTGTACATCAGGCTTGGAGTTCATGGGTTTTGACTCTTGTTTAAAGAGTGTCCTAAGGAAGGAAAGAGGGGGAGGCACAGGAGAGCAAGTTGTGTGTAAGCAGTCAGGACCACCTGCTGCAGTACTGTACAAAGGCCATCACTTTGAGAGGGGCAAGAAAAATCCTGTCACTCTCAGATGTGCTCTTCTGGTGCTCTTCTCATTGAGGCTGATGCTGCAGTGTGCTGGAAGAGGACATACACTACAGAAAATTCAATTCCTCTGGTTAATTTGATTATGCCTCAGGTGCTGCCCCTCCAGAAAATCTCCCCATCATGGCAGTGATATCCATGCTGGCTCCAAAGACCTAGTCTATCTACGCAGCAAAGGCACTGCAGTACAGAGATAAGGGCTGGGCCCCAAGGCGAGCACCCAGCTGTGGCCAGACTGATGGCCACTGCCCTTCCCTTCAGCAAGAGACTTGCTGGAGGGAGCCCACCATCTGTAGAGCCATCCTGCTTCTCACCCCTAGCTGTGCAAGGGCCACGCTCCTGGGCAGCAAAGGCTGCTGCAAGACATCAATTCCAGCCGCTCTTCCTGGGCCACGGGACAGCCAGCATGGAGCAGCATGGTGCCCTCCTTCAGAGGAACAGCAACGTGACAACCACTGACAGACATGTGAGAAAAATTGCTCCTCCCAACACTGAAGGCTTGCAGATCTTTTTTTTTTTTTTTGTGAGCTGTGTGGAGGATCAGTCGCCCTTCCCTCCCAGCTCTACAGCAATGGCAAACAGGTGCAGCTCTGGTCACAGCTCCCAGTCCTATTGTCCCTCCAGCTCCCCATACCTTCACACCTGCATTAGTTGCCTTTGGAGAAGTAAATTGTTTGCGTCAGGGATACAGACAGAGCAGAAATGTGCTTTGTTTACATATCAAAAGGGCAAGTGAGAAAATAAGGTTTTTTCATTTTCCTCCCCAGTTTACCTTCCTAAAGCCTTCTGGTCTGAACTCTGTACACCCTTCCCAACACGTACTCATGCTTTAGTCATTTGCCTCAAAGCTCGGTTGAAATAACACTCTGCAAGACCACTCCGATGTGCTATCACAACAGCCAAGTACTGCCTACTGCAAACTGTGAAACAAATCCTGTCAGTTTCTGAGCCATTCCAATACTGTCCCAACATGAGATTTTACTTCCAAGATACACATCCATAATTCACTATAACCAAAAGCATTACTGAGGGACAAATTTAGTTTATCGCATAGAAGCACAAAGATACCGAATCTTTTTAATTATTTTGGAAAAACACCAACAAAGAAGTTTGGCACTACAATGTTATAATTTCCAAGCTATTTCCCTCTGTCTCTAGAGATAAAAGTCATCCCCAGGCTGCTGATGAACTTACCAGGTACATGTTAATAACTGGGGGAAAATTCATCCAAACAATCAAACAATACAGTCTGCTGTGCAGAACTGGCAAAGCAATTTAAAAGTTTTGAACGCCAGCTTTGTGGGTTAAGATCAGGACAAGATTTCTACCTGCCAGAGAGTATGCAATAGCCTTCCCCTTAACCAAAGTATTTCAAAACAAGACGACAATGGATCTACAGGGAACCAGGATATCAGCAGTAGGTGTTCAGTGCTGCAGCAAAGCACCAGGAAATTTTCCTACCAGCAGTTGTCCTTACAGCATGTGTTAAGTCTGCTGGGGTATTCCAACAAATCCCTCACTTTCTAGAAAGGGGAACATACAAAGCAGCGTGTCTAACAGTGCAGGTTCTCTGCTGCTCTGGCAGTTCTTTCAGCATTGGAACAGCCCCTGTTCACCTGCAGGGGCAGTTCCTTGTATTGCTGGCACAAGCCACAGCTCCTTCGGTTACCAGCTTGGTTCCATCAATCCAAGAGTTCCGCTGCACACATCACCTACTGACAGGACAGCAGGGATTTGCTACATTATTGCTGGTTACGTTAATTAAGCATCGTGACTCCCCATGAGACAGGCAGGTGACACCAATCCCAATCTCATGTCGTTAGGTGGTGGAAGTGCCTGACTGACTTGCAGACGAGACGAGGTCTCAGCGAGAGGTCACCCAGCCTACGGTGCCCCACAAGGGGTCAACACACGCCTCAGCTCAAACCAGGACCTGGACAGCAAAGCCACCTCCGGATGGCGAGGCAGAGGTGCCTACGAGAGCAAGAGAGGCGGCGGGGACAGGAGGATGCTGCCGAGCACTGCCGCGATGCGAGCCCAGGGCAGCTGGGACAGCGCCGCTCTGAGCAGATGCAGCGCATGTCGAGCAGATGTGCCGGAGATGTTTTTAAAAACACACATGAAAAGAGGAGGACGCAGCGCAGAGCCGCCCGGGCAGGCGCACCGCTGGAGCAACACCTGCCGAGGGAGGCCGGGGTGAGCATCCCGGGGGTGGGGGTGGCCGCCGGTGGCCGGAGGAGAGGAGCGCCCGCCGCGCTCGGGGACAGCGCCCGGGGAGCGGGTGGGAAAGCACCGGCCGGGAGCGGGGACACGGGGTACGAGCGGGACACCGGCCGGGAGCGGGACACCGGCCGGGAGCGGGACACCGGCCGGGAGTGGGACACCGGCCGCGTAACCATGGGAGACGGAGCGGCCGCCCCGCCCGCCTACCCGCCCGCGGCCCGCACTCACCACGGTGACTGGGGACACCATGTCGGTGGCGGCGGGGCGGGCTGCAGCTGTCGCCGCTATTGCTGTTACCGCTGCCCTACCCGCTTGCCGGGGTGCTTTTTTAGTCAGCGCTGACGTCATTGGAGAGGGGCCCCCGCGGCGAATGCGCTGCGGGGAGAAGGAGGGGGCGGCTCCGGACCCGCCCGGGCGGGCGGCGCCTGTCGGAGCGGGCGGCCCCAGCCCCGGGCCCGCTGCCGTGAGGGCGAGCGCCTCGCTCGGCCCCGGCCGCATCTCCGCCTCCTGGCCGGGCGCCCTCCGCAGCCGGCGGCGGCCGGGCCGTTCCGAGCGCCAGCGCTGTCCCAGGGCAGCGGAGGCGCCTGGAGCAGCCGAGGGGCTCCGAGGCCGGGCCAGCCCCGCACCGCAGGGGCTCCCGCCAGTCAGAGAGCGGAGCCCCGGGCCAGGTACACGGGGCGGGACCGCGTTCTTCGCTCCCGCGCTTCGGGGCGCCGGCACCGGCGGTGCCAGGCGCTGGGCGAGACTCAGCGCATCCCTCAGCCCTCGCTCTCTGCCAGCCCCATCCCGTCTCGGCTCCCCGCTCCACGCACCTGGTCCGCTGCCTGTGCCCGCACACCCCAGCCCCGGCCCCTTCCCTTCCCTTCCCTTCCTTTCCCTTCCCTTCCCGTAGCTTCCTGCCTGCCGCTCCTGCTCCTGCCCTTCCTTTTGCAGCGCTATTTTTTGCACAGTCCCCTGCGGCCTTCCATTCTTTCTCCTCCACTTTGAGTCTCCCCTACCTCATGTTTACATATTTTTTTCATTTTCCCGGGCTTCTCTCGTTTCACAATAACTCCCTTAATTCTTCCCATCATCTCCATCTAAAGACCACAGGTCTTTAGCAAACCCTCTCCCTTGCAGGGCTGACTGTATTTTCCAGCCCTGTCCCTGCTGCCAGTGGCTGGTAATGGCCCTTGTGCCCTCCCAAGACTGGGTCCCTTACATCCTCATCCCCATCCTTCTGCCAAGGCCAATCAGATGCTGCAATAACGTTGGTGTTGGCAAAAAGATATGGCAAGGAACATTTAATGTAGGATACAAGATAGTAGGACGCATCAGCTCAGACTTACTAAAGTGACCCTGGGACTACCTTTAATTTCTTTTACTTGAGGATTAATATTTAAGGATGCAAGAAGCCGCTTTATGTGTAATACGATCTCGCTCACAGGTTTCACTTCATGACAAAACAAACAAGTACTTAAATAGCTGATGATTAAATAATTTGGTCTTTGCAGCCTGAGCAAAAGTCATGCTCAGTGTTTATCACATTGAGGGAACACTTTCTTCTATAAAGTAAAAAAAAATAAAAATCTCCAATTCTTTTGCAGTCTTTATGCAATAGATGGGTATCACATTTCTGAGGACAAAATGTATATGAGCAGCAGTCCTAAGGTCCCAGATGGACAGCACAGTTCCTGTCAGTAAAGATGTGTAAATAGAGAGGGCAGAGTTTGGCCCACCACCATCTGATGGCACCAGGATGGACACTCCAACCTCTGCATCATTTACCAGTCCAAAAGGGATTTCTGCCCAAAAAAAAGACCCTGCAACTCTGCACTATCAGATCAGAGAGGCATTGCAGGGAACTCTATGCTAGGTAAACCTTAATCAAATGAAACCAAATTGTTTTCATTAAAGCAAAGATCTGGGTGACCATAGCCAGGGGATTGATATTACAGTTTCAGTTAAAATAGTTCATAGGGCAGTAACAATTTTATTAACCAAGAAGAGGATAAGCTTTGCCATTTTTGGGGGAAGGTAGGTGAACTAAAAAAGGGGAAAACATTTCTAACCTTTTTATGATAAAGACTTTGCCCTTCTGAAATCAAGGACCCTAGCAGAAGCAGCAGGAGCACAGAGGTATTTTGATGTTTAGTGGTGCAGTTCACTTGCTACCATACAGGATTTTCAGAAGGACGAATGGAACCTGGGTTCCTAATCGCTTTTGGAAATCCTTCTGGGACCTTGATTGTGTCTTGGCTTTGCAATATTAAAAAAAAGTAAATCTGCTCCTTGGTCCTTAGCCAAATGTTCATCTGCTTATCCCAGCCTCTCTGTGATGATCTAGGCCTGTGCAGTGAGCAGGGGCGTGTTTGCATTTGGTATTGTCTGTGCTGCTCCAAAAGTGTGAGAGGATACTGGCAAGATTGCAGCTTTGGATTAGTTCTTTTTTTCTAATGCAGTTTCTGTCTCCATTGGCTGCCAGCTGAAGCTTCACCTGGTCTCACATATAAGGTATTTCTCTGTGTTATTTATGCAAACATTGAAAATACATTAACATAATAGCTCAGGTTGGGTTTTCATGCAATGTTATTTTCTCAGGGTAGCCTATCAGAAGTGAAGAGGAAACTGTGTGCATGTCCTGACTTCCTCACCTCAAACAGGCACTGGGAAACTCAATCTCATTAGTTTTGCTTGGGAAGGGGTTGACCTTATGGGGTTTCCAGACAATTCCTTCCACAAAGCTTTTTAAAATAGAGACTGAGAAGCTTAAATGACAAATATGGTACTTGTATGTAATAAAGAGATGGTTCATATGACAAAGATTTTACAAACTGAATATAAGTTGGAATTTTGTTATTGTTTATTTAATATTACATTAATTTTATGTTCTTTCAAAGACCTGCAAGATTATTCATTGATTATGTCCATATTTCTACTACAAAAATACGTGTTTCATCAATGGTAAGTAGCTCCATATAAGTGAGAGACACCTCAGAGTATAAATTAGGAATTTGGATAGAGCAGAAATGGCTTGCATATCATTTTACATTTTATCTAAATAACATAAATATTTTATGTTTAATCTTAGTTAGGAGTACCTTGGAGTATAAACTAGGACTTTGGATATTGCAGCAAGATTTTATATAAATGCAGGCTCTGATAGAAAAGATCCTGGCTCAAATCTATTCCCAGTGTAGAAACACCAAGCACCAGATGAAGAAAGGAAATGGGATACAGGACTGGTGCCATCATAACACAGTCAAATTTGTCTTGGTCTGTGCATGCCATGCCTTTGGTAGGGTTTTTCTGTTGGTACTGTTGCAGTCTCCTGTCAGGACAGTGCAGGCAAGAGGGATCTCATGTGGCTCATCATAAAATTTTCTTCTATATCAACTGCAAGAATTTAACAAAAAATAGAAATCAGTTCTAATATGGGGTGTGTGTGGTATTTTTAACTCGCTATCAGTAGGCTAACAGAGAGCAGTAATGACATGAGCATAAATTTATGGGGGTTTGGTATAGCAACACAAAACATTAAGTACTTCTGTGCATGTTTCTGCTTGAAAAGCACTTCTGCTGGGCCATGTTTGTGGTGTGCAGGGGGGGAAAAGACAGCTAGAGAAATCTGTTTATTACACAGGGAGGAGGTTGTCCTACCTCCAGCAATGGCTGGAAAAATTGCGAAATGTTTTTTACATGCAGGTGCCTCTGGAATGAGGAGTTGCATCTTCTCTCACTCTGATGGAACGGGCTCTGCCAGTAGGTCATGGAGCCACATGCTTTGTTTTGCACTTTCAGATTCACTGTTAATACAAAAGTGACTAGGAATTAAACTACTCAAGAACCAAAACAAGTGTACCATGGAGAGCTGGAATGCTTTTATTTGGATTCATCTCTGTGAGATGCTCCTGAGCTGTTTTCTTGCTGGCTGTTCCAAGCACAGCATCCCAGTTCCTAGGACAGCAATGTCTACAGTATACATTCAGTGTGGCTTTCTATTTTGTCATATCCAACTTACCTAGGCTCATTTGTGGTTTGTGTACTGGCCATTGCACAAGTTCCCAATGCTTTTCATGTCAAGTAACCTGGTGCTTCCTTCTGCACATGAGGAGATAGGGGGCTGTTTTCTTTCTGTACAGATTTATTTCCTGATCCCTAAAGAAATTCAGAAAGTACAATTGCTTCCCTCATGATGGCAATTTCCATACTGACAATAAAGTATTAAATTTAGCCAGCAGAATTAACATCTCAGTGGCATAAAGGGGGAGACACTGCAAATTCATGTCTCCTGAGAGCACTTTTTCAGACTATTTACTGAACCAGAAAGGCAGCATATAATTTATTTATAGGCTATCTATTTGAAAGTTTTTTTTTTCTCAGGCATAAAACCACTTTGCTGTTTGGGCTTAATAAATGGGGTGTGTGTCTGTGAGTGTGTATGTGTTTGTGTCCATGTTTATGAAAAAATTAGTATTTCTGGGGATGAGCCTGTGTATAGCTGAGGAGGATCCAGAATGCAGGTCCATTATGGGATTTTCCTTGTTTTTATTGGTTTATATCCTAATCACCATCAAAACAAGTACATTATAATCTTATAAAAACATTAATAGGGAAGGAAAAAAAGTCCCCATTTTAAAAAATAATTCCATTCATCATGGAAGTAAATCACAAAATCTAAAACATTTACAGTTTATCATAGAATCATAGAATGACTTGGGTTGGGAGGGATCTTTTAAGATCATCCAGTCCAAAGCCCCTGCCTTGGGCAGGAAACTTTCTACTACATGAGGTTGCTCAAAGCCCCGTCCTCCTGACTTCAAACACTTCCATCACGGGGCATCCACAACTTCTCTGGCCCTGTTCATAACCATTCTAATAATTAAAAAAAAAAAATAAAATCCTCTGTATATTCCATTTAAGTCCAGCCTCTTTTTTGGTTGAAAACCACTGCCCTTTCTCTTATCACTATAGTCTTTCTATGTATTTCTTATAAACTAAAGGGCAGCAGTAAGATCTCCCTGAAGCCTTTTCTTCTCCAGGCTGAAGAACCCCAACTCTCTCAGCCTTTCTTCACAGGGGAGGTGTTCAAGACTGAATTCCACCAGAGCAGGATTGCTGCAGTCTGACCTAACACTAGTTTTGTCATCTCTAATAGTTCATGCCTGTTGATAAGCAACAGGACTGGTAATGCTTCTGTGGTCCAGCTGTCACCTGGATTAAGAAATCATCCTCAACACTCTCCAAGAGTCTCCTGGATTGCTTACAGCTTACTGAGCTGCTTTTCCAAGAGATATCAAGGAGTGCCCCAGCAGGATCACAGCATGGGAGCACAGCATTTCCTGCAGCCAAAGAACACTTCATCAACAGCTTCCCTTGCTCTGGTGCTTTGCAGGAAGACCAAACATGAGTTTTCCTTTGTTGGCTTGCCCCGAGATTTGACTTTCAGCCCTCAAGCTCTTGATCACTGGTTTTCAAAAACAGTTCTGTGCACTCGATTTTTTCACATGTAGGGCAAACATTCTGCCCTCTGTCCTTGCCTGTCCCTTTTGGACAGTCTGTAGGCATCGACTACAGAGTTCTGATGCTTCTGTTTCTCACTCAGGTGCTCCACTTTCCAGGTTAGAAATCCTTAAAAAAGAGCTCTGATTTATCTAGTGACCAATCCCCTCATGATTTAGTGATATTTACAAGCAGGATGTAGTAATAGGTGAAGTATTAAAACATGCAGGAAAAGAGGTGAAGGCTTGTCCTGGGAATCATCATCAGATGATTTGTAGGAAAAAGCATGATGCAATTAAATGGTTAGGTTACAAAACAGAGTATAGGTAGGGCAAATGCTTTCATGTCTATTTTCATTAAAGCAATCTAGCTGAGCCTCTGAGGAAAAACTACTCATGGTGGGAGAGAGGCTTTAAAGAAAAAGAGAGAGAGGATCCCAACTCAAAGCTCAAAGCTGCTTGCTGGTGGCTGGTGGATGAGACCAACTTGTGGAGGCAATTTAGGTTTTGGTTTTTTAGGTTTTTTCCATCGCGAATGCATGGTGTCACATGGGATGAAGGCCAGCTAGAAGCTGGGAGGGGAACAAGGAATGGGCCTGGAAAGAGTGGATGGTAGTCATTAGAGCCACAGTAACCTAATGCTGTTCATGTCATTTTTTCAAAAGTGACTGTTGGCTTTCAGACCAGGTAGTGGTCTAGGTACCCTAGGTATCTAATTTTCATAGAGCATGTTCAGAAGTTCTCTGTTCCAGGATGCTTTCCAGTGTCCCACCATAAATGGCAGTATCCAAAGTCACTGATCACTTCCAAGTCTTGTCTGTGGGCAACAGGCATTTTCTGGATTACTCTAAAATGAGTCTGAGTCACTAATGAGTTCAGATAAAGTTTTTTACCACTGTGTTTATTTAAAGCCAATCACTGTTACATTTCCCAGAGGAAAACACTGCCAGCACTGTCAGCAAGCAATACATTGATTTTAAATCAGCAAGACTGCCGTTGATCTTAGCAGCTATATATTGCACATATTCCCACCAGCCACTTTCTAATGGAATTTTAACAATTTAGTGGGGTCACTTGAAGGTCTCAAGGAAGCAAGGGAAAAATTTGTCTCCTGCAGGAAGTACCTCCCTAAAACAGTGCCTTCATTTGCAATGACAAGACAGTCAGAGTGGTGCACTTCTCAAGTTGTGGTGAATCCTGATGATTAATTTTCAAGACATGCAGAGTTCTTATTTTATTCAGCTTGTCCTGGTAATATAGACACAGTTTCACCTCTGTCTGATGAATTCCCTGAGCTGCTGGTTGCTGGAAGCTGGGAAATGCAAAGCAAATATCTCTGGCCTCTTGGCCTCTTCTGGGGCTCCACTGGCAGCCTTAGGATAGAAAAACCCTTAGCTTGGTGCATACATCTACCCTCATGTTGAAAATACTGGCATAAAAACCAGTTCAAATATGCCTTTCTTTTTTCTTTCCTGCAGAACTTGGCCTTTTTCGTCTGAGTTAAGGTCTTGCACCAGAAGGACAATTTCTTGTTTGAGTATGCCATTTCCAGTGGTTTAACAGGAAGCAACATGCAAAACATTCAACTCTAACAAAAACTATGTTAGTTGCCATTTTCACTCTGTTTTCTTGCATGTGATCTCAGCCCCAAAACTGTCGCATGGATATGCAGGCAAAAATAGGAGGAGTAGGAAGGGAATAACGATTGTTAAATGTTTGAGAAAAATTATAGTTTATCATAAAACTGAAAGAGATAATAGTGCTTGGTTTGGGGAGGGAGGAGGTGGCTGGTGCATGCTTTGAGTCAGGTTGGTGTCCTGCCTTCAGTGTCTGGGCTCTGTTTTGGAATTGCCACATGCACAGTGGTTCATGCTGGGGCTGTTACGTTCCTGTATCCCTTGGGCAGCATCTTCACCCCGCCTGGCAGGCTGGCTCTGCACTCTGGGTGGCACACAGGCCACAGACACCCTCACTGAAGTCCACAGTCTCCCACAGTCCTAGCTATTCCTGAGGAAAGGCATTGAGTCCAGACCTACTGAAAGGCTTCCTGAGATTTGTACAAATAGCACAACCACACTTTTTTCTGCCTCCTACACACACATAACATATATTGCCTAAAAGCTACAGGTAACACAATCACTTGACAGGTGCCTGTAACTTTACCTGAGAGTTAATTTGTAAGAGTGCTGGGGTTGTGTATCTTTGCATACTACAGACTGCAACATAATCCAGCAGATAACAAAGGATAAGGGCAAAGAAGATCCATGAGGAAGTGATGGTGTCTGTCACCTCCACCACCTGGCTCTGAGCCCAGCAGGGAGGATGTTCTCTCTGGCATGCTTCTTGTGTGTTGTGGTGGGGCCCATGACAACAATATGATAGTGTGAGAGTTTCTAAACCCTTTTGGGAGGTCTGGATTGTAGCATGGATGAAGTACCCCCTATAACAGCAAAAGGGAAGGTGAGAGGCAGCACGTTATAATAAATAAGAATTAAATAGGACCTGGGCTTCCAGCCGGGCTCCTCTGCTGGTTCCATGGATGATCGTGAGCACATTTCATGGTTTCTGCACCATTCTGCAAAAGGAAACAATGGGTGAAAGCTGTCTTCAAATCTAGCTTTTCCCTTTATATGAAAGGGCTAAATGCAGCCGAAGTAAATTCCTTTTTTTCACAAACATCATTTTACCTGTGATTAAGCCCTAGTGCTCAGGAGTAGGACAGCCCACAGCCAGCTAAAAGTGTGGCTGGTGGGCAGGAAGGTGTTTGAAGCAGAATCCTGCTGTGAGCACAGCATGGGCTGGGGAAAGCTAAAGCTGCTCAGGAGCTGGCCACACTGCTGAATTTCTGGCTAATACTCAGCCAGGGCTTTTTGGACCTTTACAATGGTACTACAGTTTCCTGTCACTATGGAAACTGGTTTTTGAAAAGGCACTAGTTTTAAAAAGTGAATTGAAACCAAAATTTGTCTTCTTCTTCATTCCTGGCTCTGGGGTTCGACTGGGGACAGGCGAAAACTCTAAGATGCTGGCCTGCCTCCTCAAAACCCAAACTCAGGTCCCTTCCTGACAGAGCCACAGCTGAATCAGCGGCTGGTTTTTACACAGACACAGGCAGGAATCACGAGAGCTGTCAAGTCAGCAGGAAATAACTTGAGAGGAACAAAAACGAGTGTGAAAGTAACACAGAGTGGTCTGACCCCCCTGCATTGCATGGCCCACTGGGGACAGCCACAGGGTGTGCAATATAACTGTGTACGGCTAAGACAGGTTCTCCTGAGAACATTAAACACTTAACAGATATTGAGCATTAAACACTTAAGAGACATAGTCTAAATTGCTTTATTTTCTAGTCTTGCTAAAGCTTAGATGCTTGGATGCCAGGAGACGTCATTGGAACCTAGAAGTCCTTTGCAGAGACTCAGTGAGGACAGACACTTGTCTTCTTGCTGTTCCGGGTTCTTTCCTTGATTTCATGATTGTGCCCATGTAAGTCTCTGTGGAGCTCTGCTGTACTATAAAGAAAACTTGGGGGATGGAGAAGTCCAGGAGGAGGACAATGAGTAGTTTGAGGTAGAGAAATGAAGGAGGGAGATTTTTGAGTGAACTTTGGCACTAAAGGAAATCCTCATTTAACTATGTTTCTGAGGTAAGTTCTGGAAGCCCTGTGTAGGACATACCCACTTGCAGCCCTTATGGACACCTAATTAGCAGGTGCCAGGGTCCAGGATATGAATCAGTAAATAATTTCTGTATACAATTGGCAGACGGAAGTGGACAGTCCCTCAGGGAAGACCCAGAAAGCCAAATAATTACAAAGAACTGGAAAGACAAGGCACAATGTTTCCTTCTTTCTGAAATTTCAGCACCCAAACCCCACTCCCTTTTCATGTCCTGAAACAAAATGTTCATGTTTAAGAAAAGGAAATGGAGGAGCAGAATGTTACAACCACATCCAAATCTGACCCAGTAAAACCAGTAGAAGCAAGTAGCTGGACCTGCAAGCAGCAGACAAATTTACTGCTAGTCTGTTATCATGTGGCTGTGCTGGGTTCCTTGGACCTCTCGAGTCTTTCCACTATCCCTTCCCACTTTCTGTGTCAGGATCTTGCCATGGAGCCCACAGCTCTGCTAAGAGCCTACAAGAAGCCCAGGGCGAACCCTAATAAGTGAGTCCACATGGGAAGGGGCCATTCCAATGAGGAGATGTCTGCTCATGTGCAGAATTGTGGTGCAGACCCTGCTCTGGAGCAGAGGGACGATCCCCAGCCCAAACATCAGAGGCTGTCCCTCATCCAAGACCAACACACTGTCTCCATGGCAGGCAGAAACCTCTATCACACAGCCAGGGCTGCTGGAGAGGACAAAATCAGTGGTGGAAAGGACTTTGTGAGCACCAGGTGCCCTTGGATGAAGGCATGAGCCTGCAACTACCAGCCCATGGAAGGGAGCCTTTGCACACCCCTTTTACTTATATTTATTTTTGGACTGTTTTGCTTTCTTGCCCCTAGGGTTTTCTCTTCTCCTGGGCTGTCAGACCCTGTGCGCTTTGCCGGTAGTGCAGTTCAGCACTGCTAGTCATGCCATGCCCCAGCCTGGGAACTCCTGCTCCTAGTGTGGTGACTTCCATCTCCTCCAGCCACAAGTGTACGGTGGCAGTTTTCAGCTGGTGAGTGCAGACAGACATGCACCCATCCAGCCACCTGGGGTGACACATTGCTGATCAGAAGGATGTTCGGATAAGAGAAGTGAGGCAGAATCCGTGTTTGATTCCTTTCAGACACTACCAGTATGCCAACACACCAGGACAGCAAAGACTGGAGAGGTGCTTAGGATATTTATTACCATTTCCCCTTTACCTGGAATAGCATTTTTTTTCTGTCTGTGAATGTGCTGCGTGCTGCAGGACATAAGCTTGGGAGGAGCTCCTTGGTCAGCCACGGTTTCCCTGTGCTTTACCTCTTTTAAGATGCCAATCTGGAAGGCAATCTTGAATTTGGGCCAGCATTTCTTTACCATAAATACCTGTGATAGCAGCCTCAAAGACAAAGATTTTCCCCTGGCAGACTTAGAGGTCTTTTTAACATTTCACTGTGCTACCAAGCCATTAGACTTCAAAGCACTTTCTAGTTTGTGGCTCCCACATCTGCACAGGAAGGACGAGTGCTGCAAATGGAGGGCATGAGTGCCCTGATGGGAAGGGGAGATGCTGGCACCTGTCCTTTCCACCTGCACCAGGGCTCTAGCACAGGTGCCAAGAGCAGAGAGAGAAGGCTATAAGAGGTTTTAGGTTGAGCCACAGTGTGGTAGTACCAGGCTGGCACCAGGCTGTTGGGCTGCATCCTGACCCACCTCATACTCCCACAGCAGCAGGCAGAGGAAGGACAGCAAGGTTACATTTGCCCTGCAAAAACTCTGTTCTAGGAGCTTGGTGATGTGAGGTAATTCAATCATTATTTTTCATTGTTTCAAGTATTCAAATATCTTAAAGTAATTTGGGATTTTTTTCCAGCTCCTGTAGAGCTATCCCTTGAAAATGTCCAAGCTTTAAACATTTGTCTGTGAGTGAAATATAGAGGAATGTTAGAAACAAGACCAGAAGTAGGCAAAGCTGACATTAACTGATGTATTTGGAAAACAATTTCAGGCTCTGAGAAACATAAAAATCTGGTTACTGCTGGTTCCCTTCTTGAGGTGACTGCCTTACCAGAGGATTGCTTTTTAGCAAGCACTTTTCATTTTAGTAAAGAATACAACATTTGTGCCTTGCACAATCTGTGTAATCTCCATCATCCTTCTGCTCGTCCTGTGCCTCACCTTCTGCAAGACAGAGGTGCCTACACTGAGATCTTTATTTAAATTAGTCAAGATTTTTAGCAAAACAAGGAAAATTATTTTACAAAGGAAGATCTGGATGGTGCCTACAAATTTCTGTCCCTATTACTAACCAGCTGTAGGAGGCAAGTAATTTAAAAATCCCTATTTTGGCAGTTGGGAGTTAGGCAGCATTTGGGAACTGAAGTCTATTTACTTCAATTACTCAGAAAGCAAGTTAGACTGCATTCCAAAGTCACTCTTATTGATCAAGTAAACAATGTGTACCTGCAGTTATCATCTTCTATATATATTACTGCTAAACAAGGAGCTAAGCTGGCTGTCTCCTAAACTCTCTTCCATGGGACAAAAACAAATACAAACAGAAGATAATGAAGATCAGCCTGCCCTTTAGGAGAAGTCCAAAGTGCTTCTCTGCACTATTATCAATATTGTCGTATCAGATAGTTTTCAATTTCTCCTGTTTGGCACAGAGGAAGCTCTCTTTGTCACCAGAGTTCATGCAGCCTCAGAAATAGAGTCAGCTAGTGGCCAGAGGGTAGTGTAAAATAAATCCAGCATAAATATCTAAAACTACGTTTAGATGAATGGGTGAATTACAAATGTTTGAGAAACTTAAAGAAGAGATTTGAGACATCTTAATTTCTAAAAATAGGGTTTAATTTTTTTAAAAAAGCTTTTCGTTTTTAAAGCTTCTGGAGGGTTAACGTTCATTTTTTTTCAAGAGGTGGAAACTGTCAGAAGATGACTCTCGCGCTTTCCGTACCGCTGTCTGATTGGCCAACGCCTGTTGCTGAGGGCAGACCCGTGCACTGATTGGCTGGCCGGGAAAGAACAGGGCGGGAAAAAGGGCGGGCTGTTCTCAGGCAGACGGCCTCGTGATTGGCTGAAAGGCGGCAAAGGGGGAGGGACCACCTAGGCTCAGTCCAGAGCTGGCAGTGGTCAAGGCTGGTGGTGTCTTGTGCGGTTTGAGCCATTAATTCTTCCATTTATTAATTTAACTAACCTAATTAGTGGTGGAGGGCTCGCGGCGGTCAATTAAGGCACTACTTGCACCACAGCAGGCGATGCAAGGCCGTTTTGGCTTTTAAAAAGAGAAACCCGGGCATGGGGGTGGAGATTTCAAGGGCTTTTAAATTGAATTAAGCTGTCTTCCGAATTTCACCTCCAAAACCTCAACAAAATCCCTTAAGAACCCTCCAAAATTCCTCAAATTCCCCCCAAATCCACCTGAGATGCCCCAAATTCACACCAAAACCCACCCGGGAACCCCTACAACTGAAATTATCAATAAAATCCATCAGGGACCCCACTAACCACCTGGGATCCCCCCAAATCCCTCAAATCTTAAAAAAACTCCCTCAGGGACCCCCAAGAATCCCCCAAATTCACCCCAAAACCCATCTGCGACCATCCAAAATCATTCCCATGCCCCCAAAATCCATCCAGGAATGCCCAAAATCTCTCAAATCTTCCTCAAAACCCACCCAGATGCCCCAAAATTGCACAAATTCACCCCAAAATTCCACCTTGAATCCCCGAAACCCACACCTGAGACCACCAAAATTCCACCTGGATCCCCCAAAATTCATCCTAAAATCCAGCTTGGATTCCCTAAAATCCCCCAAATTCACACCAAAATTCCACCTGCAATTGCCAAAATCCCACCTGGAACCCCAGATTCCACCTGGGGCCCCAAAATTCACCTCAAAAATCCACCTGGGAAACCCAAAATCCTCAAAATTCACCCAAAGTCCCAGCTGGAACCCACAAAACTCATCTGGTAACCTCCAAAATTCTAGAAATTCACCCCAAAATTCCACCTTCTATCCCCCAAATCCTCAGCTGGAATACCCAAAATTCCACAAATTCACCCCAAAATTCACCCGGGACACCCATAATTCACCAACTTTGCCCCAAAATCTCACCTGGAACCTCCAAAATCCCTCAAATCTCCCTCAAAGCCCAGTCCCCTCCAAAACCTCCCAAATTCACCCCAAAATGTTCTCAAATCACCTTCAATACACAGCCAGATACCCCAAAATCCACCAAATTCACCCCAAGACCCATCTGGGACTCCCAAAATCACCAAAATTCACTCGAAAATCCACCTGGATCCCCCCACATTCATCCCAAAATTCACCTGGGACCCCCAAAATTCACCATATTCATTCCCAATCTCACCTGGGATCCCCCAAAATTCCACATATTCAACCCAAAATTCACCCAGGATCCCCCAAATCTCCAAAATTCTCCCCAGCATCAACCTAGGAGCCCTCAAAACTCATCTGGATGTCCCCAAATCCCCCAAACACACCCCCCCCCCCAAATTCACCTGGGAACACCAAAATCCCCAGAATTCAACTCAAAATTCACCTAGGACCCACAAAATCTTACAAATTCAATCCAAAATTCAACTGGGATCCCCATAATTCACCTGGGACACCTATAATTCAAAAACTCCCCCAAAATTCCACCTGGGACCCACAGAAAATTTCCCCCAAAATTCCCCAAATTCACTTCAAAATCCAACCTTGGATTCCCCAAACCCTCACCTGGTACCCCCAAAATTCCACCTTAAATCCAGCTTGGATATCTTAAAATCCCCCAAATTCACGCCAAAATACCACCTGCTTCTCCCAAAATCCCATCTGGAACCCCAGATTCTACCTGGGACCCTCAAAATTCCACAAATTCACCCCAAAATTAACCTGGGAACCCCAAAACCCACCTGGGATCCCAAAATTCACCATAAAATCCACCTTGGATTCAGCAAAATCCCCCAAATTCACCCCAAAATTCCACCTGCATCACCCAAAATCCCACCTGGAACCCCAGATTACATCTTGGACCCTCAAAATTGCACAAATTCACCTGGGAACCCCAAAGTCCCATCCGGGACCCCCAAAATTCCAGAAAGTCACCCCAAATTTCCACCTTGGATTCCCCCAAATCCTCACCTGGGATGCCCAATATTCTACAAATTCACTCCAAAATCCACCCGGGACTCCCAAAACATCCCCTGGGACCCCCAGATCCCCAGCGTTGGCCCAAAAATCCCATCTGGAACCTCCAAAATCCCTCAAATCTCCCCCAAAACCCAGTCCCCTCCAAAACCTTCCAAATTCATCCCAAAATGTCTCAAATCCCCTTCAAAACACAGCCAGATACACCAAAATCCACCAAGTTCACCCCAAGATCCATCTGGGACTCCCAAAATCACCAAAATTCACTCCAAAACCTACCTGGATCCCCCCACATTCATCCCAAAATTCACCTGGGACCCCAAAACCCTCCAAATTCACTCCAAAATGATTGGCAACTTTACACACTCCATTTTCCCACAAAAGGATCTAGAGCCCTGTGCGCTTCGTATACAAACTAAATGCAAAAAAACTTTCTATTCATTCTCAGCAAAAAGACTTCCTATTCCTCCTTCTTTCGGACAAAACTGCCTTCACTTTAAAACTTATTCTCTTGCTCACTTACCTGCATAATGCTTAGTCCCTGTTCTGCATGCTCATTTTCTTCACTTTTACAAGGAATCCTCTCCTCATCTTCTTCTTCCTCTGCTTCTTCCATTTCCTGTGCCAAGATCACCCGTTTCTCTGTTAGATTTCTTTCTCCAGCTGATTTTTTGACAACTGTCCCTATCTTCTGGCACCGCTCGCTCGAGAGAGGCAATTGTCCCGCTCTGCTCTGGGCTGGGACTGCGCTCTCTTCAAGCCCTGGGGGCAATTTTGGATGCCACAGCGTCAGAAAGACCTCAGGCTATTGGAGAAATGTCCAAAGGAGGGACACAGGGATAGCGAAGAGGCTGGAGGGAAAGCCATACAAAGAGTGGCTCAGGGCATTTGGTTCAGCTGCAGAGAGGACACTGAGCTCACACCTCACTTGGGACCTCTCAGCTCCTCCCAAGGGCAGCACAGGGACAGCTTTGCTCTCTGCTCTCTGCGACCAGGGACAGGAGCCAAGGGAATGCCAGGAGCTGTGTCAGGGGACGATTAGGCTGGCTATCAGGGAAAGGTTTTTTTCCTCAGAGGCTGGTCGGGCACTGAATAGGTTCTCCAGGCAATGGGCACAGCCCCAAGGCTGCCAGAGATCCAGGAGCGTTTGGCCAATGCTCTCAGGGATGCAGAGGGTGGGACTGTTGGAGTGTCTGTGCAGGGCCAGGAGTTGGACTTTGACGATCCCTAGGGGTCCCTTCCGACTCAGGAAACTCTTACCATTTTCCCCTCTTTCCTCTCCTTGCACAATGCTCTCAGCTTACTGTTCCACCGCATGCTCCACTTCTGAAACCTCCGCTACTTCTTTCCAGTTCAAGCACAGTTCTACTGGTTACAATCCAAAGATAGACAGATTGAAAAACAACCAGAAAGAAACACCTGTTTGGAATGTCGTGGTCTTATCTGCATCTCGAACTATGAAGTCGATTGTGCCTTGCAAGTTCTAAAATCAAAACAACAAAAAACACCCACCACACCGTTTTAACAGGGATTTGCTTTCTTCTAAGAAATCCATATCTCTTCTCAAAATGGATCTATTTCAGGAAGAGATCATCTTGAATAGATCACTTACTATCTAAAGAACCTGGAACACTCAAATCCGTAATGATAAGCCTGTTACCTTGTCGTTTTCTGTTCCAAAGGCAAATGCATTTGCTCAAGTGCCGTTTGTAACAAGGACAGAGCTCAAAGTGTGGCTCTGAGAAATGTTTTGGTTTCCCTCTCCTATCTCCATCAAAAGCACTTTCTTCAATGGCTGAAACAATACTTGATACAGTCTGAATTTTAAAGGTCATGAAGATTTTCTCCAAAGTGAAAAATTAATATAGCAGTCAAGTTTGAAACCAACGGGAATTTTTGTTTTACCTGTTTGAAGATTCCCTTCACACTAAAATGCTGGCTGATGGATACCTAGAAGAAATCAATTCCCACAAAATGCTTCTGGGTAAGCCATTACGTCATCCATTACAATTTGCTTCAGTGTCCCGTTCCTGTCCAATTGAAGGTCCCTGTTTAAGAGACTCAAGTGCGGAGAGAAATAAAATTCAATATGACTACAGTGCCTTTAAATCTAAATCGAACTTCCTGATCAATCTCATAAAACCTTTAGGCTAAATGTTGCCATTGATCTGTTTCTACTGAACACAATCACGTCCTGGCTTGTTAGAGATTAGTTCATTACAAAGAAAGAAACGCAGAGAAGTTAAAATATTTCCAAAGAAGCATTTGACATCCTTCCTTTTGGATGGGGAACCACACCAACACTGCTTACATAAGAGGTCAAATGACTGTCTTCCATGTTAGTTCTGCACTGTGCTCAGCGGAGCCTTTCTGGTTTATTTGCCTTTGACTTGGACATAAAGCTGAGTCTTGATTCAAGAAAAATCAATATTCACACTTGTTTTCATTTACACGGACATTGGCTTGGTCTCCTAAACAAAGAGAATGATGGGGAATTTTTGTACGAGTTCAGATAGGTAACATTCTCTTTCCGCAACCTGGCATTGTATTTTCACTTGGTCTGTTACCTCTGGCTTTGTTTTAACGGCTCAAATTATTAGGAAGAGTATCAAACCTCCAGCTCTAACCACAGTCCCACTGCGAGGTGTGTGAAGGTATGTGCATCTGCCCCTCAGGTCCATACTGCTCTTCTAATGTGCCTCTGATCGAGCAGGTAGGAAAGACCTCCTGGCTGTGTGAACAGTGCTGCTTCCTCTACGGCTTCAGAGCTGCTGCTAAGATCTTCAGGAAGGAGAGCGGTATTGTACCCATTTTTAGATGGTTTTTAAAGTTGCCGGTGCTTGGCTGTCTTAAACGTCTGAGTTCCTAGAACTTTGAATGAGATCAAATCTATGAGTGAAGAGATGATGGTGCAGACCAACTTCTGATTCCAGTGATCCAAGCATCTGCACTACTACTTTCTACTACTTTGACCTTCTGAATAAGGCAAGGATGTGATGGTATGCACAGTAATACTGATGTGCTATGGTTTTTGAATGATAGCAGTCTTCCTTTGTCCCATTCCTAAAGCGTGGGCATTATTTGCCTTAACCTTGTTCAGTAGGGACATTATTCTATATTCTTACATGAAGTGAAAAGCACTCTTTTTCCATACCTTCACACAACAGCATTAAAACAAGGCCTAAGTAGTACAACCAATGTTCAAAGATGCTCTACCTATTAAGTTTACAAAACATACCAAATTCATACCTTGTTCTAAGTTGATCTCAAGAAGAAAGGGTGTTCTCCAAATACTCCTTCAGCTCTTCCTCACAGCTCACCGTTTGCCTTTTTTCTAAGATTGTATCCAGATCACTTTCATCATCTAAGGCCACATAAAAAAGCTAGTAAAAATGGTTTCGTAGATACTAAAATCTCCCCAGCTCTTTAGGATTCAAGGAAGTTAATTATGCACATATCTTCTACACCCAGAAGAGAAAGCTACCTCAGCAAAACTCATCGCCTATGAAAATCTTCCTAGATAATGAACACCTCTGACACTGCCACCCCAAGTTGGTGTTCTGAAACAATGAGAACCTCACATCCAATCAGACTCTAGACCTGCACAAGATCTCGTCATAGCAACTTGCAGCCACTTTCTACAGAAAGCAGCAGTGATCTCTATCGCTGTTGCCATACCAACAATAAGACAGGACTGTCCATTCAGCGTGAATCAAGCAGTTAGCAAAAATGCACCTGACAGAATGAAACTGAAGAGGAGAAATTCCCATCTAAAAGTCAAAGATTACATTTTTAATTTTATAGCAGGTATTTTGAATTTCAGAGGGCTCTTTGCATTAAGAAGTCCTGTCTTTATAGCACACCCTTGTTTTTATGTTTCTACCTGGATTATGGCCATTTAGCTGTCTCCTTCAAATCACTCCAAAGAAAAACATTCAAGTGAACAAGTTCTTTCTAAACTGCTGGAAGGTGAAATGAATGAGTAAGAGGATATGTAACATGATAAAAGGCTGCCTGGAATTTTACGACTGGTATCCAACATGGCGTCTTCTATCTGGAGAGTAAAAAAAAATCAGTCTCCAAGTAAACTGGTAAGAATGCGGATTCTCAAAACTTCTGTTTATTCTGGCACCATAAAGCACCAAATCACATTCTATAATTTATCCCTTTAGAAACAACTGCCCGACTTTTTTTATGTATAGAAAAGATTGGAAGACATTTGGGAGATCATTTCCAGCTCTTCCTGAAGTCTGATCTTAAGCAGACTGGGCCATACATCATTCATCGCTATCATATGTATTTCAGATAGAAATGATCATAAAAATACAATCTATTTCTATTACAAATAATAAACACATGAATTATGAACACTTCCACATGAAACTCTTCCACACCAAACTGTTTCTCTGGAGTGTTTTGTCACACTATGGACCTCTTTCTAAGGTGACATCAATAGCCTACCACGCAGAAGGCATTGCAGGTGGGAGCACAGGAAGAACAGACTAATCCCAAGGAGTGATGAAGATATATGTCATCAAATAAAAGAAACGTACATCCACGTGCTCCACTTCTTCAAACCTACATTTTCGTTTCTCAGTCATCTGAAGCATGTTGGAGTGCACAACTTCAGCATCTTCTGCTGTGCAAATGTTCACATCCAACAGGGTCATCTGAAGGAAAAGAAGAACAAATTATTGACATGCACAGAAGAAATACTGTGTGGCTTTCAGAGAACCTGGCTAAACGTAGTGTTTCTTTTCTTGTGATGGACAGAGATAGATTCAGCCTCCTACATGCCATATTAGATTACTAAACAATACCATCTGGTTGGACACAAAGGGAGAAATTGAGGCAGAGGTGGAATTTCTTTCCCAAGATAAGACAGATTTAGCACAAGGGCTGAGGCTCCTTGCATCTTCCACATTCATGTAGGACAGCACTCCCTTCATTACTGGCATTTGTTACAGCTTTTCCACATTTCAAGCACAAATACCAACTACTACTGTGAAACCAAACGGATGGCTTACTTTTTGAACAGAGTAAGGCGGAGGTTAAAAAGGAATTCCACTTGTTATCTCACTGTCTGGTGCATCCTCAGACGCATTTTACTCCAATGACACATTGGACCACGGCTATCACAGCCAAAAGCTGTGGCACTCAACTTGCACATCTGCCCTTTCTCCTGACATTTGCCCTCGACCAGCTCATACTGGATGCTCATTTTCTCCACACACTCCACATTAGGGCTGTCTGAATGATACGGAACAGACCACAGTCAAAATTCCCATCTTTCACAGTGCAGTGTGACATGGAAACGTGACAGAGGCCATGTGCTGAATCTCAGCACACGGAACAGATGCCAGCAGTGCCTACAGACACCAGACACTACCAGCCAAAGAAATCAAGACATTTTCATACACAGCTGTTTATCATTATGCTTCAAAGTAGCAAGGTACTTAACAATCGCTACCAACTTCTTTGCTACCATACAGGCTACAAACATCCCAACTGGATGTGCTCTGGAGCAAGAGAAGGCAGACACAGAGCGGGAAGGCATGCTGCAAGGACACAGAGAAAGGAAGTATCTCCAATACTTCCCCTCTTCTTCTCATACTTCCCCTCTTCTTCTCCAGGAGTTAAAAAGGAGTATTTTTGTATGACTGAGAAGGGATCCACGTCAAAATTAACATTTGATTTCCCCCAGATTCATTCTAACCGAGCCAGTTCCTGCTAGATCTCCCCATGCACAGGTGTTTGTACTGGCCAAAGGAAAGCCATGCCACAGGCAGCTTCTTTGGCTCTTACTGCCACCTCCAAGCAACTGAGAAGGTATGTGGCAACACACGGAACAAAGAATAGAGCAAACATGCACTCTCAAAGCAACCGTCTGCCTCATCGTTGCCCAGGAGAAAAGAAAATATTGCTTGAATTCCAGACTGTTCTTAGGATTTCCCGACCTACCTAGACTTTTGTTTCAATTCTCCAGAGTTCTGCACCATTCGTTTCCATCAGATTTGGCACGTGTTGGAGGCAACAGGGTGCTATCAAAGCAGGAAACAAGAGTCAGGTATCCTAAAATACAAACCAGTCAGTACTTCAAATATAAAATTATGAATCCGAATATCCATACTACTGGGCGTTCTTTTATTTACAGCCATCTTGGCAATGAAAATAAACCTGAGATTGTTGTTGTTCAAGGCCAACTGTTTACTGCCCGATAAGGAACTAACTGTCATCTACCTGGTTCCTACATCCACCGTAAAAAACCTCCCTGTAAAGATCGTAATGCATTGCACCCACACCAATGTGTCTTGTGTTCAGGATGGATATTCAAACGTAGCAACGTTAGATTTCTATCCAGACTCCTCTCTTCATTTATTCCGCAAATAAAATCCCACGCCATGGAGAAAAAAATGCCTTGACAAAAACACCAAGTTCTAGCTCTCCACCCCTCTTTGCCCATTTCTGCTATGTTTCGAGATTTACTTCTGCATTCCTCCATTTTTAGAGCCTGATCGCCACCTATTAAGTGTAGCTGGGGCACTGAAAATCAAGAATGCATTTTTTCCATTCAAAAGAGCTGTACAGAAATAGATGTAGACCCTGCCTTACTGCTGCATTTAGCAATCACACATTGACAGGAAGCAAAGTGCATTTTGTAGCCAAGTCCTTCATTAACTCCAGCAACAATTGTTTTCCTTTATGCTATACCCTCTTTTGCCATACCCGATATATTGCAAAACCTTCAGTCTCTCTTCACTGAGTACCATCTGCTCCTTTATCAACTTTTCCATTTCCATATTCACAGTTGGGGGATTCTGTATTTCTTCACTTGCCATAAATTCTCTGCAGGATGGAAAGTAGATATGTAGAATGGAATCACATGATATATGTGATATCATACGTGGTATCACGTAGAAAGAAAAAATGATCAAGTATTACTTTAACAGAAACCAAAAGTGAACACTAGCCTCTTGGTGTTGCTCATTGTCCAAAAGAAGACTGCCAAATTTCTGACCTGAAACTCTGAACTCCACACTTCTTTTGCATGAGCTTCCAGTCCCTTGCCATTTCAGTTGATGCCATTTTTCTTTCTCAAGCTCTGATTTCATTCGATTCAAGAGTAGCTTGGCAGTTGCCCTCTCATTATCCAGCAGTGCTCCGTTTATATTCTGTGTATTAAAAAACAAAACCAGAAGTAGAAGCAGCATACAACATGCAAAAACAAACCAAAAATTGTCTCTTCTACAGAAAATGAGGGGAGAAAAGAACACAAATGATAACCAATACCCCGTCAAGTAGAAATTTCTTCTATATTTCAGTGATTGATAGGCAGAAAAAATGAATTTCATCTGGGGAAAGAAAGACATTCTAGGAATATTCAGACTGCTATCTTGCCCCAGGTAAAACATTTACCATGGCCTTAGCGTTAATGAGCTTGTGAACATCAGCTGCCAAGAGGAAGGACATTTCCTCCAGTTTCACACAATACTTGGTCAGTACATCTGCTATCTGTGCAATCAAAGAATACAGAAAAGCAACAACAATGAAAAGTAGAACTCAAATATCAATTTCCCAAGTTAAAATCTACATGAACAAGACAATTTTTCCATTCAAGTGAATTCGATTTAATTAATTCATTAACTACATAAGTAGCATTCTCACGTTCAAGAGTAGAATTCAAAGAATCGACGTTGCTTCTTCTGAGACATTGAAGCCTGAGTAGATCCCAACTTCAAATCTAGTAGGACGGCATGAAAGCAATACCTGCTACATTTAGTACATGTAAACTACAAAGAACATCTAGAACAGCTCTAAAAGATGCACAAACCCATGAACTTTGAAGGAGACGCTAGCAAGAAATGTGGAAATAGGCTTTATCTGCCCAGTGCTTTTCCCAAAAGCACGGGCACTCCTTGGCGTCAGTGAGAGTCTCTGTCTCATTACTCAGCAGCTGGCTTAGGGTAAAAAAGGATGCATGCAATCACTTCATTCCTGTTCATGACATAAACTTACTGCATCATCATGGAAGCCATTTACTTGGAAATATAGCCTAAAAAATAGGTGTCAGACTGGGTACATATCTAGATTGCTATGAGCAAAACCAATTTCTTTTTAACAGGAAAGCCATACAATATGCCTGCCATGGCAAATATTAGTCTACTAGCCCTGCACTTCAACGGGCAGTGAGCAGTTCATGACACCAAGTTTACGTTTGGCAAGGAGACAGTCTATTTATTACAAGCCCCTAGTTCTAGAACCAAGAATTCAGGAGTTGCTCATTCCCAATGAAAATCTGTCCATTTCATACCTTTGGGGTTTTATGCTTCTGTTCTTTACCTGTCTTGAGTGTGGCTTTCTTGTGAAGTCACTGATGGGTGTTTTTCCAACACATTTCTGCTGATTACACGGTAATTGCGTGGCATCAGCAGACATCTCTGAATGTCTCTTGAAAGTATGCTTTTTACTCTTCCTAGAGGACCTTGTCTTCTTCTTTCCTTCACCCAAAAGGTGGGCTAAGTGAGCCTTCAAAGAACCATCATCTCAACAATTAGAATTCTTTCAAACCTACTGAATGGAGAACAGAGACAAAAAAATTTTAAAAAGACTAGTACGCGAAAGACAACAGAAGAGAAAGGTAAAATAATGAATCCTACATGCCACGTGCATAACTCTCTTCATTCAAGGCTATTTTCAAAATGAGAAAAAAAAAAAAAAAAAGATCATCTTTTCCTCAGAGAGGAAAAGTGGAGTAACTGGATTGTGTTGCCTTGCCTACAGTTACCAGAAAAGTCAACAGCTGAGTTGAAAACTCCTGAAGCTGGCTAACTACACCTCTAAATGTTTTACTACTGTGTTATGATTCTGTCTTCAGTTAATAGAACCCGATATACAACAAAGAGATGGGAGCACATGGAGATGCATTGGAGAGCCTACGCTGGAGGTAACACATTCATTTGTTACTCAAACAAATCCAAATTAGAAATGTTGAAAATGACCTGGGGCCATTTCAACAGCCAGCAAACTGACTAACACAACCAATCTTTGGCTTTTATTCAATCCTTTGCTTGTTTTACCTGGACCTTGAAGATCTGTCTGCAGCCTTCCTCTCTGCAAATATATCACACTCGTCCTATTGAGAACCCATGGCTCATCACAGCTGCTTTGCCACGCCTGCTTCCAGAAGAACTGGCAACTACAAGCTGGGAGCCAAGAGATACAACACTTCACTTGGAAAGGGGCCTTCCATGAATCCTAGAATCCCAGAATGGTTTGGACTGGAAGCGACCTTAGAGACAGATTATCTTCTTCCCACATCCTGACATGGGCAGGGACATTTTGCCACTAGCCCAGCTTGCTCCAAGTCCACTCCAGCCTGGCTCTGGACACTTCCTGCCATGGGGCTCCCCCACAAAGCCTCTTTGAGCAACATGTGCCAGGCCTCAGCACCCACCCAAGGAAGAATTCCTTTCCAATATCCCATCTATCCCAGCCCTCTGGCAGTTTGAAGCTATTCCCCCTTGTCCTGCGAGCCCAGACCCTTTTCCAAAGTCCCTCCCCAGCTATCTTGGAGCCCCAGCAGGCACTGCAAGGGGCTCGAAGATCTCCCTGGAGCCTTCTGTTCTCCAGATTGGACACCCTCAGCTCTCCCAGACTGTCCTAGAGCAAAGAAGCTCCACCTTTCAAAGCACCTTAGACGCCTCCTACCGGCCAAACTCGATGGCAACGCTGGCCTTCCGGGCCCTACGGATATCGCTTCCGGTGTCGCTCGGGGTCACTCCCGGCTCTCTTCCCGCCCCCCATGGGGCCCTCAGGCGATGCCGCTCCTACGCCACTTCTGCCGCTGTCAGACCAACGGGGGGGCGGGGGGCCAGCCCAGACTCATCCACAATCCACACTGTCCTCGGCGGCTGCTGCGGGCTCATGGCGGCCCACACACCCGGAAGCAGAGCTCCGTGTTATAAGTATATGACATGTTGTTGGCTTTTCGCAAATATTGGGATAAATGCAGTATGTAAAATATTGAAATAGCTTTTCTGTACAAATATCGTTTTATTTTCCTCTTTCTCTTCTAATAGCAAAAGTTAGACATAAGTTTTTTTGAGACAGTATGCTTAAACTACCCGCTTAGTTAAGATAACAGCCCGTGAACGTGTGATGGGAACCCTGCAGCTGACAAGACAATTATCAACTCTCACCGGCTGCAAAAGGCCGGGACCACCACCCAAATTAAAAGGTGATAAGAAGAGGATTAAAACCACAAGCCGAGAAACATGCATGCTCTAAAAAGGCGAACCCAAGGAGTGGCCGTGCTAAACGGCTCCCAGAAAAAGTTTGACTATGCATAAAGGACTATGAATATGCAACGGGTTGATGTATTGTAAAACGTATTTATAGGGGCATTTCCGAAGCAGCAATGTGCTCTTAGCAGCATGCCAAGCACCGGCCGTTTTAACTCTTTGCTTTATGTTTGTCTCCTACAGTCTTTTTATTATACCTTTTAAATTTTACCAGGACAGTGAAACGTGTTTTTCACAACTGGGGGCTCCTCCGGGATGAATACCTCGCCTCCAAGACCTCAGGGTTCCCAGAGCGGTGGGGCACCCCCCGCCTGA
Organism: Sturnus vulgaris; assembly: GCF_052056855.1. Classification (NCBI taxonomy): domain Eukaryota; kingdom Metazoa; phylum Chordata; class Aves; order Passeriformes; family Sturnidae; genus Sturnus; species Sturnus vulgaris. Next base: position 163,143 of record NC_142248.1, on the reverse strand, counting down.
TTTCAGCAGCCTCACTCTGCTTCCCCTGGTGTGGATTGGGGTTTGCAGGTCGGACAACCCTGAGGACAAGGAGAGGGTAAAGTAAAAGATACAAATTAAGGAGAAGAAAAAGCGCTCCCTAAGACGGCAGCATTAGCCTCTGAATTTTTGTGCACAAAGACCCGGACAAGAAAAAGGATCGTAAGTACTGTTCGGGGGGGCGGATACGTGGGGGGACGAGTGGTGTGTGTCTGAGACGTGGGCTGGTTACCCCAGACCTGCAAAGCGAGTGTGGACTTTCCAAGAGCTGCAGTTATGAAGCGTCGCGAGACATTCAGTCAGCCAGGAGACGAAGCGAGAAAAAGAGTAAAAGAATCCCCCCCGTGGGTAATCGGGGCTGGGTCCCAGGTGAGGGGTTAAGGATCCCCCGGAGGGAGTCGAGGGTTTCCTGGCACAATCCACTGGGAAACAGGAAAAGTGAGGGCCCCACAAAAAAAAATGCTGCCAAGTTGAGGGGAAATCCAAGAGCATCTGGGCTTTAAAAAGCTGCCAGGTTGAGGACCCCAAGAAATCTGGGCTTTAGAGGTTTTATACCCATGGGTAAATATTAATAACTGATTTAAAAAGTATGTGGTTACTGCGCTGCAAAGAGAGAGAAAAGACAGCAACACACACGGACCTCTTTTGGGGAAAAAAGGCCAAGCTGTAATTTCCTAGCTCTCTAAATGTGTGTCCACAGAGGTACTTTATTTCTGTGTCTGTGTCTTGTTGTGAGTGAGGGGAGAGTGAGAAAGAGGAAATAAAGAAATAAAAATGAGTGTGAATGAATGAAAGCGTATGTAGGATAGATTATTAATCTTAACTTTATTCTCTGAAGTGAGGTGAAATACACTGTTGGTGGAGAGAGAGGAGTAATATTCCAGTGTTGGGGAAGTGAGAAATAGGCCAGGTGTGAATAGATAAAATCCTGAGAAATGGGACAAAAAATAGTAAAACAGGCTCAGGAGAAAAAGGGGGTAAAACGGTGTCAGCAGAGATACCTGAAGATGGGCCTCTGGGAGTTATGTTAGCTAACTGGGATACTGACCCTTCTACAAAAACAAAAGGAAAAAGTAAAGATGATTCAGTTTTGTATGATAGAATGGGCAAAAACAGAAATAAGATCTGGCTATGTTTATTGGCCCAGATATGGCTCTTTAGAAGCCTGGATTTGCCAGGCTTTAAACATACTTGTAAATTCAAAAGAACTGGGTAAACCGGAAGAAGGAGAATATGATGCATGCTGGATTAAGAGAAAAAGAGACACTGGGAGTAAAAGTTTATAAAATATCAGAAATCCAAGAGAAAGAGAAGAAAAAGAAAGAGACTGGGACCCTCTAGATATGTTGCCCCCTCCGTTCCCGCTTGCTCCTGCACCGTTCAGGACTGCGCCGCTCGCCCCGGCCGCGGAGTTCCCCCTCGCTCCAACCCTGGAATTCCCGCTCGCCCCGGCCCCGGCGGCGCTGTCCGCGGGAATCCCGCCGGCCGTGCTGGGACCCCCGCCAGCGCCGGCCGCTCCTCCCGAAACGGCCCCCGCCCCAGCCGCCACGCTAGCAGCGCCAGCGACTCCACTCCCGCCTGCCTATCCCACAGCCGCCCCGGCTGCCCCGTTCCCGGCCATCCTCGGCCCAGCTACGTTGTCCGCGCTGGCGGCAGACACCGCCGCTCCGGCCGCCATGAACCATGTGGCTGTCCGTGCCCTAGTTTGGTTTCCGCCGGAAGGCTCTGCCCTGCCGGAGGTTCCGGTAACAGTCCCCGCCCACACCCCCGCCGCATCCCCGAAGGACTCCGGCTCTGAGGGGGCGCCCGCCTCTGTCTCCGTTCCCTCAGCCACGGTGGCCTCGGCTGTGCGAGGCTCCTCTTCTCTTAAAGGGGAAGCGCCGTACCAAAATACATCAGACTTCCTCTGATACTTCCCCGAAACTAAAAAAGAGGGATATAAGGGACAGTATGCAAAAGGACTGGGGAGAAAAGATTCATTTATTCCCTTTACGAGAAGTTCCTGTAGGAGGAGGGGGAACAGGGTTTGTTAGCTCCCTTTTAACTTCTTCAGAAGTTAGAGAAATTAAAAGGGAAAGTAAAGGATTATTAGAAGATCTCATAGATACAGCTGAACAATTAGACCAGTTTTTAGGCCCAAATATTTTTACTTGGGAAAAGATGCAATCAATAATGAAAATAATATTTTCCCAAGAGGAGAGACAAATGATTAGAAATGCTGGAATAAAGTTTTGGGAAAGGGAAAACCAGCAAGGACCACCGGGGGACCAGAAAATGCCAATAGCACCTCCTAATTGGAATCAAAATGAGGAGTCAGGGAGTCATAGGCCCTATTTCCTGGGGGACGAATACCATCTAGAGCCTGTGATAACGTTAAAAGTGGGTCCCCAGGGGGAGGAATTAGAGCTTGTGGTTGACACAGGGGCAGAAAGAACCTGCCTATTAGAACCCCCAAAAGGCTGCAATATAAGCAAAGACACTGCACAAGTAACAGGGGCAGAAGATTTCACAGTGCCTATCATTAAAGATGTAATAATTGAGGGAGAAACAAAAATTTGGCTGGGAGATGTCTTATTGGTCCCTGGGGCAGGCAGCAATTTATTAGGGAAGGATTTACAGGTAAAGCTAGGAATAAAGGTGATACCAGAAGAGGGGAGAATGACAGCTAGAATTTTAAAATTTAGCCAAGAAGATGAGTATAAAATAAATAAAGAAGTGTGGGCTGGGGAAGGAAATAGGGAGGGGCTAGATATTGACCCCGTAAGGGTCACAACTGAGAGAGAAGAATTTCCCTTATGTGTACGTTAGTACTCTATATCCTTAGAAGGGCGAGAAGGCTTAAAGTCGGTAATAGAGGGACTAATAAAGGATGAGACATTGGAACCTTGTATGTCTCCTCATAATACCTCTATTCTGCAATAAAAAAGCCTGATGGGAAATAGAGATTAGTACAAGATTTACGGGAGGTTAACAAGAGAACTCGGACCCGTTTTCCTGTGGTACCCAACCGTTATGCCCTTCTGAGTAAAGTGCCACCCCAGCATCAGTGGTTTAGTGTGGTGGACCTCAAAGATGCTTTCTGGGCGTGCCCATTAGCAGAAGAAAGCCGGCATATTTTTGCCTTTGAATAGGAAGATCCAAAAACTGGCAGAAAGCAGCAACTAAGGTGGACAAAATTACCAGAGGGTTTTACAGAATCTCCAAACTTATTTGGACAAGCTTTAGAAACAATATTACAAACCTTCCCCACTCCTCCTGGAATACAAATTATCCAAGATGTGGATGATCTTTTATTACCTGGGGAAGCTGAAGTTAAAGTTAGGGAGGCTACTATAAAACTTTTGAATTTTCTCAGGGAAAAGGGATTAAGAGTACAATGGGAAAACTACAATTTCTGGAATCAGAAGTAAAGTATCTTGGGCATTTAATAAGCAGGGGTACCCGAAAGCTAAACCCCGAAAGGATTGCAGGCATTTTATCTCTTCCTCCTCCCTCTTCAAAAAGGGAAATTAGAAAGCTACTTTCATTATTAGGCTATTGTAGAATATGGATTGAAGGGTACACACAGGCAGTAAAGTTTTTGTATGAAAAAAATTGACCGAGGGAGATAATGTAAAGTAGACTAAAGAGGATGATGGTAAATTAGAAGAATTGAAGTTAAAATTAGCCTCAGTACCAGCTTTAAGCTTACTCTCATTGGAAAAACCCTTTCATCTGTATGTGAATGTGGAAAATGGGGTAGCTCATGGAGTTCTGACTCATGAATGGGGAGGAATGAAAAGACCAGTTGCCTACTTATCAAAAATGTTGGATCCAGCAAGCCATGGCTGGCTGGTATGTATCCAAGCTATAGCAGCTACTGCTATTCTGGTAGATGAAAGCCATAAGCTTACTTTTGGAAGTAAACTGATTGTGTGTACACCCCATGCAGTCCGAAATGTGTTAAATCAGAAAGCTGAAAAATGGTTAACAGATTCTAGAATGTTAAAATATGAAGCAATTTTAATAGACAGTGATGATTTAACACTAGAGATAAAAGTTTAAACCCAGCCCAATTTTTATAGGGAGAACCAAAAAAATGATTTGGCACGTAATTGTTTAGAAATTATCCAATACCAAACAAAGATTCGAGAAGATCTGGCAGAACAGGCCCTCTTGGAAGGGGAAAGAATATATGATGATGGTTCCTCCAAATGCATACAAGGAAAAAGAATGTCAGGATATGCTTTAATTGATGGGAAAAATATGCAAACTATGGAAAAAGGAAAACTACCTTCCAATTGGTCATCTCAAACCTGTGAATTATATGCTCTAAAAAGAGCATTGGAATATTTAAAACATAAAAAAGGAACCGTATATACTGACTCAAGATATGCTTTTGGAGTAGTACACACTTTCAGAAAAAATTTGGGAAGAAAGGGGGTTACTCAATTCAAAAGGAAAGGGATTAATATATGAGGGCTTCATTTTGGAAATTTTAGAGGCATTAAAATTGTCTAAGGAAATAGCTGTGGTACATATCAAGGGACATCAAAAGGGAATGACTTCATAAATAAAGGGAAATAACTTTGCAGATCAAGAAGCTAAAGATGTAGCAGAAAATGGGGTCGAGAAAGTTATGCTAATTTTGACCCCAAAAAGGGAAGAATTAGAAATACCAAAATTCAGTGAAGCAGAAGAAAAGGAATTAGTAGGATAGGGGGAAAGTCAGATGGGAAATGGACACTTCCTGATAGCAGGCAATTACTTAATAAGGCACTTACTAGAAAAATATTAGAAGATATGCATCAAAAGACTCATTGGGGTGCTCAAGCTCTGTGTGATCACTTCCTAAGGAATTACGGGTGTATTGGGATTTTTGGATTAGCAAAACAAATAACTGAAAGATGTATAATTTGTCAAAAGGTAAATAAAAAGGTAATGAGAAAAACAACCCTTGAAAACTTGCGGTCAAAAGGGATAATCCCTCAAACCACAGCTCTAGATTTTAAAATCCACAATATCCAGCCAGGGGAATGGGTCCTGGTGAAAACATCGAAAGAACAATCTTTAACCCCAAAGTGGGAAGGTCCTTTTCAGGTACTGCTGACAACTGAAGCTGCTATCCAGACCAGGGAACACGGGCGGATCCATGCCAGCAGAATCAAAGGACCTGTGGAGAAACCTAAGGAGTGGACTATAGCATCTGAACCTAGTGACACTAGATTGACTCTTAAGCGAGGACCAGTTGGTAACAAACTGGAAGGACCCAAATGACAACTTCCATCAATGCCATACAGTATATTGTGTCTGACTCGTCCTAAACACTGGACATACTCACTAGATTAAGTGTAAAGATCTAAATTGTAGAAAAACTGATGTTGTAATACATACAATCAACATTCTCATTATAGGAAGTTCTGGATACAAAATTTTCTCCCTATCCAGATAAAAACTAAGAACCACTGTGTCTTGGTTTGAAAGACAGGTATGGTCTAAGGAAAGGCAGGACCCCCTTTTCTGCAGTGCAGAGTGCAACCCCCCTCCCTTTTAACTATTTTAGGTCCAAATCAGACGCCTTCAGGCAGGAGATATGGGGATAAGAATAACAGTTCTTTACTGGTATCTAACAAAGCAGAAAACAACAACAGGTATAAAAATTGGCAACAGAACAGAACAGTCTAGCTCCGCTCCAGTCCCTTCTGGCCGCAGGCCGTCTCCCTGCACTCAGTTACCGGTGCTGTGGGGGCAGGGCAGGTCCCGCGCAGTTGAAGAGGGCTGGAGTGATGGCGGCCGCGGCCCAGGGGTGAGCGGGGATGGGGAAAGTGACTCCCCCTCACGGTGTCGGTCGTGGTGCTCAGCAGAGTGTCCGGAGATAGTAGGGTGAGATGGGAGAGCAGCAGAGCGATGTCCAAAGGCAGGGAGCGTGGATCTCAGTGCTGGGATGGCAGGGGGAGATGCCAGAGTGGAGCCCAGGCTGTCTTCCCACTCCACAAGCCAAGAGAGAGTGAGAGCCCCGCTCCAGACCCCCCATCCCACCTTTCCTTTTCTGGTTCCCCCCCCACCTCGCCCTCCACCCACCCCCCTACGAGAGAACATTATCTGTCGTTTCAAGGTGTAGCCACAATTACTTAGCATAACAATGGGAGGAATTCCACAGAAAGAAAAGGGGAACAATCCAACCCCCAACACACTGAAATAATAACTATTTCGTGGATGGGAGTTACTAATGCCTGTTGACTGGGGAATACCTGAGCTGAGGAAACGGTAGGAATCTACAGCTAAGGAGTGTCAAAAACAGTAAGTGACAAGGAAATAGAGGGCAAGACTGGATTGGCCTCTATATCTGCCACTGAGAGGATCATAACACCTGCTGTGGGCTGCAACCCCATAGGCATGGGAGGTGGAGGTATAAGCCATACTGGACCTCTGATATTCTTTTTTCTGTCACTCAACTTTTGCTTTTTCCCTGTCGGGAGGTCAGCAAGACCATGTTACAGATGCTACCAGAAGCTGTACATGGAAAGACACCAAGGTTCTTTCCTTATTACACATACCCATGTCAACAGCCACTATTATAACCCATCCAAACTAAGTACTTGTGAACAAAATGGCAAAAAATATTGGATTGCAAAAAAACTCGGAATAAGTGATAACCAGTTGGGAAGTGAATGTCCAAAAGGAGAAAAATTGATTTGTTTCACATATATCACTGACAGTAAGGCCCAAGATTTGGTAAAAGAACAATTAGTAAATATAAAAGGAAAAATAGCACCACAGCCTAAAATTGTGCCAATTGCACTTCAAAATTTGTATGCAAGACTTGAAAAGCAACTGGAAAGAGAGAGATGGGTATTTTGAGACTGGAAAAGAACCAATTTGTAGACCTAGGAGAAAGAATAAGTAAGGAGCTTAATGTAACCAACTGTTGGGTCTGTGAGGGGGCTCTGATGTCAGAAGAATGGCCATGGAAAGGCAGTAGCTTAGGTCCAATTGAACTCCTTAAGTGAAACCAGACAAATACCAAGGGGGAAGGCGACCAGAAGAGTGGATTTTAAGTTCAACAGTGATAGGGGAAGAATGTCTCTGGCGCACTGGGAAAAATTTTCATAAGGAAGTAGGAAATACTCCTTGTAAGAGATATAAAGTAAGTAATGTAACACAGACGTGGTGGATCCCCGAGGAACCAACCAGTATTGGGCTCAAGGCAAAACAAAAAGGGAAAATTGTAAATATAATAACAAAATTTGACTTTTTCAATGTAATGATACAGTCAAGAATCCTTACTAAGGAATCCTAGGAATATCCAAATTCTGGGAAAATATAAATCAACAGAAAAATAATTATTGGAGAGCAGCTGATGGCTTATTTTGGATATGTGGAAAAAGATCATACCCTGAACCCCCTTCCCAGCGAAAAGGGAGTTGTACTCTGGGAATTATACAGCCAGGATTTTTTCTTTTACCAGGACCAAAGGGAGAGAAATTGGGAATACCAGTTTATGAGGACTTATAGAAAAACAAAAGGGAATTGATTGGAGGGTTCCAAAAATGGGGAGATGAAGAATGGCCTCCTGAATGCATAATTGAAACATATGGGTCAGCCACCTGGGCACAAGATGGGAGATGGGTACCAAACCCCAATTTACATGTTAAATAGCATTATAAGGCTCCAGGCAGTGGTGGAGATAATAACAAACAAAACTGGTCGAGCAATGGAATTACTAGCAAATCAACAAAGCCAAACAAGGGCTGCAGTGTATCAAAACAGACTGGCTTTAGATCATTTGTTAGCTGAAGAAGGAGGTGTGTGTGGAAAATTTAATATATCAGATTGTTGTTTGAAGATAGATGACAACGGGGATGCTTTACTGGATATAGTCAATGATATCAGAAAAATAGCTCATGTACCAGTACAAAAATGGGAATCAATGCTAAACACTAGCTGGTGGGATAATGTATTAGGAGTAGAATGGTGGAAGAAGCCAGGCTTCTTCCTTTTATATGCTACAGCTGGCTTGATCTTTCTTCCTTGTTTGATCCCCTGTTTTGTTTGGCTAATCACCAGTGTAGTTCAAGGCATGCAAGTTGTAACAATGCCTACAGACCCAAAATCAGCTACATCTGGAACAGCACAAAAGATCATGGTGTTAAAGGAACAAAGTAACCAAAGAAACCCCTCAAAGGAAGCGAAAATGATTTATGAAAAAAATGAGAAAATAATGGAGGCTAGAAAACAAGGAAAATTGCTCAAGCCAAATGATGCATAAAAAGAAAGACAGGGGGTTATTGTTATAAGTACATGACATGTTGTTGGCTTTTTGCAAATATTGGGATAAATGCAGTATGTAAAATATTGAAATAGCTTTTCTGTACAAATATCGTTTTATTTTCCTCTTTCTCTTCTAATAGCAAAAGTTAGATATAAGTTTTTTTGAGACAGTATGCTTAAACTACCCGCTTAGTTAAGATAACAGCCCGTGAACGTGTGATGGGAACCCTGCAGCTGACAAGACAATTATCAACACTCACCGGCTGCAAAAGGCCGGGACCACCACCAAAATTAAAAGGTGATAAGAAGAGGATTAAAACCACAAGCCAAGAAACATGCATGCTCTAAAAAGGCGGACCCAAGGAGTGGCCGTGCTAAACAGCTCCCAGAAAAAGTTTGACTATGCATAAAGGACTATGAATATGCAACGGGTTGATGTATTGTAAAACGTATTTAAAGGGGCATTTCCGAAGCAGCAATGTGCTCTTAGCAGCATGCCAAGCACCCGGCCGTTTTAACTCTTTGCTTTATGTTTGTCTCCTATTGTCTTTTTATTATACCTTTTAAATTTTACCAGGACAGTGAAACGTGTTTTTCACATCCGGAACTGAGGATCATAGCCCCACATTTGTGTTCGTCTCTGCACAAGGCAGGCCAGACTTGCCATGCCCGGACTTTTCAGTTCAGCACGAGAATGAGAATACACCTGTGCCATGGGGGAGGAAACCTCTAAAGACTCCCTCAGACGTGCTCTCTCAACTTAATGCCTAGGCAGTTGCTATTCCTGAGGCTACACTAACGCCTTTTTTTGCCTTGCGGCTAAGAAATGCCATTGTTCTGGTGTGCAGGTAAAGGAGCAGAAATTGGAAAAAAATATGTTTTGTCTGGATTTCATTTTCTTTCTTACACTGCTTGCAAGACAGCCAAGATAAAGGCGCTCTGTGCTATGTTCTGCCATACCACATCCCTGCTCCCCAGCTGCAGCTGAGCCAGTCTCTGGTGCCCCAGGGATGCACCCAGGGTCCCGTGGTGGGACGTCTGTGCTGCTGAGCAGGGCAGTCTGACATGGGGGCTCTGATGGGAAAGATCACCACACACTGTCCCATCCCTGCATCAAGGATTCTGGGGACCCCTCCACTTCCCCATGGAGACAGCTCTGGCTGGGCCAGGAGACCCTCAGCATGCCTACAGGGCAGCTTTCTTCACGGACGCCACAGAGATCGTTCCCCATCACCGTTCCAGGTGTTTGCATCTGCCCACGTCTCTGCCAGGAGCCGATCACCCTCCAGTTTCTCCTAGCAGCTCATGGCATGAGCATTCCCACTGGGTGGTCTGTCCCAAACCAGCAGAAGCACCCTACACTCTGGAAGGGCGCAGGCACCCAGGACTGCCACCCCTATGCCATTCAGCACCATCCTGCTCACTAGCCAGTGGCCACCACAAGTCCGGAGCAATGCCCGGGCCGGCCTGGACTGGCCCTGCAAGGCGCCACTGCTGCCGACACACTCCACTCGGCTGGGCTTGGCTGCGCTCGGCCGGGCTCAGCTGTTCACGGCTGGCCTCGGCTGCCCTCGGTGTCACTTGGTTGCACTCATTGTCACTCAGCTGAGCTCAGCGCCGCTTGGGCAGCAGCTCATGAGCTCGCTGTTCACCCATGGCCAGCATGGCCTGCCACTCCGCCGTTTGCGAGTTTTTTTCTTTGGTGGAAAAGGGGCCGTTTTAATGACAGTATTTTGAAGTTCTGTAAGTGTCTAACTGGGAAGCTCTGGCGCCTTTGTGGCAGTGTAGCCGAAGTGGCGGCTCTGCCCCAGGGGTCTTCTGGTCCAATGTACTGCTGGCATGTGGGACAGGGGAAGAAGCGGCCTAGGGGCAGCGAGCAGGGCTGTGGGAGGGAGCAGTAGTGGGGAAGGCTCGAAGCTGGCAAGGCCACCAAGGCACAGAGAGCAGTACACTCTGCTCGCATGGAGATAATGTGCGACAAGTAGAGAGGGTGATCTAGAGGTGAAAAAAGACTTTCCCGGAGGGTATTGCTGGAGCAATAAGCTCATCATGTCTGCTGGTCATACATAGAGGTCACAAGCAAGTGCTTTTGCGAATGGACAAAATCTTGACCAGGAACTCTGGAGCTTTTCCTTTCAGGGGACAGAGAATTGTGGAGGATGTGGGCTGCTCATATTTCAGAGTAGTGTTTCAAAACAGTTGCTTATAGACTGTCCTGCTGAGGGATTGTTCCGTAGAGCTCAAACTTGGTCTGAAAGTTTATCATTTATTGCTGTCTCAACCTCTGATAAATAATCAATAATGATAATGTTAATAGGCATTAATCAAAAGCCCCAAAGCAGTGGCTCAGCATAATCTGGCTCCCCAAGCTAAATCAGGGGAGGTTTAGGTTGGTTATCAGGAAAAGGTTTTTTCCCCACAAGGTCATTGAGCACTGGAACAGGCTCCCCCAGGGAAGTGGTCACAGCACCAAGCCTGACTGAGTTCAATAAATATTTGGACAATGCTCTGGTATATGATGAGATTCCTAGGGTGTCATGTGCTGGGCCAGGAGTTGGACTGGATGATCCTGGTAGGTCCCATCCAACTCAGCCTACTCAATGATTCCATGACAAACCTCCACAGGTGCAACTTGAGGCCCTTCCCTCTTGTCTGTTACTTGTTAACTGAAAGAGTCCAATCACTACCTGGCCACACTCTCCTGTCAGGGAGTTGTGCAGCGCCAGAAGTTGTGCTGAGCCTCCTTCTCTCCAGACTGAGCACCCCCCACCCCCTTCTCCCAGCTCCCTCAGCTGCTCCTTGTTCTCCAGCGCCTTCTCCAGAGCTCTTCCCTTTTGTGGACACACTCCAGTCCCTCAATGTCTTTTTTGTCATGAGGGTCCCACAAATAACCTGAGGATTTGAAGTTTGGCTTCAGCAGTGCCCAGAACAGGGGGACAGTCAGTGCCCTGGTCCTGCTGGCCACACTAAGCCTGGTAGAAGCCAGACTGCTCTTGACCTTCTTGCATACCTGGGTATGTGCTGGCTCATGTTCAGTTGCAGTGGTGATTTCTCTCTCCTCTCCAAAGCAGCAGTTCAGTAATTCTTTTTTTTTTTTACTTGCCAAGGTGTAGCAGAAAATAAACAGACTGCAAGGGGAAAACAGGTCTTTTCCGGAATGCTGAAGAATCTTAAGTGGAGAACAAAGCTGAGAGGAGTCTGTCATAAAGAATCAGTACCACATATCAGTACCACAGCCCTTTGAGTAGTCCAGTATGCAAGAAAGAAAAGAAACCAGGGAGCCTGATAATCATTCCTAGAGGGCATGTTCAAAGTCCCCCAAAATTTCTGTGAAATAATTAGCAACAGAACCTAATTTTGGCTACAGGTGACTTACTCTTCCTGTAAGTTATACTCTGTTGAATTATCAGGAATGGAATAATCTCCACCATTGCTGATGCAGTGTAACAAAGAACCATTTCCTCATCGTACCACATTTGCAGTCTACAGCTGAGAATGCGCAACACGAGAACCAATAAGGTCTGTGCTGAAATACGTGTGTAGGGAAGGACAGCAGCAGTGTGCCAGCACTTGCCTTTTCAGGATAGTGCAAGGGGTGCAATGGCAATGGCAGTTTCCCGTGCCTTGGGACTTGGGACAATTGCTGCAGCATTTGGGAGTGAGTGCCAGCTGTGAATTCTGAGTGCTGGGTTGCAATCTCTGGCATTAGAACTGCTTTTAAAATGTTTTCCCCCCACGCTCATTCACACTGGCTTTTGTAAACATTTGTCTATATATTGAATTTTATATGCAGGAGCTCTTAAGAGTCTGGCAGTGATTAAGACCCTAAAGTTTAGGAGAAGAAATTTTCAGTTTTTTAGGGAAGTAGTGGATAGGATGCCCTGGAAACTGCCCTCAGGGATAATGAAGCTGAATAGAGCTGAACACCCACTTAAATATATTTTTCCTAGAGAATAAGAACTCACAATTTCCATTTTTAAGAAGTCTGTCAAGGAATGCAGGAGACCAGCTTGGCAGACTAAGGATCTCCTTCTTTCAAAAAGCAGGAAGGTAAAATGGAGACAACACAAGTAATACAAAAAGGTTTTTTTGAAAAAAAGTTAAAGCCAGAAGGTTATTGAAAATTAATAGATGTGATGCAAGTAGGTAATATGCAGACAATACACAGCGAGACAAATCATGGGAAAAATACAGTGGTAACACATGAGTGTGTGAGGATGGGATCAGTATAGCTAAGGCTCAGTTGAAGCTGAATTTGGAAAAGCATGCCAAAACTAAGAATAATAAAGGCACCTACGGGTATTTCAGTGGGAAAAGGAAGATGAAAAGAAACCTATCACACCTCCCCTATTCCCCCCCCCCCCCCCCCACCCCCATAAGCCAGACAGGACTAGTGACAACAGACAAGGAGAAGGCTGAGGTACTCAACAAGTGTTGGTCTCAATTTTTACTGCCAGTCACTATTTCCACATCTCGCAGGTTATTGGACTGGTGGACTTGATTCTAACCCATAGTAGCAGGTCAGCTTTCAGACCACTTGAGGAACCTGAGCATGCAAGACCATGGGACCCACCCAGAGGCATGTCAGGGCCCTGAGAGAACTGGCAGCTGTAGTTGCTAAGGTGCTTTCTCCATCATATTTGAGAAATCAAGGCAACCAGCTGAAGTCTCCAGACACTGTGTTGTATTGACTCCAGTCCTCTTGGTCTTTTTTGTAAATCTTAGAGCTCTGAGTCAATTTCTGCAGAGGATTCCCAATGCAGTTTCAAAAATGGAATCTTTGTTACTGGTCCTCATGTTGATCTTGGATATTTCCATTTTCTGCACTCCTTTATTTTTGAAACATTTGTAATGACTGAAAAGAAAGCTGAGACGAGGCATTATGCTCTTTCCAGTGATAGAAATGGAGCAGTATTCTTTTCAGACAAATATATTTTTGCTGTGTCTAAGCACATGTGCATACCTGTGTTTGATTTATGTGTCCAGGTTTTGGCAATGGGGCAGCCACAGGGCCGTCCTGTGACAATGGCCCAGGTGCTGCCCTGTCCCGCTTTCCTCCAACTGGCTCCACTTCAGGATGTCCTCCCTGCTGAGAGAAGAGGCTGGGACAGCACCTTTAGAAATGTGACTTTCTGGGGTTTTTTTTGTTTTGTTTTGTTTTGTTATTTTTAAAATTACTAAAAACCTTCACCCCGATTTTTTGTGTTGGGTTTGGGGTTTTTTTTCAGTTTTGGGTGGGTTTTTTGGTGGGCTTTTTTGGGTGCTTTTTTTGTCTCTTTGGGGATTATTGGTTGGGGGGTTTTGTGTGTTTGTTTGGTCTGCTTTTTTTTTTGTTTGTTTTTTTATTACGGTTTTGTAGAGTTTTTTAAGCAAATTGATTGGAAAACTGAATAGTCCTCCACTATAGTCTCCTGGATTCACCTGAGACTCTTCCTAGGCATCTCCCTGATCCTTTTTGCAATGAGTCTCACATCATTCTCCTGAAGAAACTGTCTGCTTATGGTTTGCATGGGTGGGCTGTTTGCTGGGTGACAAACTGGGTGATGGCCAGGCCCACAGAGTGGTGGGAAATAGAGTTCATCCAGCTGGTCCCCAAGGCTCGGTCTTGGGCCCAGTCCTGTTTAATATCTTGCTCAGTGTTCTGGACAAGGGCATAGAGTACACGCCCAGGAAGTTCACAGATGATGCAAAGTTGGCTGGTAGTGTTTTTTTCTTCTGGAGGACAGCAGGCTCTGCTTCTTCTTCCTCCTGTTCTGAGGTCGCTGCTCCCTCTTCATCCCTCATTAAGTGTGCTGATTTTGTCACTTGGATGAGAAAACAAACAATTTTAGCAACAATACTAGTGGCAGGGTACAAGAAAGGAAGAGTTCACACGAATCCCCCCCCCCCCCCCCGCCCAACAACAGAAAATACCTGATGGCTCCTCTGCCCAGCTTACTGACTACACCGGAACCCATTGTCCCCCAAAGATACTCCCTTCTCCCTGCCCCCAGCCATGATGTGAGATGGAATAGAATAACTAAGATTAAGATTCTCCCTGTGGAACTCCATCATACTTCGATTCTGGGAAAAAAAATTTCTTGAAGTTCTATCATTTCAGATCATTTGAATTTGAATTTGCATACTAAAAAGTCTAGCCAGAAACTCATGACAATATTAATAGCCCATTCTAGAATGTCCGAGATGATAGACACTTCTTTCAAGAGAATGTGATACCTCACGTGACTTCTCCAGAATTTAAATGAACAGCGGGAGTAGTCTACAAGATTCTTGCTCCCATCCGGATTTCCTGGTGTTTGGCTGGTCTATGTAAGCCAACCAGCTATTCAGCAGAGGGAATATTAGTGTGATACTTGATGGTATGTGAGATGGAACACAGTAATTTATGGCTTTTTGCATAGTGATGAAGCTGTAAAGAAAGCTCCGTAATGCTCAGACAAGGAGGCTGCTGGACTTCAAGCAGCAAAGGCCCAAAACGAACCAGTGAAAAGGTGTCATTGAAAAAAAAAAAAAAAGCCAGGTGGGGAGCAAAGTGATACTTAAGGGCAGTTTACTGAATGAGGGAATCTAGTGAAAAAAAAAGTCCAAGAGTGAAGGAATAACAGGGAAAATGAAACTAAGGAAGGAAATCAATCTCAGCTAATCATTTCAGAAGCTAACAAGTTGTCATTGCAATGATGCATAAAGTGAGAAATAATAAATATGTCTGCGCCAAAATCTGAAATATGAACTTTATTGCATTCTGTCTTTCACGGAATCATACAACAGTCTGTGATTAAAGATCATCTAGTCCAACTTCCTTGCCAGGTAGATCTTACAGTAGATCAAATTGCTCAAGACTAGCCAAACTGATAAGGAGCACTCTCAATGATGGGGCATCCACAACTTCTCTGGAACACCCGTTTGAGTGTCTCACCAGCTTCATTGTAGAAAAGTTTTTCCTTTTAGCCAATCTAAACCTAGTCTCAGTTTGAAAGCATGGCCCCTTGTCCTGTCTCTGCAAACTTTCCTAAAAAGTCTTTCTCCATTTGTCTTATACCCTCTTTACATATTCAAAGGCCACAATACTGTCTCTCCAGAAACCTCTCTTCTCCAGGCTAAAAGATCCTACTTTTCACAAGAACCAGGTCATAAACTGAGATGGAAGACATCTCAGGAGATCAGATCATGCAACAGCTCAGCGTAAGAATAGCTCTGAAGTCAGATCAACTAGCTTAGGGCTGTGTCTGTTTGAATTTTGAAAATTAGCAGGACTTGAAATGCTTCAAGGAAGAGAACTCTGGGTGGCTCCAGAAACAGCCTGAGAAACTCGAACAAACTCGAAACCTCAGAAACTACCACTGCTTTCTCTCCCTCAGCCCAAGCAGTCCCAAAGAAGAAGTGTTCCCAGCAGGCTGGGATAGCACACATATACACTGCGTATACGTGACAGGCATCGCCAGCAGCCACATCCTGCTCCTTTCTGTGGCTGGCAAGAGTGAGACTGGATGTTTACATGTGGGCAACCTGGGTCCCTCCAGCAGCTCACACACTCAGCCTGCCCAGTGACCCCACTGAATTCCAGTATTAGCAGTGTGCCAAGGCCACAGCACTACTCCGCTTGCTGGCACAGACCATCACACGCCTCCTAAATCAGTCAGGACTCCCCTGGTCCCACAGCCAGCACCCCACTTGCCCTCCGCCAGGCCACTGCCATTGTTCACCAACTTCTCCACTTTGATCTTTGCTGGTGCTCTCAACACTGGCACACCCAGATGTTCTGCAGCTGTTGTCTCCTGGTGGAAAGGACTTGTAAAGCCATGTTTCCTAACAGGACTTCCACAACCTTTCAAAGCAACCTTTACTGGAGTATGAACAATCTCATTCAAATGTCAACATTTCTTTTCCCGTATGTGAAATCAGAATTTCCTTCTTCCGGGCATGCCCAAAACAAGGCACAAACTACATTGTGCCTTCTGTTTCACATGCTGGCTCGTTTGTAAACAATGCTAGGAGAATACCTGTTTTGATCCAAGCTAATCTCTGGCCCTTATAGTGCTTTCGGTAGTTAGTTTTGCTTTGTTATTTACTTGATGTCCCATTGAATTGTTGAATCATAAACAGACTACCTGTCTGTATAGCAGCATAGCAGTGATGAATAAATGCAAGAGAAGGAGCAAGGTGATTATTTGCTAGACTCTTCCTAGAAACTGAGAAATCTGTTACTTAATGCTGACCACAGCAGATGGAGGAAGCATCCTACATGATGTCAAAGCAATGAAGCTGTAATCACTTTTATGATTACAGTCAAGGCACTGCTTTTGCCACCATAAGTGGAGTGCAGGGAATCTTAAAAGACGACACTCTAACTGTTGTCCATGCTCACTGAGAAAATAATGCTTTTACAGCAGAGCAGGTCTCACCGCAGCTAAATCATGGCTTCAACTGTACACCGCCTTCAAAAAGCCCACAAAAACACAAATGAAAGGATTTGGAACCCAAGGGAATCTCGGATTGTGACATCAGCTCACTCTGGATTCTTTCCAAATTCTCAATTCCATTTTCTTCCGAGCCAATTTTCCCACCTAACTTGAGATGTAATTTATGGATTTCCAACACATCTAGTTACCTTAGAATTAGATTGCCACTAGCCAAAAAGACAGAAACAAGCAGTTAAGTGAAGACTGAAACCATGGGTGTTTAGAACAGCAAAACTTGGGCGAAACTATTCTTAAGAAAACCAAAACTTTTAGGGCTTACCCATGTATTTTTGGAGGTGGAAAAAGTTTTACATCGAAAAGTCCCTAGGGAACTCTCTTCAGTGCCTGGAGAGCCGCTGTCGCTCGCCTTTCAAGGACCTATTCGTCACAGCAGAGGCAGCAGAGCACAAGATGGCCGACGAGAAGGGGCAGTGTAGAACTCTCTGTCTGTCTGTGTCTCTAGTCAGTGTAGAACCTCTCTGTCCTGGCACATTTTCGTGTGCGATACTTCCCTCCGGGTCTTCGGTCGTTGCGAAGCTCTATGTACTGCGAGCGCTGCTACTTGCAGCTGAGAAGGACCGTGGAGCTAGCGGCGAATTCGGAGAGCGCTAAGCACGAAGTCAAGAAGCGACACGTGTCCCTGCAATGCGGTCCTAATAGCAGCTTCCTCGCGGCGGGGGCGAGCTCCGGCCACAAAGCATTCTTGTCCTGGCAACGGATCTTTGTGACGGGCGTAGGCGAAAAGCTTTCGTTTTCCATTCGAACTGCGAGAGAGGCAGACTGTTGCAAGGAGCTCTGAGAACAAAGGTGCACGCCCTAGGCGCGCTTGGGCAGAAGCAGCGTTCTCTAGCTCTTGGCTGCCGGCGCACTTGTGGTTGTGTGGCGCCCTTGCAGCGGCTTCTGGCCGCCGGCAAGTGAAAGCGGCTCCACGCTTGGGCGAGGGCGGTGAACGAAGCGGCACTAGTCCCGTGCTTGTGTGCACCACGTTACAGGCTACTAGGAGAGGAAGGTGGTTGACTCTCGCTTGCCTTCCCAAGTGCCCTTAGCAGTCGGAAGGAGCAAGCTGAAGCACTGCTGCTTGTGCTGCTCCGTGGTTCCCTTGCAGCCCGCTGGGAAAGCTTTGGCGGTCGCTTCTAGGCGCCGAGTTGCACACAGCACCACGGTAAGTGCCTCGGAGAAGGGAAATCCAGAGTACAGCGAGGAGCTGGACGTGGCTTACGTGCAGTAAGGAGAAGGTGAACCTAGGCACTGCCTCTTCAATCTGGCCGCCTCTGCTCTGGTAGCAACTTTTGCAACTCGGCAAAGGGAGCCGCGAGTATGTAGAACGGAGGGCAGCGAGACGCCGTGTGTTATGCGCCCTTTCAGGGCTGCTGCCAGGGGGCTACTTTAAGAACGCTTTTTTCTTCCTCGCGTCCTTCTCGCTTCGCTCTAGCTGCATGGAGTACAGCACAGCGAAGGAGTGAGGACGGGCACTGTCCCAGCTTTTGCCCTGGCGTGCAACGGCTGTGTGCTGCGTTTCCAAGCAGCAAGAGCACTGAGAAGTGAAAGCGATTGTGAAGGAGCTCTTTGGCTACTCGTGTGCTCTTCGCTGCACTGCGCCGCTCGCAAGCGGCTTCGTTCTTCGCCTTCTGCCGTCCGGAGAGAGCTGAACTCCGGCAGTCAGTTTCAGCTCTGCCCAACAGCGTGTTCTCAGTTCTGCGGGCAAGCACGCTCTCTTGCCTTGGCTCCGAGTGCAAAGTCCCGAGCGAGCACTCGACTCAGTGCAATGCACCCAGAAAGACGCTCTCGCTCGTCTTTCAAGGAGCGATTCCTAACAGCAGAAGCAGCAGAGGCACAAACTGGATGACGAGAAGGGACAATGTAGAACACGTCTCTGTCCTGGCACATTATCGTGTGCGATACTTCCCTCCGGGTCTTCGGTCCTTGCGAAGCTCTATGTACTGCGAGCGCCGCTACTTGCAGCTGAGAAGGACCGTGGAGCTAGCGGCGAATTCGGAGAGCTCTTCGCTGCACTGCGCCGCTCGCAAGCGGCTTCGTTCTTCGCCTTCTGCCGTCCGGCGAGAGCTGAACTCCAGCGGTCAGTTGCAGCTCTGCCCAACAGCGTGTTCTCAGTTCTGCGGGCAAGCACGCCCTCTTGCCTTGGCCCCGAGAGCAAAGTCCCGAGCGAGCACTCGACTCAGTGCAATGCACCCAGAAGGACGCTCTCGCTCGTCTTTCAAGGAGCGATTCCTAACAGCAGAAGCAGCAGAGGCACAAACTGCATGACGAGAAGGGACAACGTAGAACACGTCTCTGTCCTGGCACATTATCGTTTGCGATACTTCCCTCCGGGTCTTCGGTCCTTGCGAAGCTCTATGTACTGCGAGCGCCGCTACTCGCAGCTGAGAAGGACCGTGGAGCTAGCGGCGAATTCGGAGAGCTCTTCGCTGCACTGCGCCGCTCGCAAGCGGCTTCGTTCTTCGCCTTCTGCCGTCCGGAGAGAGCTGAACTCCGGCGGTCAGTTTCAGCTCTGCCCAACAGCGTGTTCTCAGTTCTGCGGGCAAGCACGCCCTCTTGCCTTGGCTCGGAGTGCAAATTCCCGAGCGAGCACTCGACTCAGTGCAATGCACCCAGAAGGACGCTCTCGCTCGTCTTTCAAGGAGCGATTCCTAACAGCAGAAGCAGCAGAGGCACAAACTGCATGACGAGAAGGGACAACGTAGAACACGTCTCTGTCCTGGCACATTTTCGTGTGCAATACTTCCCTCCGGGTCTTCGGGCCTTGCGAAGCTCTGTGTACTGCGAGCGCTGCTACTCGCAGCTGAGAAGGACCGTGGAGCTAGCGGCGAATTCGGAGAGCTCTTCGCTGCACTGCGCCGCTCGCAAGCGGCTTCGTTCTTCGCCTTCTGCCGTCCGGCGAGAGCTGAACTCCAGCGGTCAGTTGCAGCTCTGCCCAACAGCGTGTTCTCAGTTCTGCGGGCAAGCACGCCCTCTTGCCTTGGCCCCGAGAGCAAAGTCCCGAGCGAGCACTCGACTCAGTGCAATGCACCCAGAAGGACGCTCTCGCTCGTCTTTCAAGGAGCGATTCCTAACAGCAGAAGCAGCAGAGGCACAAACTGCATGACGAGAAGGGACAACGTAGAACACGTCTCTGTCCTGGCACATTTTCGTGTGCGATACTTCCCTCCGGGTCTTCGGTCCTTGCGAAGCTCTGTGTACTGCGAGCGCCGCTACTTGCAGCTGAGAAGGACCGTGGAGCAGGCGGCGAATTCGGAGAGCTCTTCGCTGCACTGCGCCGCTCGCAAGCGGCTTCGTTCTTCGCCTTCTGCCGTCCGGAGAGAGCTGAACTCCGGCGATCAGTTTCAGCTCTGCCCAACAGCGTGTTCTCAGTTCTGCGGGCAAGCACGCCCTCTTGCCTTGGCCCCGAGTGCAAAGTCCCGAGCGAGCACTCGACTCAGTGCAATGCACCCAGAAAGACGCTCTCGCTCGTCTTTCAAGGAGCGATTCCTAACAGCAGAAGCAGCAGAGGCACAAACTGCATGACGAGAAGGGACAACGTAGAACACGTCTCTGTCCTGGCACATTTTCGTGTGCGATACTTCCCTCCGGGTCTTCGGTCCTTGCGAAGCTCTATGTACTGCGAGCGCCGCTACTTGCAGCTGAGAAGGACCGTGGAGCTAGCGGCGAATTCGGAGAGCTCTTCGCTGCACTGCGCCGCTCGCAAGCGGCTTCGTTCTTCGCCTTCTGCCGTCCGGAGAGAGCTGAACTCCGGCGGTCAGTTTCAGCTCTGCCCAACAGCGTGTTCTCAGTTCTGCGGGCAAGCACGCCCTCTTGCCTTGGCTCGGAGTGCAAAGTCCCGAGCGAGCACTCGACTCAGTGCAATGCACCCAGAAGGACGCTCTCGCTCGTCTTTCAAGGAGCGATTCCTAACAGCAGAAGCAGCAGAGGCACAAACTGGATGACGAGAAGGGACAATGTAGAACTCTCTGTCTGTCTGTGTCTCTACTCAGTGTAGAACGTCTCTGTCCTGGCACATTATCGTTTGCGATTCTTCCCTCCGGGTCTTCGGTCCTTGCAAAGCTCTATGTACTGCGAGCGCCGCTACTTGCAGCTGAGAAGGACCGTGGAGCTAGCGGCGAATTCGGAGAGCTCTTCGCTGCACTGCGCCGCTCGCAAGCGGCTTCGTTCTTCGCCTTCTGCCGTCCGGAGAGAGCTGAAGTCCGGCGGTCAGTTTCAGCTCTGCCCAACAGCGTGTTCTCAGTTCTGCGGGCAAGCACGCCCTCTTGCCTTGGCTCCGAGTGCAAAGTCCCGAGCGAGCACTCGACTCAGTGCAATGCACCCAGAAAGACGCTCTCGCTCGTCTTTCAAGGAGCGATTCCTAACAGCAGAAGCAGCAGAGGCACAAACTGCATGACGAGAAGGGACAACGTAGAACACGTCTCTGTCCTGGCGCATTTTCGTGTGCGATACTTCCCTCCGGGTCTTCGGGCCTTGCGAAGCTCTATGTACTGCCAGCGCCGCTACTCGCAGCTGAGAAGGACCGTGGAGCTAGCGGCGAATTCGGAGAGCTCTTCGCTGCACTGCGCCGCTCGCAAGCGGCTTCGTTCTTCGCCTTCTGCCGTCCGGAGAGACCTGAACTCCGGCGATCAGTTTCAGCTCTGCCCAACAGCGTGTTCTCAGTTCTGCGGGTAAGCACGCCCTCTTGCCTTGGCCCCGAGAGCAAAGTCCCGAGCGAGCACTCGACTCAGTGCAATGCACCCAGAAGGACGCTCTCGCTCGTCTTTCAAGGAGCGATTCCTAACAGCAGAAGCAGCAGAGGCACAAACTGCATGACGAGAAGGGACAACGTAGAACACGTCTCTGTCCTGGCACATTTTCGTGTGCAATACTTCCCTCCGGGTCTTCGGGCCTTGCGAAGCTCTGTGTACTGCGAGCGCTGCTACTCGCAGCTGAGAAGGACCGTGGAGCTAGCGGCGAATTCGGAGAGCTCTTCGCTGCACTGCGCCGCTCGCAAGCGGCTTCGTTCTTTGCCTTCTGCCGTCCGGAGAGAGCTGAACTCCGGCGGTCAGTTTCAGCTCTGCCCAACAGCGTGTTCTCAGTTCTGCGGGCAAGCACGCCCTCTTGCCTTGGCTCGGAGTGCAAAGTCCCGAGCGAGCACTCGACTCAGTGCAATGCACCCAGAAGGACGCTCTCGCTCGTCTTTCAAGGAGCGATTCCTAACAGCAGAAGCAGCAGAGGCACAAACTGCATGACGAGAAGGGACAATGTAGAACTCTCTGTCTGTCTGTGTCTCTACTCAGTGTAGAACGTCTCTGTCCTGGCACATTATCGTTTGCGATTCTTCCCTCCGGGTCTTCGGTCCTTGCGAAGCTCTATGTACTGCGAGTGCCGCTACTTGCAGCTGAGAAGGACCGTGGAGCTAGCGGCGAATTCGGAGAGCTCTTCGCTGCACTGCGCCGCTCGCAAGCGGCTTCGTTCTTCGCCTTCTGCCGTCCGGCGAGAGCTGAACTCCAGCGGTCAGTTGCAGCTCTGCCCAACAGCGTGTTCTCAGTTCTGCGGGCAAGCACGCCCTCTTGCCTTGGCCCCGAGAGCAAAGTCCCGAGCGAGCACTCGACTCAGTGCAATGCACCCAGAAGGACGCTCTCGCTCGTCTTTCAAGGAGCGATTCCTAACAGCAGAAGCAGCAGAGGCACAAACTGCATGACGAGAAGGGACAATGTAGAACACGTCTCTGTCCTGGCACATTTTCGTGTGCGAAACTTCCCTCCGGGTCTTCGGGCCTTGCGAAGCCCTGTGTACTGCGAGCGCTGCTACTCGCAGCTGAGAAGGACCGTGGAGCTAGCGGCGAATTCGGAGAGCTCTTCGCTGCACTGCGCCGCTCGCAAGCAGCTTCGTTCTTCGCCTTCTGCCGTCCGGCGAGATCTGAACTTCAGCGGTCAGTTGCAGCTCTGCCCAACAGCGTGTTCTCAGTTCTGCGGGCAAGCACGCCCTCTTGCCTTGGCCCCGAGAGCAAAGTCCCGAGCGAGCACTCGACTCAGTGCAATGCACCCAGAAGGACGCTCTCGCTCGTCTTTCAAGGAGCGATTCCTAACAGCAGAAGCAGCAGAGGCACAAACTGCATGACGAGAAGGGACAACGTAGAACACGTCTCTGTCCTGGCACATTTTCGTGTGCGATACTTCCCTCCGGGTCTTCGGTCCTTGCGAAGCTCTGTGTACTGCGAGCGCCGCTACTTGCAGCTGAGAAGGACCGTGGAGCAGGCGGCGAATTCGGAGAGCTCTTTGCTGCACTGCGCCGCTCGCAAGCGGCTTCGTTCTTCGCCTTCTGCCGTCCGGAGAGAGCTGAAGTCCGGCGGTCAGTTTCAGCTCTGCCCAACAGCGTGTTCTCAGTTCTGCGGGCAAGCACGCCCTCTTGCCTTGGCTCGGAGTGCAAAGTCCCGAGTGAGCACTCGACTCAGTGCAATGCACCCAGAAAGACGCTCTCGCTCGTCTTTCAAGGAGCGATTCCTAACAGCAGAAGCAGCAGAGGCACAAACTGGATGACGAGAAGGGACAATGTAGAACACGTCTCTGTCCTGGCACATTTTCGTGTGCGATACTTCCCTCCGGGTCTTCGGTCCTTGCGAAGCTCTATGTACTGCGAGCGCTGCTACTCGCAGCTGAGAAGGACCGTGGAGCTAGTGGCGAATTCGGAGAGCTCTTCGCTGCACTGCGCCGCTCGCAAGCGGCTTCGTTCTTCGCCTTCTGCCGTCCGGCGAGAGCTAAACTCCTGCGGTCAGTTGCAGCTCTGCCCAACAGCGTGTTCTCAGTTCTGCGGGCAAGCACGCCCTCTTGCCTTGGCCCCGAGAGCAAAGTCCCGAGCGAGCACTCGACTCAGTGCAATGCACCCAGAAAGACGCTCTCGCTCGCCTTTCAAGGAGCGATTCCTAACAGCAGAAGCAGCAGAGGCACAAACTGCATGACGAGAAGGGACAACGTAGAACACGTCTCTGTCCTGGCACATTTTCGTGTGCGATACTTCCCTCCGGGTCTTCGGGCCTTGCGAAGCTCTGTGTACTGCGAGCGCTGCTACTCGCAGCTGAGAAGGACCGTGGAGCTAGCGGCGAATTCGGAGAGCTCTTCGCTGCACTGCGCCGCTCGCAAGCGGCTTCGTTCTTCGCCTTCTGCCGTCCGGAGAGAGCGGAACTCCGGCGGTCAGTTTCAGCTCTGCCCAACAGCGTGTTCTCAGTTCTGCGGGCAAGCACGCCCTCTTGCCTTGGCCCCGAGAGCAAAGTCCCGAGCGAGCACTCGACTCAGTGCAATGCACCCAGAAGGACGCTCTCGCTCGTCTTTCAAGGAGCGATTCCTAACAGCAGAAGCAGCAGAGGCACAAACTGGATGACGAGAAGGGACAACGTAGAACACGTCTCTGTCCTGGCACATTATCGTGTGCGATACTTCCCTCCGGGTCTTCGGTCCTTGCGAAGCTCTATGTACTGCGAGCGCTGCTACTCGCAGCTGAGAAGGACCGTGGAGCTAGCGGCGAATTCGGAGAGCTCTTCGCTGCACTGCGCCGCTCGCAAGCGGCTTCGTTCTTCGCCTTCTGCCGTCCGGCGAGAGCTGAACTCCAGCGGTCAGTTGCAGCTCTGCCCAACAGCGTGTTCTCAGTTCTGCGGGCAAGCACGCCCTCTTGCCTTGGCCCCGAGAGCAAAGTCCCGAGCGAGCACTCGACTCAGTGCAATGCACCCAGAAGGACACTCTCGCTCGTCTTTCAAGGAGCGATTCCTAACAGCAGAAGCAGCAGAGGCACAAACTGCATGACGAGAAGGGACAATGTAGAACACGTCTCTGTCCTGGCGCATTTTCGTGTGCGAAACTTCCCTCCGGGTCTTCGGGCCTTGCGAAGCTCTGTGTACTGCGAGCGCTGCTACTCGCAGCTGAGAAGGACCGTGGAGCTAGCGGCGAATTCGGAGAGCTCTTCGCTGCACTGCGCCGCTCGCAAGCGGCTTCGTTCTTCGCCTTCTGCCGTCCGGCGAGAGCTGAACTCCAGCGGTCAGTTGCAGCTCTGCCCAACAGCGTGTTCTCAGTTCTGCGGGCAAGCACGCCCTCTTGCCTTGGCCCCGAGAGCAAAGTCCCGAGCGAGCACTCGACTCAGTGCAATACACCCAGAAGGACGCTCTCGCTCGCCTTTCAAGGAGCGATTCCTAACAGCAGAAGCAGCAGAGGCACAAACTGGATGACGAGAAGGGACAATGTAGAACACGTCTCTGTCCTGGCACATTTTCGTGTGCGATACTTCCCTCCGGGTCTTCGGGCCTTGCGAAGCTCTGTGTACTGCGAGCGCCGCTACTTGCAGCTGAGAAGGACCGTGGAGCTAGCGGCAAATTCGGAGAGCTCTTCGCTGCACTGCGCCGCTCGCAAGCGGCTTCGTTCTTCGCCTTCTGCCGTCCGGAGAGATCTGAACTCCGGCGATCAGTTTCAGCTCTGCCCAACAGCGTGTTCTCAGTTCTGCGGGCAAGCACGCCCTCTTGCCTTGGCCCCGAGAGCAAAGTCCCGAGCGAGCACTCGACTCAGTGCAATGCAGCCAGAAGGACGCTCTCGCTCGTCTTTCAAGGAGCGATTCCTAACAGCAGAAGCAGCAGAGGCACAAACTGCATGACGAGAAGGGACAACGTAGAACACGTCTCTGTCCTGGCACATTTTCGTGTGCGAAACTTCCCTCCGGGTCTTCGGGCCTTGCGAAGCTCTGTGTACTGCGAGCGCTGCTACTCGCAGCTGAGAAGGACCGTGGAGCTAGCGGCGAATTCGGAGAGCTCTTCGCTGCACTGCGCCGCTCGCAAGCGGCTTCGTTCTTCGCCTTCTGCCGTCCGGAGAGAGCTGAACTCCGGCGGTCAGTTTCAGCTCTGCCCAACAGCGTGTTCTCAGTTCTGCGGGCAAGCACGCCCTCTTGCCTTGGCTCGGAGTGCAAAGTCCCGAGCGAGCACTCGACTCAGTGCAATGCACCCAGAAGGACGCTCTCGCTCGTCTTTCAAGGAGCGATTCCTAACAGCAGAAGCAGCAGAGGCACAAACTGGATGACGAGAAGGGACAATGTAGAACTCTCTGTCTGTCTGTGTCTCTACTCAGTGTAGAACGTCTCTGTCCTGGCACATCATCGTTTGCGATTCTTCCCTCCGGGTCTTCGGTCCTTGCGAAGCCCTGTGTACTGCGAGCGCCGCTACTTGCAGCTGAGAAGGACCGTGGAGCTAGCGGCAAATTCGGAGAGCTCTTCGCTGCACTGCGCCGCTCGCAAGCGGCTTCGTTCTTCGCCTTCTGCCGTCCGGAGAGATCTGAACTCCGGCGATCAGTTTCAGCTCTGCCCAACAGCGTGTTCTCAGTTCTGCGGGCAAGCACGCCCTCTTGCCTTGGCCCCGAGAGCAAAGTCCCGAGCGAGCACTCGACTCAGTGCAATGCAGCCAGAATGACGCTCTCGCTCGCCTTTCAAGGAGCGATTCCTAACAGGAGAAGCAGCAGAGGCACAAACTGCATGACGAGAAGGGACAACGTAGAACACGTCTCTGTCCTGGCACATTTTCGTGTGCGAAACTTCCCTCCGGGTCTTCGGGCCTTGCGAAGCTCTGTGTACTGCGAGCGCTGCTACTCGCAGCTGAGAAGGACCGTGGAGCTAGCGGCGAATTCGGAGAGCTCTTCGCTGCACTGCGCCGCTCGCAAGCGGCTTCGTTCTTTGCCTTCTGCCGTCCGGAGAGAGCTGAACTCCGGCGGTCAGTTTCAGCTCTGCCCAACAGCGTGTTCTCAGTTCTGCGGGCAAGCACGCCCTCTTGCCTTGGCTCGGAGTGCAAAGTCCCGAGCGAGCACTCGACTCAGTGCAATGCACCCAGAAGGACGCTCTCGCTCGTCTTTCAAGGAGCGATTCCTAACAGCAGAAGCAGCAGAGGCACAAACTGGATGACGAGAAGGGACAATGTAGAACTCTCTGTCTGTCTGTGTCTCTACGCAGTGTAGAACGTCTCTGTCCTGGCACATCATCGTTTGCGATTCTTCCCTCCGGGTCTTCGGTCCTTGCGAAGCTCTATGTACTGCGAGCGCCGCTACTTGCAGCTGAGAAGGACCGTGGAGCTAGCGGCGAATTCGGAGAGCTCTTCGCTGCACTGCGCCGCTCGCAAGCGGCTTCGTTCTTCGCCTTCTGCCGTCCGGAGAGAGCTGAACTCCAGCGGTCAGTTGCAGCTCTGCCCAACAGCGTGTTCTCAGTTCTGCGGGCAAGCACGCCCTCTTGCCTTGGCCCCGAGAGCAAAGTCCCGAGCGAGCACTCGACTCAGTGCAATGCACCCAGAAGGACGCTCTCGCTCGTCTTTCAAGGAGCGATTCCTAACAGCAGAAGCAGCAGAGGCACAAACTGCATGACGAGAAGGGACAACGTAGAACACGTCTCTGTCCTGGCACATTATCGTTTGCGATACTTCCCTCCGGGTCTTCGGTCCTTGCGAAGCTCTATGTACTGCGAGCGCCGCTACTCGCAGCTGAGAAGGACCGTGGAGCTAGCGGCGAATTCGGAGAGCTCTTCGCTGCACTGCGCCGCTCGCAAGCGGCTTCGTTCTTCGCCTTCTGCCGTCCGGAGAGAGCTGAACTCCGGCGGTCAGTTTCAGCTCTGCCCAACAGCGTGTTCTCAGTTCTGCGGGCAAGCACGCCCTCTTGCCTTGGCTCGGAGTGCAAATTCCCGAGCGAGCACTCGACTCAGTGCAATGCACCCAGAAGGACGCTCTCGCTCGTCTTTCAAGGAGCGATTCCTAACAGCAGAAGCAGCAGAGGCACAAACTGCATGACGAGAAGGGACAACGTAGAACACGTCTCTGTCCTGGCACATTTTCGTGTGCAATACTTCCCTCCGGGTCTTCGGGCCTTGCGAAGCTCTGTGTACTGCGAGCGCTGCTACTCGCAGCTGAGAAGGACCGTGGAGCTAGCGGCGAATTCGGAGAGCTCTTCGCTGCACTGCGCCGCTCGCAAGCGGCTTCGTTCTTCGCCTTCTGCCGTCCGGAGAGAGCTGAAGTCCGGCGGTCAGCTTCAGCTCTGCCCAACAGCGTGTTCTCAGTTCTGCGGGCAAGCACGCCCTCTTGCCTTGGCCCCGAGAGCAAAGTCCCGAGCGAGCACTCGACTCAGTGCAATGCACCCAGAAGGACGCTCTCGCTCGTCTTTCAAGGAGCGATTCCTAACAGCAGAAGCAGCAGAGGCACAAACTGGATGACGAGAAGGGACAACGTAGAACACGTCTCTGTCCTGGCACATTATCGTGTGCGATACTTCCCTCCGGGTCTTCGGTCCTTGCGAAGCTCTATGTACTGCGAGCGCTGCTACTCGCAGCTGAGAAGGACCGTGGAGCTAGCGGCGAATTCGGAGAGCTCTTCGCTGCACTGCGCCGCTCGCAAGCGGCTTCGTTCTTCGCCTTCTGCCGTCCGGCGAGAGCTGAACTCCAGCGGTCAGTTGCAGCTCTGCCCAACAGCGTGTTCTCAGTTCTGCGGGCAAGCACGCCCTCTTGCCTTGGCCCCGAGAGCAAAGTCCCGAGCGAGCACTCGACTCAGTGCAATGCACCCAGAAGGACACTCTCGCTCGTCTTTCAAGGAGCGATTCCTAACAGCAGAAGCAGCAGAGGCACAAACTGCATGACGAGAAGGGACAATGTAGAACACGTCTCTGTCCTGGCGCATTTTCGTGTGCGAAACTTCCCTCCGGGTCTTCGGGCCTTGCGAAGCTCTGTGTACTGCGAGCGCTGCTACTCGCAGCTGAGAAGGACCGTGGAGCTAGCGGCGAATTCGGAGAGCTCTTCGCTGCACTGCGCCGCTCGCAAGCGGCTTCGTTCTTCGCCTTCTGCCGTCCGGCGAGAGCTGAACTCCAGCGGTCAGTTGCAGCTCTGCCCAACAGCGTGTTCTCAGTTCTGCGGGCAAGCACGCCCTCTTGCCTTGGCCCCGAGAGCAAAGTCCCGAGCGAGCACTCGACTCAGTGCAATACACCCGGAAGGACGCTCTCGCTCGCCTTTCAAGGAGCGATTCCTAACAGCAGAAGCAGCAGAGGCACAAACTGGATGACGAGAAGGGACAATGTAGAACACGTCTCTGTCCTGGCACATTTTCGTGTGCGATACTTCCCTCCGGGTCTTCGGGCCTTGCGAAGCTCTGTGTACTGCGAGCGCCGCTACTTGCAGCTGAGAAGGACCGTGGAGCTAGCGGCAAATTCGGAGAGCTCTTCGCTGCACTGCGCCGCTCGCAAGCGGCTTCGTTCTTCGCCTTCTGCCGTCCGGAGAGATCTGAACTCCGGCGATCAGTTTCAGCTCTGCCCAACAGCGTGTTCTCAGTTCTGCGGGCAAGCACGCCCTCTTGCCTTGGCCCCGAGAGCAAAGTCCCGAGCGAGCACTCGACTCAGTGCAATGCAGCCAGAAGGACGCTCTCGCTCGTCTTTCAAGGAGCGATTCCTAACAGCAGAAGCAGCAGAGGCACAAACTGCATGACGAGAAGGGACAACGTAGAACACGTCTCTGTCCTGGCACATTTTCGTGTGCGAAACTTCCCTCCGGGTCTTCGGGCCTTGCGAAGCTCTGTGTACTGCGAGCGCTGCTACTCGCAGCTGAGAAGGACCGTGGAGCTAGCGGCGAATTCGGAGAGCTCTTCGCTGCACTGCGCCGCTCGCAAGCGGCTTCGTTCTTCGCCTTCTGCCGTCCGGAGAGAGCTGAACTCCGGCGGTCAGTTTCAGCTCTGCCCAACAGCGTGTTCTCAGTTCTGCGGGCAAGCACGCCCTCTTGCCTTGGCTCGGAGTGCAAAGTCCCGAGCGAGCACTCGACTCAGTGCAATGCACCCAGAAGGACGCTCTCGCTCGTCTTTCAAGGAGCGATTCCTAACAGCAGAAGCAGCAGAGGCACAAACTGGATGACGAGAAGGGACAATGTAGAACTCTCTGTCTGTCTGTGTCTCTACTCAGTGTAGAACGTCTCTGTCCTGGCACATCATCGTTTGCGATTCTTCCCTCCGGGTCTTCGGTCCTTGCGAAGCCCTGTGTACTGCGAGCGCCGCTACTTGCAGCTGAGAAGGACCGTGGAGCTAGCGGCAAATTCGGAGAGCTCTTCGCTG
The DNA here is from genome assembly GCF_052056855.1 of Sturnus vulgaris. NCBI lineage: Eukaryota > Metazoa > Chordata > Aves > Passeriformes > Sturnidae > Sturnus > Sturnus vulgaris. Next base: position 133,347 of record NC_142248.1, on the reverse strand, counting down.
CACTGCGCCGCTCGCAAGCGGCTTCGTTCTTCGCCTTCTGCCGTCCGGAGAGATCTGAACTCCGGCGATCAGTTTCAGCTCTGCCCAACAGCGTGTTCTCAGTTCTGCGGGCAAGCACGCCCTCTTGCCTTGGCCCCGAGAGCAAAGTCCCGAGCGAGCACTCGACTCAGTGCAATGCAGCCAGAATGACGCTCTCGCTCGCCTTTCAAGGAGCGATTCCTAACAGGAGAAGCAGCAGAGGCACAAACTGCATGACGAGAAGGGACAACGTAGAACACGTCTCTGTCCTGGCACATTTTCGTGTGCGAAACTTCCCTCCGGGTCTTCGGGCCTTGCGAAGCTCTGTGTACTGCGAGCGCTGCTACTCGCAGCTGAGAAGGACCGTGGAGCTAGCGGCGAATTCGGAGAGCTCTTCGCTGCACTGCGCCGCTCGCAAGCGGCTTCGTTCTTTGCCTTCTGCCGTCCGGAGAGAGCTGAACTCCGGCGGTCAGTTTCAGCTCTGCCCAACAGCGTGTTCTCAGTTCTGCGGGCAAGCACGCCCTCTTGCCTTGGCTCGGAGTGCAAAGTCCCGAGCGAGCACTCGACTCAGTGCAATGCACCCAGAAGGACGCTCTCGCTCGTCTTTCAAGGAGCGATTCCTAACAGCAGAAGCAGCAGAGGCACAAACTGGATGACGAGAAGGGACAATGTAGAACTCTCTGTCTGTCTGTGTCTCTACTCAGTGTAGAACGTCTCTGTCCTGGCACATCATCGTTTGCGATTCTTCCCTCCGGGTCTTCGGTCCTTGCGAAGCTCTATGTACTGCGAGCGCCGCTACTTGCAGCTGAGAAGGACCGTGGAGCTAGCGGCGAATTCGGAGAGCTCTTCGCTGCACTGCGCCGCTCGCAAGCGGCTTCGTTCTTCGCCTTCTGCCGTCCGGAGAGAGCTGAACTCCAGCGGTCAGTTGCAGCTCTGCCCAACAGCGTGTTCTCAGTTCTGCGGGCAAGCACGCCCTCTTGCCTTGGCCCCGAGAGCAAAGTCCCGAGCGAGCACTCGACTCAGTGCAATGCACCCAGAAGGACGCTCTCGCTCGTCTTTCAAGGAGCGATTCCTAACAGCAGAAGCAGCAGAGGCACAAACTGCATGACGAGAAGGGACAACGTAGAACACGTCTCTGTCCTGGCACATTATCGTTTGCGATACTTCCCTCCGGGTCTTCGGTCCTTGCGAAGCTCTATGTACTGCGAGCGCCGCTACTCGCAGCTGAGAAGGACCGTGGAGCTAGCGGCGAATTCGGAGAGCTCTTCGCTGCACTGCGCCGCTCGCAAGCGGCTTCGTTCTTCGCCTTCTGCCGTCCGGAGAGAGCTGAACTCCGGCGGTCAGTTTCAGCTCTGCCCAACAGCGTGTTCTCAGTTCTGCGGGCAAGCACGCCCTCTTGCCTTGGCTCGGAGTGCAAATTCCCGAGCGAGCACTCGACTCAGTGCAATGCACCCAGAAGGACGCTCTCGCTCGTCTTTCAAGGAGCGATTCCTAACAGCAGAAGCAGCAGAGGCACAAACTGCATGACGAGAAGGGACAACGTAGAACACGTCTCTGTCCTGGCACATTTTCGTGTGCAATACTTCCCTCCGGGTCTTCGGGCCTTGCGAAGCTCTGTGTACTGCGAGCGCTGCTACTCGCAGCTGAGAAGGACCGTGGAGCTAGCGGCGAATTCGGAGAGCTCTTCGCTGCACTGCGCCGCTCGCAAGCGGCTTCGTTCTTCGCCTTCTGCCGTCCGGCGAGAGCTGAACTCCAGCGGTCAGTTGCAGCTCTGCCCAACAGCGTGTTCTCAGTTCTGCGGGCAAGCACGCCCTCTTGCCTTGGCCCCGAGAGCAAAGTCCCGAGCGAGCACTCGACTCAGTGCAATGCACCCAGAAGGACGCTCTCGCTCGTCTTTCAAGGAGCGATTCCTAACAGCAGAAGCAGCAGAGGCACAAACTGCATGACGAGAAGGGACAACGTAGAACACGTCTCTGTCCTGGCACATTTTCGTGTGCGATACTTCCCTCCGGGTCTTCGGTCCTTGCGAAGCTCTGTGTACTGCGAGCGCCGCTACTTGCAGCTGAGAAGGACCGTGGAGCAGGCGGCGAATTCGGAGAGCTCTTCGCTGCACTGCGCCGCTCGCAAGCGGCTTCGTTCTTCGCCTTCTGCCGTCCGGAGAGAGCTGAACTCCGGCGATCAGTTTCAGCTCTGCCCAACAGCGTGTTCTCAGTTCTGCGGGCAAGCACGCCCTCTTGCCTTGGCCCCGAGTGCAAAGTCCCGAGCGAGCACTCGACTCAGTGCAATGCACCCAGAAAGACGCTCTCGCTCGTCTTTCAAGGAGCGATTCCTAACAGCAGAAGCAGCAGAGGCACAAACTGGATGACGAGAAGGGACAATGTAGAACTCTCTGTCTGTCTGTGTCTCTACTCAGTGTAGAACGTCTCTGTCCTGGCACATTATCGTTTGCGATTCTTCCCTCCGGGTCTTCGGTCCTTGCAAAGCTCTATGTACTGCGAGCGCCGCTACTTGCAGCTGAGAAGGACCGTGGAGCTAGCGGCGAATTCGGAGAGCTCTTCGCTGCACTGCGCCGCTCGCAAGCGGCTTCGTTCTTCGCCTTCTGCCGTCCGGAGAGAGCTGAAGTCCGGCGGTCAGTTGCAGCTCTGCCCAACAGCGTGTTCTCAGTTCTGCGGGCAAGCACGCCCTCTTGCCTTGGCTCCGAGTGCAAAGTCCCGAGCGAGCACTCGACTCAGTGCAATGCACCCAGAAAGACGCTCTCGCTCGTCTTTCAAGGAGCGATTCCTAACAGCAGAAGCAGCAGAGGCACAAACTGCATGACGAGAAGGGACAACGTAGAACACGTCTCTGTCCTGGCACATTTTCGTGTGCGATACTTCCCTCCGGGTCTTCGGGCCTTGCGAAGCTCTATGTACTGCCAGCGCCGCTACTCGCAGCTGAGAAGGACCGTGGAGCTAGCGGCGAATTCGGAGAGCTCTTCGCTGCACTGCGCCGCTCGCAAGCGGCTTCGTTCTTCGCCTTCTGCCGTCCGGAGAGATCTGAACTCCGGCGATCAGTTTCAGCTCTGCCCAACAGCGTGTTCTCAGTTCTGCGGGTAAGCACGCCCTCTTGCCTTGGCCCCGAGAGCAAAGTCCCGAGCGAGCACTCGACTCAGTGCAATGCACCCAGAAGGACGCTCTCGCTCGTCTTTCAAGGAGCGATTCCTAACAGCAGAAGCAGCAGAGGCACAAACTGCATGACGAGAAGGGACAACGTAGAACACGTCTCTGTCCTGGCACATTTTCGTGTGCAATACTTCCCTCCGGGTCTTCGGGCCTTGCGAAGCTCTGTGTACTGCGAGCGCTGCTACTCGCAGCTGAGAAGGACCGTGGAGCTAGCGGCGAATTCGGAGAGCTCTTCGCTGCACTGCGCCGCTCGCAAGCGGCTTCGTTCTTTGCCTTCTGCCGTCCGGAGAGAGCTGAACTCCGGCGGTCAGTTTCAGCTCTGCCCAACAGCGTGTTCTCAGTTCTGCGGGCAAGCACGCCCTCTTGCCTTGGCTCGGAGTGCAAAGTCCCGAGCGAGCACTCGACTCAGTGCAATGCACCCAGAAGGACGCTCTCGCTCGTCTTTCAAGGAGCGATTCCTAACAGCAGAAGCAGCAGAGGCACAAACTGCATGACGAGAAGGGACAATGTAGAACTCTCTGTCTGTCTGTGTCTCTACTCAGTGTAGAACGTCTCTGTCCTGGCACATTATCGTTTGCGATTCTTCCCTCCGGGTCTTCGGTCCTTGCGAAGCTCTATGTACTGCGAGTGCCGCTACTTGCAGCTGAGAAGGACCGTGGAGCTAGCGGCGAATTCGGAGAGCTCTTCGCTGCACTGCGCCGCTCGCAAGCGGCTTCGTTCTTCGCCTTCTGCCGTCCGGCGAGAGCTGAACTCCAGCGGTCAGTTGCAGCTCTGCCCAACAGCGTGTTCTCAGTTCTGCGGGCAAGCACGCCCTCTTGCCTTGGCCCCGAGAGCAAAGTCCCGAGCGAGCACTCGACTCAGTGCAATGCACCCAGAAGGACGCTCTCGCTCGTCTTTCAAGGAGCGATTCCTAACAGCAGAAGCAGCAGAGGCACAAACTGCATGACGAGAAGGGACAATGTAGAACACGTCTCTGTCCTGGCACATTTTCGTGTGCGAAACTTCCCTCCGGGTCTTCGGGCCTTGCGAAGCCCTGTGTACTGCGAGCGCTGCTACTCGCAGCTGAGAAGGACCGTGGAGCTAGCGGCGAATTCGGAGAGCTCTTCGCTGCACTGCGCCGCTCGCAAGCGGCTTCGTTCTTCGCCTTCTGCCGTCCGGCGAGATCTGAACTTCAGCGGTCAGTTGCAGCTCTGCCCAACAGCGTGTTCTCAGTTCTGCGGGCAAGCACGCCCTCTTGCCTTGGCCCCGAGAGCAAAGTCCCGAGCGAGCACTCGACTCAGTGCAATGCACCCAGAAGGACGCTCTCGCTCGTCTTTCAAGGAGCGATTCCTAACAGCAGAAGCAGCAGAGGCACAAACTGCATGACGAGAAGGGACAACGTAGAACACGTCTCTGTCCTGGCACATTTTCGTGTGCGATACTTCCCTCCGGGTCTTCGGTCCTTGCGAAGCTCTGTGTACTGCGAGCGCCGCTACTTGCAGCTGAGAAGGACCGTGGAGCAGGCGGCGAATTCGGAGAGCTCTTTGCTGCACTGCGCCGCTCGCAAGCGGCTTCGTTCTTCGCCTTCTGCCGTCCGGAGAGAGCTGAAGTCCGGCGGTCAGTTTCAGCTCTGCCCAACAGCGTGTTCTCAGTTCTGCGGGCAAGCACGCCCTCTTGCCTTGGCTCGGAGTGCAAAGTCCCGAGTGAGCACTCGACTCAGTGCAATGCACCCAGAAAGACGCTCTCGCTCGTCTTTCAAGGAGCGATTCCTAACAGCAGAAGCAGCAGAGGCACAAACTGGATGACGAGAAGGGACAATGTAGAACACGTCTCTGTCCTGGCACATTTTCGTGTGCGATACTTCCCTCCGGGTCTTCGGTCCTTGCGAAGCTCTATGTACTGCGAGCGCTGCTACTCGCAGCTGAGAAGGACCGTGGAGCTAGCGGCAAATTCGGAGAGCTCTTCGCTGCACTGCGCCGCTCGCAAGCGGCTTCGTTCTTCGCCTTCTGCCGTCCGGCGAGAGCTAAACTCCTGCGGTCAGTTGCAGCTCTGCCCAACAGCGTGTTCTCAGTTCTGCGGGCAAGCACGCCCTCTTGCCTTGGCCCCGAGAGCAAAGTCCCGAGCGAGCACTCGACTCAGTGCAATGCACCCAGAAAGACGCTCTCGCTCGCCTTTCAAGGAGCGATTCCTAACAGCAGAAGCAGCAGAGGCACAAACTGCATGACGAGAAGGGACAACGTAGAACACGTCTCTGTCCTGGCACATTTTCGTGTGCGATACTTCCCTCCGGGTCTTCGGGCCTTGCGAAGCTCTGTGTACTGCGAGCGCTGCTACTCGCAGCTGAGAAGGACCGTGGAGCTAGCGGCGAATTCGGAGAGCTCTTCGCTGCACTGCGCCGCTCGCAAGCGGCTTCGTTCTTCGCCTTCTGCCGTCCGGAGAGAGCGGAACTCCGGCGGTCAGTTTCAGCTCTGCCCAACAGCGTGTTCTCAGTTCTGCGGGCAAGCACGCCCTCTTGCCTTGGCCCCGAGAGCAAAGTCCCGAGCGAGCACTCGACTCAGTGCAATGCACCCAGAAGGACGCTCTCGCTCGTCTTTCAAGGAGCGATTCCTAACAGCAGAAGCAGCAGAGGCACAAACTGGATGACGAGAAGGGACAACGTAGAACACGTCTCTGTCCTGGCACATTATCGTGTGCGATACTTCCCTCCGGGTCTTCGGTCCTTGCGAAGCTCTATGTACTGCGAGCGCTGCTACTCGCAGCTGAGAAGGACCGTGGAGCTAGCGGCGAATTCGGAGAGCTCTTCGCTGCACTGCGCCGCTCGCAAGCGGCTTCGTTCTTCGCCTTCTGCCGTCCGGCGAGAGCTGAACTCCAGCGGTCAGTTGCAGCTCTGCCCAACAGCGTGTTCTCAGTTCTGCGGGCAAGCACGCCCTCTTGCCTTGGCCCCGAGAGCAAAGTCCCGAGCGAGCACTCGACTCAGTGCAATGCACCCAGAAGGACACTCTCGCTCGTCTTTCAAGGAGCGATTCCTAACAGCAGAAGCAGCAGAGGCACAAACTGCATGACGAGAAGGGACAATGTAGAACACGTCTCTGTCCTGGCGCATTTTCGTGTGCGAAACTTCCCTCCGGGTCTTCGGGCCTTGCGAAGCTCTGTGTACTGCGAGCGCTGCTACTCGCAGCTGAGAAGGACCGTGGAGCTAGCGGCGAATTCGGAGAGCTCTTCGCTGCACTGCGCCGCTCGCAAGCGGCTTCGTTCTTCGCCTTCTGCCGTCCGGCGAGAGCTGAACTCCAGCGGTCAGTTGCAGCTCTGCCCAACAGCGTGTTCTCAGTTCTGCGGGCAAGCACGCCCTCTTGCCTTGGCCCCGAGAGCAAAGTCCCGAGCGAGCACTCGACTCAGTGCAATACACCCAGAAGGACGCTCTCGCTCGCCTTTCAAGGAGCGATTCCTAACAGCAGAAGCAGCAGAGGCACAAACTGGATGACGAGAAGGGACAATGTAGAACACGTCTCTGTCCTGGCACATTTTCGTGTGCGATACTTCCCTCCGGGTCTTCGGGCCTTGCGAAGCTCTGTGTACTGCGAGCGCCGCTACTTGCAGCTGAGAAGGACCGTGGAGCTAGCGGCAAATTCGGAGAGCTCTTCGCTGCACTGCGCCGCTCGCAAGCGGCTTCGTTCTTCGCCTTCTGCCGTCCGGAGAGATCTGAACTCCGGCGATCAGTTTCAGCTCTGCCCAACAGCGTGTTCTCAGTTCTGCGGGCAAGCACGCCCTCTTGCCTTGGCCCCGAGAGCAAAGTCCCGAGCGAGCACTCGACTCAGTGCAATGCAGCCAGAAGGACGCTCTCGCTCGTCTTTCAAGGAGCGATTCCTAACAGCAGAAGCAGCAGAGGCACAAACTGCATGACGAGAAGGGACAACGTAGAACACGTCTCTGTCCTGGCACATTTTCGTGTGCGAAACTTCCCTCCGGGTCTTCGGGCCTTGCGAAGCTCTGTGTACTGCGAGCGCTGCTACTCGCAGCTGAGAAGGACCGTGGAGCTAGCGGCGAATTCGGAGAGCTCTTCGCTGCACTGCGCCGCTCGCAAGCGGCTTCGTTCTTCGCCTTCTGCCGTCCGGAGAGAGCTGAACTCCGGCGGTCAGTTTCAGCTCTGCCCAACAGCGTGTTCTCAGTTCTGCGGGCAAGCACGCCCTCTTGCCTTGGCTCGGAGTGCAAAGTCCCGAGCGAGCACTCGACTCAGTGCAATGCACCCAGAAGGACGCTCTCGCTCGTCTTTCAAGGAGCGATTCCTAACAGCAGAAGCAGCAGAGGCACAAACTGGATGACGAGAAGGGACAATGTAGAACTCTCTGTCTGTCTGTGTCTCTACTCAGTGTAGAACGTCTCTGTCCTGGCACATCATCGTTTGCGATTCTTCCCTCCGGGTCTTCGGTCCTTGCGAAGCCCTGTGTACTGCGAGCGCCGCTACTTGCAGCTGAGAAGGACCGTGGAGCTAGCGGCAAATTCGGAGAGCTCTTCGCTGCACTGCGCCGCTCGCAAGCGGCTTCGTTCTTCGCCTTCTGCCGTCCGGAGAGATCTGAACTCCGGCGATCAGTTTCAGCTCTGCCCAACAGCGTGTTCTCAGTTCTGCGGGCAAGCACGCCCTCTTGCCTTGGCCCCGAGAGCAAAGTCCCGAGCGAGCACTCGACTCAGTGCAATGCAGCCAGAATGACGCTCTCGCTCGCCTTTCAAGGAGCGATTCCTAACAGGAGAAGCAGCAGAGGCACAAACTGCATGACGAGAAGGGACAACGTAGAACACGTCTCTGTCCTGGCACATTTTCGTGTGCGAAACTTCCCTCCGGGTCTTCGGGCCTTGCGAAGCTCTGTGTACTGCGAGCGCTGCTACTCGCAGCTGAGAAGGACCGTGGAGCTAGCGGCGAATTCGGAGAGCTCTTCGCTGCACTGCGCCGCTCGCAAGCGGCTTCGTTCTTTGCCTTCTGCCGTCCGGAGAGAGCTGAACTCCGGCGGTCAGTTTCAGCTCTGCCCAACAGCGTGTTCTCAGTTCTGCGGGCAAGCACGCCCTCTTGCCTTGGCTCGGAGTGCAAAGTCCCGAGCGAGCACTCGACTCAGTGCAATGCACCCAGAAGGACGCTCTCGCTCGTCTTTCAAGGAGCGATTCCTAACAGCAGAAGCAGCAGAGGCACAAACTGGATGACGAGAAGGGACAATGTAGAACTCTCTGTCTGTCTGTGTCTCTACTCAGTGTAGAACGTCTCTGTCCTGGCACATCATCGTTTGCGATTCTTCCCTCCGGGTCTTCGGTCCTTGCGAAGCTCTATGTACTGCGAGCGCCGCTACTTGCAGCTGAGAAGGACCGTGGAGCTAGCGGCGAATTCGGAGAGCTCTTCGCTGCACTGCGCCGCTCGCAAGCGGCTTCGTTCTTCGCCTTCTGCCGTCCGGAGAGAGCTGAACTCCAGCGGTCAGTTGCAGCTCTGCCCAACAGCGTGTTCTCAGTTCTGCGGGCAAGCACGCCCTCTTGCCTTGGCCCCGAGAGCAAAATCCCGCGCGAGCACTCGACTCAGTGCAATGCACCCAGAAGGACGCTCTCGCTCGTCTTTCAAGGAGCGATTCCTAACAGCAGAAGCAGCAGAGGCACATACTGGATGACGAGAAGGGACAACGTAGAACACGTCTCTGTCCTGGCACATTTTCGTGTGCGATACTTCCCTCCGGGTCTTCGGGCCTTGCGAAGCTCTGTGTACTGCGAGCGCTGCTACTCGCAGCTGAGAAGGACCGTGGAGCTAGCGGCGAATTCGGAGAGCTCTTCGCTGCACTGCGCCGCTCGCAAGCGGCTTCATTCTTCTCCTTCTGCCGTCCGGCGAGAGCTGAACTCCAGCGGTCAGTTTCAGCTCTGCCCAACAGCGTGTTCTCAGTTCTGCGGGCAAGCACGCCCTCTTGCCTTGGCCCCGAGAGCAAAGTCCCGAGCGAGCACTCGACTCAGTGCAATGCACCCAGAAGGACGCTCTCGCTCGTCTTTCAAGGAGCGATTCCTAACAGCAGAAGCAGCAGATGTAGAGAGCCTGGTGCAGGAATGGCTGGAAGAAAAAGGCAATAGTCAGATCAACTTGGTGAGGCTAGCAAAGCAGGCCTCAGTCTCAAGGATACAGTGTCCTTGAGATAAGGAAGGCACGTAGAATTGAGAAAAACATGAATGCCGAAGTGCTTAGCTAAGCAGCACATCTAGACCAATGAGGAGCTAAGATTTTGCACTATGCATGAGCTAATTAAGCATTGTATTTAATCGCCACTCTGCGTATCAATAAACGAGACTTTGCTGATGACCATATGGTGTCCGGGTCTCCCTTCTCCGACAAATGGTGAACCCCGATGTCCCTCCGTCGCTGAAAAGAAAACGGGGGAGAACGCGCCACGGTCGGTGAAGTAGAGTTGGGGCCTGCTGCAACCGGGTCGGTGTCAAACGACGTAGGGAAGACACCCCCAGGAGCTACAAAGGTAGTCCTGGGCCATACGTGCTGCCGAAGCCGGAGAGTTGCAACAGCGCTGACGACAAAAAATGGACAGGCAAGCAGCATATGATTTATTTATAGTACATATAGATAAGTTAGGGCTGAAAGAAATTAATCCCAGGAAGAACATACCGGGGTTGTTAGCCTGGGGTTATGCTAAAGGTTTATTCTCTAATCCTCACACCGTGCATGATTTGAATGAGTGGCGTAAGTTAGGGGATGCACTGTGGGAGGCGGTATTAGAGGATGACAAAACAGCAAAAAAACTGGGAAAGATCTGGCGGGTAGTTCATAACACACTACTGAAGCAGCAGGCGGAGAGAAGGGTGGCTCGGGAGGCAGTAGAGGCATATAAAAGAAATGCTCAGTATGGCGATAATGAGCCCCAAGCACCCAGCACAACCAGAGTTGAAATACCTATCTCTGGGGAGACGGCAGGAATGACGGACATGGCCAGCTGCGCTTGGCCCTCGGCACCTCCCTTAGAAAAGCTTGAGGAGGATTCCGCCGCGGCGGCGGAGACAATTGCAGAAGGCGGAGTAACCCCGCCTTCCGAGGGCGAAGGGCCCCAGACCAGCGGCGAAAAATCCCCTTGCCGGTCTGAGCCTAGCGTCCCTAAGCCTGCCGCGGAGCCAGCTCCGGTCCCTAGGGCGGAAAGCGACCTGTGGGAGGAGATGGCAAGACGGCTGGGGGAGGCGTGGAGTATGCTAGCCAGACACGGCTTGGAGACTGGGGACGAGGGCGCTGTTGACGCAGCGAAAGCCTGGGCTTTTCCCGTCACGTATACACAGGGAATAAATCAACAGGGACAAGCCGTCCAAGTGGGAGCGTATTCGCCTCCCGACTGGAAGCTGCTAGCCCAGCTGAGACAGACAGTGAGTCAGTTTGGTTTCCGGAGTGAGCCAGCTAAGCAGATGCTAGATTTCTTGTTTGATACATACCTGCTATTGCCAAATGATATGAGAAGTATAGTGAAACTGATTTTCACGCAACATCAGCAGTTGCTATTTAACGCCCACTGGCAAGCTCTTGTTCAGGAGTCAGTTGCAGCACAGAGGGGCCCGGGAGATCCGTTAGCTGGAATTACCGTAGACGAACTAATGGGATTGGGTCAATACCGCAGGACAGAGGCTCAAATGATTTCGGGACCCGACAAGGTTAGGGAAGCCATGCGTCTAGTAAGGAGTGCCATCGGTCAGGTCAAAGATAGCTCAGGCATACCCATGTATATGGGAATAAAACAGGGAAGAAATGAATCCTTTGGGGACTTTGTAGATAAGGCTGCTGCTGCTATTGAAAAGGCAGGAGTCCCAGAGTATATGAGAGGGGCGATGCTAAAGCAATGTGCGTTGCAGAATAGCAATGAGGCAACAAAAAGGGTATTATCAACTTTGGGGGCCAATTGGACGATAGAAGAGGCATTGGAAAGGATGGCTCTACAGCCGACAGGGGCGCAGGTTTTCTTAGTTAATGCACTAAAAGAATTAGGCTTGGGGCTACAAAAGCAAGCCGAGTCCACACAGTCACAGGTGCTAGCCGCTCTTGCTCCGCTCCGTGCTTCTACAGCAGCCCCGGCCACATCGAGCGACCACTGGCCTCCTTCGGCGCGATGCTATAGATGCGGAAGCGGAGGCCACTTCCGGCGGGACTGCCAAGCTTCAGAAGTGTGGTGCCAAAACTGCCAGAACAACACGCACAACACGTCAGCTTGTCGCCGCAAGTCGGGAAACTCCCGGCGGAGCGCGCCCGGCAGCCGCGCCCGGACACAAGTAGCCGTCGTGACATCAGCGCCATCTCCTGTCTACAACCAGCCACAACAGGGAGCCTGGGACTCGACCTGGCAGCCGCAGTAAAAACATCTTTGATGACAGCTCGCCCCGTCAAAGTCCCAACTGGAGTTTATGGCCCGATAAATATCAAAGGACAAGCTCATGGAGGACTAATAGTGGGACGCTCGTCGAGCTCCATTGTAGGGCTGTTTGTGCTTCCAGGCGTCATTGATGCAGACTACACCGGGGAAATACAAATAATAGTATATACTCCTTTCCCTCCTATTACGATTGAAAAGGGCCAGCGTGTTGCTCAATTTATTCCACTTCCACAGTTGAGCCGGGGTGTTCAACCACAAAGACAAACCCCACGTGGAGACCAAGGATTCGGATCATCAGGTATTGCTATGCTCACAATGGATCTCCATACCAGACCCAAAAAGAAGGTGAAACTAACCTATGCAGGACAGACAATAGAAATGATGGGACTCCTAGACACTGGGGCAGATACCAGCATTGTCTCTCCAGAAAAATGGCCCCACAACTGGCCATCACTGCAGACTACGGATACCGTCACGGGCGTCGGAGGATTCACCCTCGCTAGAAAAACACCTCCAATAAGGGTCACTATAGATGGGCAAGATTTGGTGACTGTGTTGTCCGTAGCTGCGTTACCGCCATCGGTACATTGCTTGGTTGGAAGGGACATCTTGGCTCAGATGGGGGTCGTTTTATCCAACGAGCACCCTTTGGGGTAATTGCCATTGCTTGGACTTTCCCGATCCCAATCACCTGGACTACCAATGAACCGGTAATGGTTAAGCAATGGCCTCTAAAAAGGGAAAGTCTAATACAAGCACATCAACTCGTAAAGGAACAATTCCAACAAGGACATTTAAAACTCTCGACAAGCCCATGGAACACGCCAATTTTTGTGATCAAAAAGAAGTCAGGAAAATATCGTCTTCTGCACGATTTAAGAGCAGTGAATGATCAGATGGAGGTGATGGGGGCATTACAGCCAGGCCTCCCCAACCCAGCAATGCTCCCACAGCATTGGCCTCTTCTGATCATTGATCTAAAGGACTGCTTCTTTACTATAGCCTTACACCCTCAAGATACTAAAAGATTTGCGTTCACCCTACCAGCAATAAACAGAGAAGAACCTGATAAATGGTATGAATGGACTGTTCTTCCACAAGGAATGAAGAACTCGCCTACCCTGTGCCAACTGTATGTTGATGCCGCATTACAACCATTGAGGATACAGTGGCCCAACACAATTATTTATCATTATATGGATGATATCCTCTTTGCTCAAGAATCAGCATTTACAGACACTCAGATGCAGGAGATTCAAAGCGCCCTAGCAAAGGCATCCCTCATAATAGCTCAAGAAAAAATACAGCGATCCACACCATGGAAGTACTTGGGGTGGTCTATCACAGACCAAATCGTACGGCCACAGAAGCTCCAGCTTGCAACAAAGATCACCACTCTAAATGAGGCACAGCGACTGCTAGGAGATCTGCAATGGCTCAAGCCGATTGTTGGGATACCCAACTCCTTGCTAGACTCCCTCAGGCCACTACTTAAAGGAACTGACCCAACCGCACCCGTAACCGTAACCCCGCAACAACATGAAGCCCTCAAGGGTATTATACGCTGCATCGATGAGGGGTTTGTCTCCCGCCGAGATATCTCCTCGCCCATCGATCTTACCATCTGGAGTACTGCCAACCACCTACTCGGTGCACTCACACAGCTACAAAAGAAAACGCGGGAGACACGGGTACTAGAATGGATAACCCCACCTTTACAAGCAAAAAGGACAATCAGCACAAAAATTGAACAGGTAGCTACCCTGATTCGGAAAGGTCGCGTAAGGATCATGGAAATCACCGGAACGAGCCCAACAACAATTTATCTGCCCATGAAAAAGGAGGACTTAGATTGGTACCTCCTCAATTCAGGAGATCTACAAACGGCCTTGCTGGAAGTCGGAGCAGCCATCCACACCGGACCGCTGATGCCACGTCACCTTCAGTGGCTAGGAAATTGGGACTGGATAGCGAAGCCACTACGATCGGAGCAGCCAATAGCGGGCGCCACCACAGCCTTCACGGATGCCGGGAAAAAGACGAGAAGAGCAGCGATCACCTGGAAAGAAGGCCCTCGGTGGAGGAATAAAACAATAGATGCAGCCCCAGAGGACAGCTTACAAACATTGGAATTGCTTGCCGTTGTGTGGGCACTAAGTGAACTGCAAGGGCCTTTGAATGTGGTCACTGACTCATTTTATGTAGCAGGAGTAGCACAGAGAATTGAGGACGCCTCTGTGAAAGAGGTGCAGAACAAGAGAATCTATGACCTCTTGCTGCAGCTAAAGCGAGCAGTAGGAGCAAGGTTCAAGCCTTATTGTATAATACACGTCAGGAGTCATAAGTGGGACGTAGGCTTGGGAGAAGGCAACGCCAGGGCGGATAGACTGGTTATGAATGTAGCTGATGACAGGGGGATTGAAGCAAGGGAGTCACACACACGATTTCACCAAAATGCTAAAGGATTGGTGCGTGAGTTCAAAATAGGCATGCAAGAGGCTAAGGCAATAGTGAGAGCCTGCCCCACCTGCAGTCATCACAATAGTGGGGTAGGCCTTGGGTGTGGGGTAAATCCTCGGGGTCTGGAAAGTAATGAAATTTGGCAAATGGACATCACACATGTGGCAGAGTTTGGTAGACTCAAGTATGTGCACGTTACCATAGACACTTATAGTAAGTATATCTGGGCCACAGCACAGACAGGGGAAAAGGCAATCCATGTAATTAGACACCTGACAAGTTGCTTTGCAGTTATGGGAACGCCTAGGGAGGTAAAGACCGACAACGGACCTGCATATGTCAGTGGGAAAGTAAGTCAGTTTATGAGACTCTGGGGAATCAGACATATTACAGGAGTACCACACTCACCCACGGGACAGGCCATAGTAGAAAGGGCCAATGGTACACTCAAGCTATATCTACTCAAACACAAATCCATAGGCGATCCGCAAGAAAGACTAGCTAAAGCTCTTTATGTCATGAATTATTTGTGTGTGTTTGGGGATGAATCTGAGCCGCCTGCAATCAGGCATAGAGGGAGAAGGGAAGGTAACAGAGGAGAGCACATGAAGGCATGGGTAAAGTACCGGGATCCAAAGACAGGAATATGGAATGGCCCAGCGGAAGTGGTATATTGGGGGAGAGGCTATGTTTGTGTTTCTACCCCCACAGGAACACTTTGGGTCCCTGCTAGGTGGGTGAAGCCCATTCTAAATGACCGAACTGGTAGAAAGATTCCTGAGGAGGCGGCTGGCTCCAGTCGACCAAGAGCGGATCCAGCAGAGGTTGACGGTGACCTTACGGCCCTATTTACAGAAGTTGGGATGCTATAACAGCGCTGCCCGTGAGGCACTAAGGCAGCCACCACCGAATTGGGCTGATTGGATTGAGAGCCACGTCCACCAAGAAGTACAGCCTCTCAGCAGCCGTCCTTGTTGTGCGTGTGGGGGGTCATGGTGTGAAGCCTGGGTAGCCCTAAAGTGCGGGGGCTGTGGGGACTGCTCTTGCGTGGAACAGAGAACAGTGTTTAGTTTGTGGTGCTGGAGGTGTCAAAGTGACGACCTAAGAGATTCAAATTGGGGTCGGGCCCTAAAAAAAAGAAGCAGGAGTGCCATATGCCCAGGTACGAAACCTATACGAGACACCAGAACAGCTCCTGTTAGCTTGGGCCCGGTGGGAACTTACCAACTGGATTAAGAGGCAGCACATCTATGCAAATTCGCACATTATCGCTGCAAGATGCAGACATAAAGTCCCACACCTGCCTTGGCCTCGGGTAGGACCGGTTAAGCCCGGTACAGACCCAGAGGAGGTATTGAATCAAAGTATAGAAAAGGTGAAACAACTGCAGATAACAGGGAGCAATACAGGGCGTAAAAAGAATAGGCCGCCAAAGAAATCAAAATGATGATCATTGCACTGCTTATGCTTGCTAACTTTACTCGCACAAAATCTTTTCCAATGCAGCATGCGCCTCGGGAGACTCTAACCTTCAGTCAGACACCATCTCTCTCCAGCTTTACTCCAATTGCAACGGTAGTAACATCACCAAGGCCAAGGCATTGCCCCCAGGTATATTTTTAATTTGTGGGGACCGTGCTTGGAATGGCATCCCCGCAAGGCCTCAAGGGGGGCCTTGCTATCTAGGAAAACTAAACATGTTTCACCCCAATGTAACTACCCTCATACAACTCACAAGGAACAAAAGTGCCACTCTGAGTCCATCCACAAAAAGATACAAGACATGCAGCAGAAATTACACAACCTAAAAGAAAAAAATGGTTAGGGCATCGACGAGTAGTTAAAAAGCCTAGGTCTTGGGAGATGGATTCGAACCGTTATTAAGTATGCTATTATGGTGTTAGGTATATTCTTGTGCTTAGCTTTATTGCTACCTTGCTTGATAACTTGCTTACAAAATTTTATTCAAAAAACTGTTAGCAAAGCTTGGCATGCCACTCTTTTAGCTCAAAAAGAAAACGGGGGAAGTGTAGAGAGCCTGGTGCAGGAATGGCTGGAAGAAAAAGGCAATAGTCAGATCAACTTGGTGAGGCTAGCAAAGCAGGCCTCAGTCTCAAGGATACAGTGTCCTTGAGATAAGGAAGGCACGTAGAATTGAGAAAAACATGAATGCCGAAGTGCTTAGCTAAGCAGCACATCTAGACCAATGAGGAGCTAAGATTTTGCACTATGCATGAGCTAATTAAGCATTGTATTTAATCGCCACTCTGCGTATCAATAAACGAGACTTTGCTGATGACCATATGGTGTCCGGGTCTCCCTTCTCCGACAAGCAGAGGCACAAACTGCATGACGAGAAGGGACAACGTAGAACACGTCTCTGTCCTGGCACATTTTCGTGTGCAATACTTCCCTCCGGGTCTTCGGGCCTTGCGAAGCTCTGTGTACTGCGAGCGCTGCTACTCGCAGCTGAGAAGGACCGTGGAGCTAGCAGCGAATTCGGAGAGCGCTAAGCACGAAGTCAAGAAGCGAGACGTGTCCCTGCAATGCGGTGTTAATAGCAGCTTCCTCGCGGCGGGGGCGAGCTCCGGCCACAAAGCATTCTCGTCCTGGCAACGGATCTCTGTGACGGGCGTAGGCGAAAAGCTTTCGTTTTCCATTCGAACTGCGAGAGAGGCAGACTGTTGCACGGAGCTCTGAGAATAAAGGTGCACGCCCTAGGCGGGCTTGGGCAGAAGCAGCGTTCTCTAGCTCTTGGCTGCCGGCGTACTTGTGGTTGTGTGGCGCCCTTGCAGCGGCTTCTGGCCGCCGGCAAGTGAAAGCGACTCCACGCTTGGGCGAGGGCGGTGAACGAAGCGGCACTAGTCCCGTGCTTGTGTGCACCACATTACAGGCTACTAGGAGAGGAAGGTGGTTGACTCTCGCTTGCCTTCCCAAGTGCCCTTAGCAGTCGGAAGGAGCAAGCTGAAGCACTGCTGCTTGTGCTGCTCCGTGGTTCCCTTGCAACCCGCTGGGAAAGCTTTGGCGGTCGCTTCTAGGCGCCGAGTTGCACACAGCACCACGGTAAGTGCCTCGGAGAAGGGAAATCCAGAGTGCAGCGAGGAGCTGGACGTGGCTTACGTGCAGTAAGGAGAAGGTGAACCTAGGCACTGCCTCTTCAATCTGGCCGCCTCTGCTCTGGTAGCAACTTTTGCAACTCGGCAAAGAGAGCCGCGAGTATGTAGAACGGAGGGCAGCGAGACGCCGTGTGTTAGGCGCCCTTTCAGGGTTGCTGCCAGGGGGCTACTTTAAGAACGCTTTTTTCTTCCTCGCGTCCTTCTCGCTTCGCTCTAGCTGCATGGAGTACAGCACAGCGAAGGAGTGAGGACGGGCACTGTCCCAGCTTTTGCCCTGGCGTGCAACGGCTGTGTGCTGCTTTTCCAAGCAGCAAGAGCACTGAGAAGTGAAAGCGATTGTGAAGGAGCTCTTTGGCTGCTCGTGTGCTCTTCGCTGCACTGCGCCGCTCGCAAGCGGCTTCGTTCTTCGCCTTCTGCCGTCCGGAGAGAGCTGAACTCCAGCGGTCAGTTGCAGCTCTGCCCAACAGCGTGTTCTCAGTTCTGCGGGCAAGCACGCCCTCTTGCCTTGGCCCCGAGAGCAAAGTCCCGAGCGAGCACTCGACTCAGTGCAATGCACCCAGAAGGACGCTCTCGCTCGCCTTTCAAGGAGCGATTCTTAACAGCAGAAGCAGCAGAGGCACAAACTGCATGACGAGAAGGGACAACGTAGAACACGTCTCTGTCCTGGCACATTTTCGTGTGCGATACTTCCCTCCGGGTCTTCGGGCCTTGCGAAGCCCTGTGTACTGCGAGCGCTGCTACTCGCAGCTGAGAAGGACCGTGGAGCTAGCGGCGAATTCGGAGAGCTCTTCGCTGCACTGCGCCGCTCGCAAGCGGCTTCGTTCTTCGCCTTCTGCCGTCCGGCGAGAGCTGAACTCCGGCGGTCAGTTGCAGCTCTGCCCAACAGCGTGTTCTCAGTTCTGCGGGCAAGCACGCCCTCTTGCCTTGGCCCCGAGAGCAAAGTCCCGAGCGAGCACTCGACTCAGTGCAATGCACCCAGAAGGACGCTCTCGCTCGCCTTTCAAGGAGCGATTCCTAACAGCAGAAGCAGCAGAGGCACAAACTGCATGACGAGAAGGGACAACGTAGAACACGTCTCTGTCCTGGCGCATTTTCGTGTGCGATACTTCCCTCCGGGTCTTCGGGCCTTGCGAAGCCCTGTGTACTGCGAGCGCTGCTACTCGCAGCTGAGAAGGACCGTGGAGCTAGCGGCGAATTCGGAGAGCTCTTCGCTGCACTGCGCCGCTCGCAAGCGGCTTCGTTCTTCGCCTTCTGCCGTCCGGCGAGAGCTGAACTCCAGCGGTCAGTTGCAGCTCTGCCCAACAGCGTGTTCTCAGTTCTGCGGGCAAGCACGCCCTCTTGCCTTGGCCCCGAGAGCAAAGTCCCGAGCCAGCACTCGACTCAGTGCAATGCACCCAGAAGGACGCTCTCGCTCGTCTTTCAAGGAGCGATTCCTAACAGCAGAAGCAGCAGAGGCACAAACTGCATGACGAGAAGGGACAACGTAGAACACGTCTCTGTCCTGGCACATTTTCGTGTGCGAAACTTCCCTCCGGGTCTTCGGGCCTTGCGAAGCCCTGTGTACTGCGAGCGCTGCTACTCGCAGCTGAGAAGGACCGTGGAGCTAGCGGCGAATTCGGAGAGCTCTTCGCTGCACTGCGCCGCTCGCAAGCGGCTTCGTTCTTCGCCTTCTGCCGTCCGGCGAGAGCTGAACTCCAGCGGTCAGTTGCAGCTCTGCCCAACAGCGTGTTCTCAGTTCTGCGGGCAAGCACGCCCTCTTGCCTTGGCCCCGAGAGCAAAGTCCCGAGCGAGCACTCGACTCAGTGCAATGCACCCAGAAGGACGCTCTCGCTCGTCTTTCAAGGAGCGATTCCTAACAGCAGAAGCAGCAGAGGCACAAACTGCATGACGAGAAGGGACAACGTAGAACACGTCTCTGTCCTGGCGCATTTTCGTGTGCGATACT
The DNA here is from genome assembly GCF_052056855.1 of Sturnus vulgaris. NCBI lineage: Eukaryota > Metazoa > Chordata > Aves > Passeriformes > Sturnidae > Sturnus > Sturnus vulgaris. Next base: position 114,296 of record NC_142248.1, on the reverse strand, counting down.
TCCCTCCGGGTCTTCGGGCCTTGCGAAGCCCTGTGTACTGCGAGCGCTGCTACTCGCAGCTGAGAAGGACCGTGGAGCTAGCGGCGAATTCGGAGAGCTCTTCGCTGCACTGCGCCGCTCGCAAGCGGCTTCGTTCTTCGCCTTCTGCCGTCCGGCGAGAGCTGAACTCCAGCGGTCAGTTGCAGCTCTGCCCAACAGCGTGTTCTCAGTTCTGCGGGCAAGCACGCCCTCTTGCCTTGGCCCCGAGAGCAAAGTCCCGAGCCAGCACTCGACTCAGTGCAATGCACCCAGAAGGACGCTCTCGCTCGTCTTTCAAGGAGCGATTCCTAACAGCAGAAGCAGCAGAGGCACAAACTGCATGACGAGAAGGGACAACGTAGAACACGTCTCTGTCCTGGCACATTTTCGTGTGCGAAACTTCCCTCCGGGTCTTCGGGCCTTGCGAAGCCCTGTGTACTGCGAGCGCTGCTACTCGCAGCTGAGAAGGACCGTGGAGCTAGCGGCGAATTCGGAGAGCTCTTCGCTGCACTGCGCCGCTCGCAAGCGGCTTCGTTCTTCGCCTTCTGCCGTCCGGCGAGAGCTGAACTCCAGCGGTCAGTTGCAGCTCTGCCCAACAGCGTGTTCTCAGTTCTGCGGGCAAGCACGCCCTCTTGCCTTGGCCCCGAGAGCAAAGTCCCGAGCGAGCACTCGACTCAGTGCAATGCACCCAGAAGGACGCTCTCGCTCGTCTTTCAAGGAGCGATTCCTAACAGCAGAAGCAGCAGAGGCACAAACTGCATGATGAGAAGGGACAACGTAGAACACGTCTCTGTCCTGGCACATTTTCGTGTGCGATACTTCCCTCCGGGTCTTCGGGCCTTGCGAAGCTCTGTGTACTGCGAGCGCTGCTACTCGCAGCTGAGAAGGACCGTGGAGCTAGCGGCGAATTCGGAGAGCTCTTCGCTGCACTGCGCCGCTCGCAAGCGGCTTCGTTCTTCGCCTTCTGCCGTCCGGCGAGAGCTGAACTCCAGCGGTCAGTTGCAGCTCTGCCCAACAGCGTGTTCTCAGTTCTGCGGGCAAGCACGCCCTCTTGCCTTGGCCCCGAGTGCAAAGTCCCGAGCGAGCACTCGACTCAGTGCAATGCACCCAGAAGGACGCTCTCGCTCGTCTTTCAAGGAGCGATTCCTAACAGCAGAAGCAGCAGAGGCACAAACTGCATGACGAGAAGGGACAACGTAGAACACGTCTCTGTCCTGGCACATTTTCGTGTGCCATACTTCCCTCCGGGTCTTCGGGCCTTGCGAAGCTCTGTGTACTGCGAGCGCTGCTACTCGCAGCTGAGAAGGACCGTGGAGCTAGCGGCGAATTCGGAGAGCTCTTCGCTGCACTGCGCCGCTCGCAAGCGGCTTCGTTCTTCGCCTTCTGCCGTCCGGCGAGAGCTGAACTCCAGCGGTCAGTTGCAGCTCTGCCCAACAGCGTGTTCTCAGTTCTGCGGGCAAGCACGCCCTCTTGCCTTGGCCCCGAGTGCAAAGTCCCGAGCCAGCACTCGACTCAGTGCAATGCACCCGGAAGGACGCTCTCGCTCGTCTTTCAAGGAGCGATTCCTAACAGCAGAAGCAGCAGAGGCACAAACTGCATGACGAGAAGGGACAACGTAGAACACGTCTCTGTCCTGGCACATTTTCGTGTGCGATACTTCCCTCCGGGTCTTCGGGCCTTGCGAAGCTCTGTGTACTGCGAGCGCTGCTACTCGCAGCTGAGAAGGACCGTGGAGCTAGCGGCGAATTCGGAGAGCTCTTCGCTGCACTGCGCCGCTCGCAAGCGGCTTCGTTCTTCGCCTTCTGCCGTCCGGCGAGAGCTGAACTCCGGCGGTCAGTTGCAGCTCTGCCCAACAGCGTGTTCTCAGTTCTGCGGGGAAGCACGCCCTCTTGCCTTGGCCCCGAGAGCAAAGTCCCGAGCCAGCACTCGACTCAGTGCAATGCACCCAGAAGGACGCTCTCGCTCGCCTTTCAAGGAGCGATTCCTAACAGCAGAAGCAGCAGAGGCACAAACTGCATGACGAGAAGGGACAACGTAGAACACGTCTCTGTCCTGGCACATTTTCGTGTGCGATACTTCCCTCCGGGTCTTCGGGCCTTGCGAAGCTCTGTGTACTGCGAGCGCTGCTACTCGCACCTGAGAAGGACCGTGGAGCTAGCGGCGAATTCGGAGAGCTCTTCGCTGCACTGCGCCGCTCGCAAGCGGCTTCGTTCTTCGCCTTCTGCCGTCCGGCGAGAGCTGAACTCCGGCGGTCAGTTGCAGCTCTGCCCAACAGCGTGTTCTCAGTTCTGCGGGCAAGCACGCCCTCTTGCCTTGGCCCCGAGAGCAAAGTCCCGAGCGAGCACTCGACTCAGTGCAATGCACCCAGAAGGACGCTCTCGCTCGCCTTTCAAGGAGCGATTCCTAACAGCAGAAGCAGCAGAGGCACAAACTGCATGACGAGAAGGGACAACGTAGAACACGTCTCTGTCCTGGCACATTTTCGTGTGCGATACTTCCCTCCGGGTCTTCGGGCCTTGCGAAGCCCTGTGTACTGCGAGCGCTGCTACTCGCAGCTGAGAAGGACCGTGGAGCTAGCGGCGAATTCGGAGAGCTCTTCGCTGCACTGCGCCGCTTGCAAGCGGCTTCGTTCTTCGCCTTCTGCCGTCCGGCGAGAGCTGAACTCCGGCGGTCAGTTGCAGCTCTGCCCAACAGCGTGTTCTCAGTTCTGCGGGCAAGCACGCCCTCTTGCCTTGGCCCCGAGAGCAAAGTCCCGAGCGAGCACTCGACTCAGTGCAATGCACCCAGAAGGACGCTCTCGCTCGCCTTTCAAGGAGCGATTCCTAACAGCAGAAGCAGCAGAGGCACAAACTGCATGACGAGAAGGGACAACGTAGAACACGTCTCTGTCCTGGCGCATTTTCGTGTGCGATACTTCCCTCCGGGTCTTCGGGCCTTGCGAAGCCCTGTGTACTGCGAGCGCTGCTACTCGCAGCTGAGAAGGACCGTGGAGCTAGCGGCGAATTCGGAGAGCTCTTCGCTGCACTGCGCCGCTCGCAAGCGGCTTCGTTCTTCGCCTTCTGCCGTCCGGCGAGAGCTGAACTCCAGCGGTCAGTTGCAGCTCTGCCCAACAGCGTGTTCTCAGTTCTGCGGGCAAGCACGCCCTCTTGCCTTGGCCCCGAGAGCAAAGTCCCGAGCCAGCACTCGACTCAGTGCAATGCACCCAGAAGGACGCTCTCGCTCGTCTTTCAAGGAGCGATTCCTAACAGCAGAAGCAGCAGAGGCACAAACTGCATGACGAGAAGGGACAACGTAGAACACGTCTCTGTCCTGGCACATTTTCGTGTGCGAAACTTCCCTCCGGGTCTTCGGGCCTTGCGAAGCCCTGTGTACTGCGAGCGCTGCTACTCGCAGCTGAGAAGGACCGTGGAGCTAGCGGCGAATTCGGAGAGCTCTTCGCTGCACTGCGCCGCTCGCAAGCGGCTTCGTTCTTCGCCTTCTGCCGTCCGGCGAGAGCTGAACTCCAGCGGTCAGTTGCAGCTCTGCCCAACAGCGTGTTCTCAGTTCTGCGGGCAAGCACGCCCTCTTGCCTTGGCCCCGAGAGCAAAGTCCCGAGCGAGCACTCGACTCAGTGCAATGCACCCAGAAGGACGCTCTCGCTCGTCTTTCAAGGAGCGATTCCTAACAGCAGAAGCAGCAGAGGCACAAACTGCATGATGAGAAGGGACAACGTAGAACACGTCTCTGTCCTGGCACATTTTCGTGTGCGATACTTCCCTCCGGGTCTTCGGGCCTTGCGAAGCTCTGTGTACTGCGAGCGCTGCTACTCGCAGCTGAGAAGGACCGTGGAGCTAGCGGCGAATTCGGAGAGCTCTTCGCTGCACTGCGCCGCTCGCAAGCGGCTTCGTTCTTCGCCTTCTGCCGTCCGGCGAGAGCTGAACTCCAGCGGTCAGTTGCAGCTCTGCCCAACAGCGTGTTCTCAGTTCTGCGGGCAAGCACGCCCTCTTGCCTTGGCCCCGAGTGCAAAGTCCCGAGCGAGCACTCGACTCAGTGCAATGCACCCAGAAGGACGCTCTCGCTCGTCTTTCAAGGAGCGATTCCTAACAGCAGAAGCAGCAGAGGCACAAACTGCATGACGAGAAGGGACAACGTAGAACACGTCTCTGTCCTGGCACATTTTCGTGTGCCATACTTCCCTCCGGGTCTTCGGGCCTTGCGAAGCTCTGTGTACTGCGAGCGCTGCTACTCGCAGCTGAGAAGGACCGTGGAGCTAGCGGCGAATTCGGAGAGCTCTTCGCTGCACTGCGCCGCTCGCAAGCGGCTTCGTTCTTCGCCTTCTGCCGTCCGGCGAGAGCTGAACTCCAGCGGTCAGTTGCAGCTCTGCCCAACAGCGTGTTCTCAGTTCTGCGGGCAAGCACGCCCTCTTGCCTTGGCCCCGAGTGCAAAGTCCCAAGCCAGCACTCGACTCAGTGCAATGCACCCGGAAGGACGCTCTCGCTCGTCTTTCAAGGAGCGATTCCTAACAGCAGAAGCAGCAGAGGCACAAACTGCATGACGAGAAGGGACAACGTAGAACACGTCTCTGTCCTGGCACATTTTCGTGTGCGATACTTCCCTCCGGGTCTTCGGGCCTTGCGAAGCTCTGTGTACTGCGAGCGCTGCTACTCGCAGCTGAGAAGGACCGTGGAGCTAGCGGCGAATTCGGAGAGCTCTTCGCTGCACTGCGCCGCTCGCAAGCGGCTTCGTTCTTCGCCTTCTGCCGTCCGGCGAGAGCTGAACTCCAGCGGTCAGTTGCAGCTCTGCCCAACAGCGTGTTCTCAGTTCTGCGGGCAAGCACGCCCTCTTGCCTTGGCCCCGAGTGCAAAGTCCCGAGCCAGCACTCGACTCAGTGCAATGCACCCGGAAGGACGCTCTCGCTCGTCTTTCAAGGAGCGATTCCTAACAGCAGAAGCAGCAGAGGCACAAACTGCATGACGAGAAGGGACAACGTAGAACACGTCTCTGTCCTGGCACATTTTCGTGTGCGATACTTCCCTCCGGGTCTTCGGGCCTTGCGAAGCTCTGTGTACTGCGAGCGCTGCTACTCGCAGCTGAGAAGGACCGTGGAGCTAGCGGCGAATTCGGAGAGCTCTTCGCTGCACTGCGCCGCTCGCAAGCGGCTTCGTTCTTCGCCTTCTGCCGTCCGGCGAGAGCTGAACTCCGGCGGTCAGTTGCAGCTCTGCCCAACAGCGTGTTCTCAGTTCTGCGGGCAAGCACGCCCTCTTGCCTTGGCCCCGAGAGCAAAGTCCCGAGCCAGCACTCGACTCAGTGCAATGCACCCGGAAGGACGCTCTCGCTCGCCTTTCAAGGAGCGATTCCTAACAGCAGAAGCAGCAGAGGCACAAACTGCATGACGAGAAGGGACAACGTAGAACACGTCTCTGTCCTGGCGCATTTTCGTGTGCGATACTTCCCTCCGGGTCTTCGGGCCTTGCGAAGCCCTGTGTACTGCGAGCGCTGCTACTCGCAGCTGAGAAGGACCGTGGAGCTAGCGGCGAATTCGGAGAGCTCTTCGCTGCACTGCGCCGCTCGCAAGCGGCTTCGTTCTTCGCCTTCTGCCGTCCGGCGAGAGCTGAACTCCAGCGGTCAGTTTCAGCTCTGCCCAACAGCGTGTTCTCAGTTCTGCGGGCAAGCACGCCCTCTTGCCTTGGCCCCGAGAGCAAAGTCCCGAGCGAGCACTCGACTCAGTGCAATGCACCCGGAAGGACGCTCTCGCTCGCCTTTCAAGGAGCGATTCCTAACAGCAGAAGCAGCAGAGGCACAAACTGCATGACGAGAAGGGACAACGTAGAACACGTCTCTGTCCTGGCGCATTTTCGTGTGCGATACTTCCCTCCGGGTCTTCGGGCCTTGCGAAGCTCTGTGTACTGCGAGCGCTGCTACTCGCAGCTGAGAAGGACCGTGGAGCTAGCGGCGAATTCGGAGAGCTCTTCGCTGCACTGCGCCGCTCGCAAGCGGCTTCGTTCTTCGCCTTCTGCCGTCCGGCGAGAGCTGAACTCCAGCGGTCAGTTGCAGCTCTGCCCAACAGCGTGTTCTCAGTTCTGCGGGCAAGCACGCCCTCTTGCCTTGGCCCCGAGTGCAAAGTCCCGAGCGAGCACTCGACTCAGTGCAATGCACCCGGAAGGACGCTCTCGCTCGTCTTTCAAGGAGCGATTCCTAACAGCAGAAGCAGCAGAGGCACAAACTGCATGACGAGAAGGGACAACGTAGAACACGTCTCTGTCCTGGCGCATTTTCGTGTGCGATACTTCCCTCCGGGTCTTCGGGCCTTGCGAAGCTCTGTGTACTGCGAGCGCTGCTACTCGCAGCTGAGAAGGACCGTGGAGCTAGCGGCGAATTCGGAGAGCTCTTCGCTGCACTGCGCCGCTCGCAAGCGGCTTCGTTCTTCGCCTTCTGCCGTCCGGCGAGAGCTGAACTCCAGCGGTCAGTTGCAGCTCTGCCCAACAGCGTGTTCTCAGTTCTGCGGGCAAGCACGCCCTCTTGCCTTGGCCCCGAGTGCAAAGTCCCGAGCGAGCACTCGACTCAGTGCAATGCACCCGGAAGGACGCTCTCGCTCGTCTTTCCAGGAGCGATTCCTAACAGCAGAAGCAGCAGAGGCACAAACTGCATGACGAGAAGGGACAACGTAGAACACGTCTCTGTCCTGGCACATTTTCGTGTGCGATACTTCCCTCCGGGTCTTCGGGCCTTGCGAAGCTCTGTGTACTGCGAGCGCTGCTACTCGCAGCTGAGAAGGACCGTGGAGCTAGCGGCGAATTCGGAGAGCTCTTCGCTGCACTGCGCCGCTCGCAAGCGGCTTCGTTCTTCGCCTTCTGCCGTCCGGCGAGAGCTGAACTCCAGCGGTCAGTTGCAGCTCTGCCCAACAGCGTGTTCTCAGTTCTGCGGGCAAGCACGCCATCTTGCCTTGGCCCCGAGAGCAAAGTCCCGAGCGAGCACTCGACTCAGTGCAATGCACCCGGAAGGACGCTCTCGCTCGTCTTTCAAGGAGCGATTCCTAACAGCAGAAGCAGCAGAGGCACAAACTGCATGACGAGAAGGGACAACGTAGAACACGTCTCTGTCCTGGCACATTTTCGTGTGCGAAACTTCCCTCCGGGTCTTCGGGCCTTGCGAAGCCCTGTGTACTGCGAGCGCTGCTACTCGCAGCTGAGAAGGACCGTGGAGCTAGCGGCGAATTCGGAGAGCTCTTCGCTGCACTGCGCCGCTCGCAAGCGGCTTCGTTCTTCGCCTTCTGCCATCCGGCGAGAGCTGAACTCCAGCGGTCAGTTTCAGCTCTGCCCAACAGCGTGTTCTCAGTTCTGCGGGCAAGCACGCCCTCTTGCCTTGGCCCCGAGAGCAAAGTCCCGAGCGAGCACTCGACTCAGTGCAATGCACCCGGAAGGACGCTCTCGCTCGCCTTTCAAGGAGCGATTCCTAACAGCAGAAGCAGCAGAGGCACAAACTGCATGACGAGAAGGGACAACGTAGAACACGTCTCTGTCCTGGCACATTTTCGTGTGCGATACTTCCCTCCGGGTCTTCGGGCCTTGCGAAGCTCTGTGTACTGCGAGCGCTGCTACTCGCAGCTGAGAAGGACCGTGGAGCTAGCGGCGAATTCGGAGAGCTCTTCGCTGCACTGCGCCGCTCGCAAGCGGCTTCGTTCTTCGCCTTCTGCTGTCCGGCGAGAGCTGAACTCCAGCGGTCAGTTGCAGCTCTGCCCAACAGCGTGTTCTCAGTTCTGCGGGCAAGCACGCCCTCTTGCCTTGGCCCCGAGAGCAAAGTCCCGAGCGAGCACTCGACTCAGTGCAATGCACCCGGAAGGACGCTCTCGCTCGCCTTTCAAGGAGCGATTCCTAACAGCAGAAGCAGCAGAGGCACAAACTGCATGACGAGAAGGGACAACGTAGAACACGTCTCTGTCCTGGCGCATTTTCGTGTGCGATACTTCCCTCCGGGTCTTCGGGCCTTGCGAAGCCCTGTGTACTGCGAGCGCTGCTACTCGCAGCTGAGAAGGACCGTGGAGCTAGCGGCGAATTCGGAGAGCTCTTCGCTGCACTGCGCCGCTCGCAAGCGGCTTCGTTCTTCGCCTTCTGCCGTCCGGCGAGAGCTGAACTCCAGCGGTCAGTTTCAGCTCTGCCCAACAGCGTGTTCTCAGTTCTGCGGGCAAGCACGCCCTCTTGCCTTGGCCCCGAGAGCAAAGTCCCGAGCGAGCACTCGACTCAGTGCAATGCACCCGGAAGGACGCTCTCGCTCGCCTTTCAAGGAGCGATTCCTAACAGCAGAAGCAGCAGAGGCACAAACTGCATGACGAGAAGGGACAACGTAGAACACGTCTCTGTCCTGGCGCATTTTCGTGTGCGATACTTCCCTCCGGGTCTTCGGGCCTTGCGAAGCCCTGTGTACTGCGAGCGCTGCTACTCGCAGCTGAGAAGGACCGTGGAGCTAGCGGCGAATTCGGAGAGCTCTTCGCTGCACTGCGCCGCTCGCAAGCGGCTTCGTTCTTCGCCTTCTGCCGTCCGGCGAGAGCTGAACTCCAGCGGTCAGTTGCAGCTCTGCCCAACAGCGTGTTCTCAGTTCTGCGGGCAAGCACGCCCTCTTGCCTTGGCCCCGAGAGCAAAGTCCCGAGCGAGCACTCGACTCAGTGCAATGCACCCGGAAGGACGCTCTCGCTCGCCTTTCAAGGAGCGATTCCTAACAGCAGAAGCAGCAGAGGCACAAACTGCATGACGAGAAGGGACAACGTAGAACACGTCTCTGTCCTGGCGCATTTTCGTGTGCGATACTTCCCTCCGGGTCTTCGGGCCTTGCGAAGCCCTGTGTACTGCGAGCGCTGCTACTCGCAGCTGAGAAGGACCGTGGAGCTAGCGGCGAATTCGGAGAGCTCTTCGCTGCACTACGCCGCTCGCAAGCGGCTTCGTTCTTCGCCTTCTGCCGTCCGGCGAGAGCTGAACTCCAGCGGTCAGTTGCAGCTCTGCCCAACAGCGTGTTCTCAGTTCTGTGGGCAAGCACGCCCTCTTGCCTTGGCCCCGAGAGCAAAGTCCCGAGCGAGCACTCGACTCAGTGCAATGCACCCGGAAGGACGCTCTCGCTCGCCTTTCAAGGAGCGATTCCTAACAGCAGAAGCAGCAGAGGCACAAACTGCATGACGAGAAGGGACAACGTAGAACACGTCTCTGTCCTGGCGCATTTTCGTGTGCGATACTTCCCTCCGGGTCTTCGGGCCTTGCGAAGCCCTGTGTACTGCGAGCGCTGCTACTCGCAGCTGAGAAGGACCGTGGAGCTAGCGGCGAATTCGGAGAGCTCTTCGCTGCACTGCGCCGCTCGCAAGCGGCTTCGTTCTTCGCCTTCTGCCGTCCGGCGAGAGCTGAACTCCAGCGGTCAGTTGCAGCTCTGCCCAACAGCGTGTTCTCAGTTCTGCGGGCAAGCACGCCCTCTTGCCTTGGCCCCGAGAGCAAAGTCCCGAGCGAGCACTCGACTCAGTGCAATGCACCCGGAAGGACGCTCTCGCTCGCCTTTCAAGGAGCGATTCCTAACAGCAGAAGCAGCAGAGGCACAAACTGCATGACGAGAAGGGACAACGTAGAACACGTCTCTGTCCTGGCGCATTTTCGTGTGCGATACTTCCCTCCGGGTCTTCGGGCCTTGCGAAGCCCTGTGTACTGCGAGCGCTGCTACTCGCAGCTGAGAAGGACCGTGGAGCTAGCGGCGAATTCGGAGAGCTCTTCGCTGCACTACGCCGCTCGCAAGCGGCTTCGTTCTTCGCCTTCTGCCGTCCGGCGAGAGCTGAACTCCAGCGGTCAGTTGCAGCTCTGCCCAACAGCGTGTTCTCAGTTCTGTGGGCAAGCACGCCCTCTTGCCTTGGCCCCGAGAGCAAAGTCCCGAGCGAGCACTCGACTCAGTGCAATGCACCCGGAAGGACGCTCTCGCTCGCCTTTCAAGGAGCGATTCCTAACAGCAGAAGCAGCAGAGGCACAAACTGCATGACGAGAAGGGACAACGTAGAACACGTCTCTGTCCTGGCACATTTTCGTGTGCGATACTTCCCTCCGGGTCTTCGGGCCTTGCGAAGCCCTGTGTACTGCGAGCGCTGCTACTCGCAGCTGAGAAGGACTGTGGAGCTAGCGGCGAATTCGGAGAGCTCTTCGCTGCACTGCGCCGCTCGCAAGCGGCTTCGTTCTTCGCCTTCTGCCGTCCGGCGAGAGCTGAACTCCAGCGGTCAGTTGCAGCTCTGCCCAACAGCGTGTTCTCAGTTCTGCGGGCAAGCACGCCCTCTTGCCTTGGCCCCGAGAGCAAAGTCCCGAGCGAGCACTCGACTCAATGCAATGCACCCGGAAGGACGCTCTCGCTCGTCTTTCAAGGAGCGATTCCTAACAGCAGAAGCAGCAGAGGCACAAACTGCATGACGAGAAGGGACAACGTAGAACACGTCTCTGTCCTGGCACATTTTCGTGTGCGATACTTCCCTCCGGGTCTTCGGGCCTTGCGAAGCTCTGTGTACTGCGAGCGCTGCTACTCGCAGCTGAGAAGGACCGTGGAGCTAGCGGCGAATTCGGAGAGCTCTTCGCTGCACTGCGCCGCTCGCAAGCGGCTTCGTTCTTCGCCTTCTGCCGTCCGGCGAGAGCTGAACTCCAGCGGTCAGTTGCAGCTCTGCCCAACAGCGTGTTCTCAGTTCTGCGGGCAAGCACGCCCTCTTGCCTTGGCCCCGAGTGCAAAGTCCCGAGCGAGCACTCGACTCAGTGCAATGCACCCGGAAGGACGCTCTCGCTCGTCTTTCAAGGAGCGATTCCTAACAGCAGAAGCAGCAGAGGCACAAACTGCATGACGAGAAGGGACAACGTAGAACACGTCTCTGTCCTGGCACATTTTCGTGTGCGATACTTCTCTCCGGGTCTTCGGGCCTTGCGAAGCTCTGTGTACTGCGAGCGCTGCTACTCGCAGCTGAGAAGGACCGTGGAGCTAGCGGCGAATTCGGAGAGCTCTTCGCTGCACTGCGCCGCTCGCAAGCGGCTTCGTTCTTCGCCTTCTGCCGTCCGGCGAGAGCTGAACTCCAGCGGTCAGTTTCAGCTCTGCCCAACAGCGTGTTCTCAGTTCTGCGGGCAAGCACGCCCTCTTGCCTTGGCCCCGAGTGCAAAGTCCCGAGCGAGCACTCGACTCAGTGCAATGCACCCGGAAGGACGCTCTCGCTCGCCTTTCAAGGAGCGATTCCTAACAGCAGAAGCAGCAGAGGCACAAACTGCATGACGAGAAGGGACAACGTAGAACACGTCTCTGTCCTGGCACATTTTCGTGTGCGATACTTCCCTCCGGGTCTTCGGGCCTTGCGAAGCTCTGTGTACTGCGAGCGCTGCTACTCGCAGCTGAGAAGGACCGTGGAGCTAGCGGCGAATTCGGAGAGCTCTTCGCTGCACTGCGCCGCTCGCAAGCGGCTTCGTTCTTCGCCTTCTGCCGTCCGGCGAGAGCTGAACTCCAGCGGTCAGTTGCAGCTCTGCCCAACAGCGTGTTCTCAGTTCTGCGGGCAAGCACGCCATCTTGCCTTGGCCCCGAGAGCAAAGTCCCGAGCGAGCACTCGACTCAGTGCAATGCACCCGGAAGGACGCTCTCGCTCGTCTTTCAAGGAGCGATTCCTAACAGCAGAAGCAGCAGAGGCACAAACTGCATGACGAGAAGGGACAACGTAGAACACGTCTCTGTCCTGGCACATTTTCGTGTGCGAAACTTCCCTCCGGGTCTTCGGGCCTTGCGAAGCCCTGTGTACTGCGAGCGCTGCTACTCGCAGCTGAGAAGGACCGTGGAGCTAGCGGCGAATTCGGAGAGCTCTTCGCTGCACTACGCCGCTCGCAAGCGGCTTCGTTCTTCGCCTTCTGCCGTCCGGCGAGAGCTGAACTCCAGCGGTCAGTTGCAGCTCTGCCCAACAGCGTGTTCTCAGTTCTGTGGGCAAGCACGCCCTCTTGCCTTGGCCCCGAGAGCAAAGTCCCGAGCGAGCACTCGACTCAGTGCAATGCACCCAGAAGGACGCTCTCGCTCGCCTTTCAAGGAGCGATTCTTAACAGCAGAAGCAGCAGAGGCACAAACTGCATGACGAGAAGGGACAACGTAGAACACGTCTCTGTCCTGGCACATTTTCGTGTGCGATACTTCCCTCCGGGTCTTCGGGCCTTGCGAAGCCCTGTGTACTGCGAGCGCTGCTACTCGCAGCTGAGAAGGACCGTGGAGCTAGCGGCGAATTCGGAGAGCTCTTCGCTGCACTGCGCCGCTCGCAAGCGGCTTCGTTCTTCGCCTTCTGCAGACCGGCGAGAGCTGAACTCCGGCGGTCAGTTGCAGCTCTGCCCAACAGCGTGTTCTCAGTTCTGCGGGCAAGCACGCCCTCTTGCCTTGGCCCCGAGAGCAAAGTCCCGAGCGAGCACTCGACTCAGTGCAATGCACCCAGAAGGACGCTCTCGCTCGCCTTTCAAGGAGCGATTCCTAACAGCAGAAGCAGCAGAGGCACAAACTGCATGACGAGAAGGGACAACGTAGAACACGTCTCTGTCCTGGCACATTTTCGTGTGCGATACTTCCCTCCGGGTCTTCGGGCCTTGCGAAGCCCTGTGTACTGCGAGCGCTGCTACTCGCAGCTGAGAAGGACCGTGGAGCTAGCGGCGAATTCGGAGAGCTCTTCGCTGCACTGCGCCGCTCGCAAGCGGCTTCGTTCTTCGCCTTCTGCCGTCCGGCGAGAGCTGAACTCCGGCGGTCAGTTGCAGCTCTGCCCAACAGCGTGTTCTCAGTTCTGCGGGCAAGCACGCCCTCTTGCCTTGGCCCCGAGAGCAAAGTCCCGAGCGAGCACTCGACTCAGTGCAATGCACCCAGAAGGACGCTCTCGCTCGTCTTTCAAGGAGCGATTCCTAACAGCAGAAGCAGCAGAGGCACAAACTGCATGACGAGAAGGGACAACGTAGAACACGTCTCTGTCCTGGCGCATTTTCGTGTGCGATACTTCCCTCCGGGTCTTCGGGCCTTGCGAAGCCCTGTGTACTGCGAGCGCTGCTACTCGCAGCTGAGAAGGACCGTGGAGCTAGCGGCGAATTCGGAGAGCTCTTCGCTGCACTGCGCCGCTCGCAAGCGGCTTCGTTCTTCGCCTTCTGCCGTCCGGCGAGAGCTGAACTCCAGCGGTCAGTTGCAGCTCTGCCCAACAGCGTGTTCTCAGTTCTGCGGGCAAGCACGCCCTCTTGCCTTGGCCCCGAGAGCAAAGTCCCGAGCCAGCACTCGACTCAGTGCAATGCACCCAGAAGGACGCTCTCGCTCGTCTTTCAAGGAGCGATTCCTAACAGCAGAAGCAGCAGAGGCACAAACTGCATGATGAGAAGGGACAACGTAGAACACGTCTCTGTCCTGGCACATTTTCGTGTGCGATACTTCCCTCCGGGTCTTCGGGCCTTGCGAAGCTCTGTGTACTGCGAGCGCTGCTACTCGCAGCTGAGAAGGACCGTGGAGCTAGCGGCGAATTCGGAGAGCTCTTCGCTGCACTGCGCCGCTCGCAAGCGGCTTCGTTCTTCGCCTTCTGCCGTCCGGCGAGAGCTGAACTCCAGCGGTCAGTTGCAGCTCTGCCCAACAGCGTGTTCTCAGTTCTGCGGGGAAGCACGCCCTCTTGCCTTGGCCCCGAGAGCAAAGTCCCGAGCCAGCACTCGACTCAGTGCAATGCACCCAGAAGGACGCTCTCGCTCGCCTTTCAAGGAGCGATTCCTAACAGCAGAAGCAGCAGAGGCACAAACTGCATGACGAGAAGGGACAACGTAGAACACGTCTCTGTCCTGGCACATTTTCGTGTGCGATACTTCCCTCCGGGTCTTCGGGCCTTGCGAAGCCCTGTGTACTGCGAGCGCTGCTACTCGCAGCTGAGAAGGACCGTGGAGCTAGCGGCGAATTCGGAGAGCTCTTCGCTGCACTGCGCCGCTCGCAAGCGGCTTCGTTCTTCGCCTTCTGCCGTCCGGCGAGAGCTGAACTCCAGCGGTCAGTTGCAGCTCTGCCCAACAGCGTGTTCTCAGTTCTGCGGGCAAGCACGCCCTCTTGCCTTGGCCCCGAGAGCAAAGTCCCGAGCGAGCACTCGACTCAGTGCAATGCACCCAGAAGGACGCTCTCGCTCGTCTTTCAAGGAGCGATTCCTAACAGCAGAAGCAGCAGAGGCACAAACTGCATGATGAGAAGGGACAACGTAGAACACGTCTCTGTCCTGGCACATTTTCGTGTGCGATACTTCCCTCCGGGTCTTCGGGCCTTGCGAAGCTCTGTGTACTGCGAGCGCTGCTACTCGCAGCTGAGAAGGACCGTGGAGCTAGCGGCGAATTCGGAGAGCTCTTCGCTGCACTGCGCCGCTCGCAAGCGGCTTCGTTCTTCGCCTTCTGCCGTCCGGCGAGAGCTGAACTCCAGCGGTCAGTTGCAGCTCTGCCCAACAGCGTGTTCTCAGTTCTGCGGGCAAGCACGCCCTCTTGCCTTGGCCCCGAGTGCAAAGTCCCGAGCGAGCACTTGACTCAGTGCAATGCACCCAGAAGGACGCTCTCGCTCGTCTTTCAAGGAGCGATTCCTAACAGCAGAAGCAGCAGAGGCACAAACTGCATGACGAGAAGGGACAACGTAGAACACGTCTCTGTCCTGGCACATTTTCGTGTGCCATACTTCCCTCCGGGTCTTCGGGCCTTGCGAAGCTCTGTGTACTGCGAGCGCTGCTACTCGCAGCTGAGAAGGACCGTGGAGCTAGCGGCGAATTCGGAGAGCTCTTCGCTGCACTGCGCCGCTCGCAAGCGGCTTCGTTCTTCGCCTTCTGCCGTCCGGCGAGAGCTGAACTCCAGCGGTCAGTTGCAGCTCTGCCCAACAGCGTGTTCTCAGTTCTGCGGGCAAGCACGCCCTCTTGCCTTGGCCCCGAGTGCAAAGTCCCGAGCGAGCACTCGACTCAGTGCAATGCACCCGGAAGGACGCTCTCGCTCGTCTTTCAAGGAGCGATTCCTAACAGCAGAAGCAGCAGAGGCACAAACTGCATGACGAGAAGGGACAACGTAGAACACGTCTCTGTCCTGGCACATTTTCGTGTGCGATACTTCCCTCCGGGTCTTCGGGCCTTGCGAAGCTCTGTGTACTGCGAGCGCTGCTACTCGCAGCTGAGAAGGACCGTGGAGCTAGCGGCGAATTCGGAGAGCTCTTCGCTGCACTGCGCCGCTCGCAAGCGGCTTCGTTCTTCGCCTTCTGCCGTCCGGCGAGAGCTGAACTCCAGCGGTCAGTTGCAGCTCTGCCCAACAGCGTGTTCTCAGTTCTGCGGGCAAGCACGCCCTCTTGCCTTGGCCCCGAGTGCAAAGTCCCGAGCCAGCACTCGACTCAGTGCAATGCACCCGGAAGGACGCTCTCGCTCGTCTTTCAAGGAGCGATTCCTAACAGCAGAAGCAGCAGAGGCACAAACTGCATGACGAGAAGGGACAACGTAGAACACGTCTCTGTCCTGGCACATTTTCGTGTGCGATACTTCCCTCCGGGTCTTCGGGCCTTGCGAAGCTCTGTGTACTGCAAGCGCTGCTACTCGCAGCTGAGAAGGACCGTGGAGCTAGCGGCGAATTCGGAGAGCTCTTCGCTGCACTGCGCCGCTCGCAAGCGGCTTCGTTCTTCGCCTTCTGCCGTCCGGCGAGAGCTGAACTCCGGCGGTCAGTTGCAGCTCTGCCCAACAGCGTGTTCTCAGTTCTGCGGGGAAGCACGCCCTCTTGCCTTGGCCCCGAGAGCAAAGTCCCGAGCCAGCACTCGACTCAGTGCAATGCACCCGGAAGGACGCTCTCGCTCGCCTTTCAAGGAGCGATTCCTAACAGCAGAAGCAGCAGAGGCACAAACTGCATGACGAGAAGGGACAACGTAGAACACGTCTCTGTCCTGGCGCATTTTCGTGTGCGATACTTCCCTCCGGGTCTTCGGGCCTTGCGAAGCCCTGTGTACTGCGAGCGCTGCTACTCGCAGCTGAGAAGGACCGTGGAGCTAGCGGCGAATTCGGAGAGCTCTTCGCTGCACTGCGCCGCTCGCAAGCGGCTTCGTTCTTCGCCTTCTGCCGTCCGGCGAGAGCTGAACTCCAGCGGTCAGTTGCAGCTCTGCCCAACAGCGTGTTCTCAGTTCTGCGGGCAAGCACGCCCTCTTGCCTTGGCCCCGAGTGCAAAGTCCCGAGCGAGCACTCGACTCAGTGCAATGCACCCAGAAGGACGCTCTCGCTCGCCTTTCAAGGAGCGATTCCTAACAGCAGAAGCAGCAGAGGCACAAACTGCATGACGAGAAGGGACAACGTAGAACACGTCTCTGTCCTGGCGCATTTTCGTGTGCGATACTTCCCTCCGGGTCTTCGGGCCTTGCGAAGCCCTGTGTACTGCGAGCGCTGCTACTCGCAGCTGAGAAGGACCGTGGAGCTAGCGGCGAATTCGGAGAGCTCTTCGCTGCACTGCGCCGCTCGCAAGCGGCTTCGTTCTTCGCCTTCTGCCGTCCGGCGAGAGCTGAACTCCAGCGGTCAGTTGCAGCTCTGCCCAACAGCGTGTTCTCAGTTCTGCGGGCAAGCACGCCCTCTTGCCTTGGCCCCGAGAGCAAAGTCCCGAGCGAGCACTCGACTCAGTGCAATGCACCCGGAAGGACGCTCTCGCTCGCCTTTCAAGGAGCGATTCCTAACAGCAGAAGCAGCAGAGGCACAAACTGCATGACGAGAAGGGACAACGTAGAACACGTCTCTGTCCTGGCGCATTTTCGTGTGCGATACTTCCCTCCGGGTCTTCGGGCCTTGCGAAGCCCTGTGTACTGCGAGCGCTGCTACTCGCAGCTGAGAAGGACCGTGGAGCTAGCGGCGAATTCGGAGAGCTCTTCGCTGCACTACGCCGCTCGCAAGCGGCTTCGTTCTTCGCCTTCTGCCGTCCGGCGAGAGCTGAACTCCAGCGGTCAGTTGCAGCTCTGCCCAACAGCGTGTTCTCAGTTCTGTGGGCAAGCACGCCCTCTTGCCTTGGCCCCGAGAGCAAAGTCCCGAGCGAGCACTCGACTCAGTGCAATGCACCCGGAAGGACGCTCTCGCTCGCCTTTCAAGGAGCGATTCCTAACAGCAGAAGCAGCAGAGGCACAAACTGCATGACGAGAAGGGACAACGTAGAACACGTCTCTGTCCTGGCGCATTTTCGTGTGCGATACTTCCCTCCGGGTCTTCGGGCCTTGCGAAGCCCTGTGTACTGCGAGCGCTGCTACTCGCAGCTGAGAAGGACTGTGGAGCTAGCGGCGAATTCGGAGAGCTCTTCGCTGCACTGCGCCGCTCGCAAGCGGCTTCGTTCTTCGCCTTCTGCCGTCCGGCGAGAGCTGAACTCCGGCGGTCAGTTGCAGCTCTGCCCAACAGCGTGTTCTCAGTTCTGCGGGCAAGCACGCCCTCTTGCCTTGGCCCCGAGAGCAAAGTCCCGAGCGAGCACTCGACTCAATGCAATGCACCCAGAAGGACGCTCTCGCTCGTCTTTCAAGGAGCGATTCCTAACAGCAGAAGCAGCAGAGGCACAAACTGCATGATGAGAAGGGACAACGTAGAACACGTCTCTGTCCTGGCACATTTTCGTGTGCGATACTTCCCTCCGGGTCTTCGGGCCTTGCGAAGCTCTGTGTACTGCGAGCGCTGCTACTCGCAGCTGAGAAGGACCGTGGAGCTAGCGGCGAATTCGGAGAGCTCTTCGCTGCACTGCGCCGCTCGCAAGCGGCTTCGTTCTTCGCCTTCTGCCGTCCGGCGAGAGCTGAACTCCAGCGGTCAGTTGCAGCTCTGCCCAACAGCGTGTTCTCAGTTCTGCGGGCAAGCACGCCCTCTTGCCTTGGCCCCGAGTGCAAAGTCCCGAGCGAGCACTCGACTCAGTGCAATGCACCCGGAAGGACGCTCTCGCTCGTCTTTCAAGGAGCGATTCCTAACAGCAGAAGCAGCAGAGGCACAAACTGCATGACGAGAAGGGACAACGTAGAACACGTCTCTGTCCTGGCACATTTTCGTGTGCGATACTTCCCTCCGGGTCTTCGGGCCTTGCGAAGCTCTGTGTACTGCGAGCGCTGCTACTCGCAGCTGAGAAGGACCGTGGAGCTAGCGGCGAATTCGGAGAGCTCTTCGCTGCACTGCGCCGCTCGCAAGCGGCTTCGTTCTTCGCCTTCTGCCGTCCGGCGAGAGCTGAACTCCAGCGGTCAGTTGCAGCTCTGCCCAACAGCGTGTTCTCAGTTCTGCGGGCAAGCACGCCCTCTTGCCTTGGCCCCGAGTGCAAAGTCCCGAGCGAGCACTCGACTCAGTGCAATGCACCCGGAAGGACGCTCTCGCTCGTCTTTCAAGGAGCGATTCCTAACAGCAGAAGCAGCAGAGGCACAAACTGCATGACGAGAAGGGACAACGTAGAACACGTCTCTGTCCTGGCACATTTTCGTGTGCGATACTTCCCTCCGGGTCTTCGGGCCTTGCGAAGCTCTGTGTACTGCGAGCGCTGCTACTCGCAGCTGAGAAGGACCGTGGAGCTAGCGGCGAATTCGGAGAGCTCTTCGCTGCACTGCGCCGCTCGCAAGCGGCTTCGTTCTTCGCCTTCTGCCGTCCGGCGAGAGCTGAACTCCAGCGGTCAGTTGCAGCTCTGCCCAACAGCGTGTTCTCAGTTCTGCGGGCAAGCACGCCATCTTGCCTTGGCCCCGAGAGCAAAGTCCCGAGCGAGCACTCGACTCAGTGCAATGCACCCGGAAGGACGCTCTCGCTCGTCTTTCAAGGAGCGATTCCTAACAGCAGAAGCAGCAGAGGCACAAACTGCATGACGAGAAGGGACAACGTAGAACACGTCTCTGTCCTGGCACATTTTCGTGTGCGAAACTTCCCTCCGGGTCTTCGGGCCTTGCGAAGCCCTGTGTACTGCGAGCGCTGCTACTCGCAGCTGAGAAGGACCGTGGAGCTAGCGGCGAATTCGGAGAGCTCTTCGCTGCACTGCGCCGCTCGCAAGCGGCTTCGTTCTTCGCCTTCTGCCGTCCGGCGAGAGCTGAACTCCAGCGGTCAGTTTCAGCTCTGCCCAACAGCGTGTTCTCAGTTCTGCGGGCAAGCACGCCCTCTTGCCTTGGCCCCGAGAGCAAAGCCCCGAGCGAGCACTCGACTCAGTGCAATGCACCCGGAAGGACGCTCTCGCTCGCCTTTCAAGGAGCGATTCCTAACAGCAGAAGCAGCAGAGGCACAAACTGCATGACGAGAAGGGACAACGTAGAACACGTCTCTGTCCTGGCACATTTTCGTGTGCGATACTTCCCTCCGGGTCTTCGGGCCTTGCGAAGCTCTGTGTACTGCGAGCGCTGCTACTCGCAGCTGAGAAGGACCGTGGAGCTAGCGGCGAATTCGGAGAGCTCTTCGCTGCACTGCGCCGCTCGCAAGCGGCTTCGTTCTTCGCCTTCTGCTGTCCGGCGAGAGCTGAACTCCAGCGGTCAGTTGCAGCTCTGCCCAACAGCGTGTTCTCAGTTCTGCGGGCAAGCACGCCCTCTTGCCTTGGCCCCGAGAGCAAAGTCCCGAGCGAGCACTCGACTCAGTGCAATGCACCCGGAAGGACGCTCTCGCTCGCCTTTCAAGGAGCGATTCCTAACAGCAGAAGCAGCAGAGGCACAAACTGCATGACGAGAAGGGACAACGTAGAACACGTCTCTGTCCTGGCGCATTTTCGTGTGCGATACTTCCCTCCGGGTCTTCGGGCCTTGCGAAGCCCTGTGTACTGCGAGCGCTGCTACTCGCAGCTGAGAAGGACCGTGGAGCTAGCGGCGAATTCGGAGAGCTCTTCGCTGCACTGCGCCGCTCGCAAGCGGCTTCGTTCTTCGCCTTCTGCCGTCCGGCGAGAGCTGAACTCCAGCGGTCAGTTTCAGCTCTGCCCAACAGCGTGTTCTCAGTTCTGCGGGCAAGCACGCCCTCTTGCCTTGGCCCCGAGAGCAAAGTCCCGAGCGAGCACTCGACTCAGTGCAATGCACCCGGAAGGACGCTCTCGCTCACCTTTCAAGGAGCGATTCCTAACAGCAGAAGCAGCAGAGGCACAAACTGCATGACGAGAAGGGACAACGTAGAACACGTCTCTGTCCTGGCACATTTTCGTGTGCGATACTTCCCTCCGGGTCTTCGGGCCTTGCGAAGCTCTGTGTACTGCGAGCGCTGCTACTCGCAGCTGAGAAGGACCGTGGAGCTAGCGGCGAATTCGGAGAGCTCTTCGCTGCACTGCGCCGCTCGCAAGCGGCTTCGTTCTTCGCCTTCTGCTGTCCGGCGAGAGCTGAACTCCAGCGGTCAGTTGCAGCTCTGCCCAACAGCGTGTTCTCAGTTCTGCGGGCAAGCACGCCCTCTTGCCTTGGCCCCGAGAGCAAAGTCCCGAGCGAGCACTCGACTCAGTGCAATGCACCCGGAAGGACGCTCTCGCTCGCCTTTCAAGGAGCGATTCCTAACAGCAGAAGCAGCAGAGGCACAAACTGCATGACGAGAAGGGACAACGTAGAACACGTCTCTGTCCTGGCGCATTTTCGTGTGCGATACTTCCCTCCGGGTCTTCGGGCCTTGCGAAGCCCTGTGTACTGCGAGCGCTGCTACTCGCAGCTGAGAAGGACCGTGGAGCTAGCGGCGAATTCGGAGAGCTCTTCGCTGCACTGCGCCGCTCGCAAGCGGCTTCGTTCTTCGCCTTCTGCCGTCCGGCGAGAGCTGAACTCCAGCGGTCAGTTTCAGCTCTGCCCAACAGCGTGTTCTCAGTTCTGCGGGCAAGCACGCCCTCTTGCCTTGGCCCCGAGAGCAAAGTCCCGAGCGAGCACTCGACTCAGTGCAATGCACCCGGAAGGACGCTCTCGCTCGCCTTTCAAGGAGCGATTCCTAACAGCAGAAGCAGCAGAGGCACAAACTGCATGACGAGAAGGGACAACGTAGAACACGTCTCTGTCCTGGCGCATTTTCGTGTGCGATACTTCCCTCCGGGTCTTCGGGCCTTGCGAAGCCCTGTGTACTGCGAGCGCTGCTACTCGCAGCTGAGAAGGACCGTGGAGCTAGCGGCGAATTCGGAGAGCTCTTCGCTGCACTGCGCCGCTCGCAAGCGGCTTCGTTCTTCGCCTTCTGCCGTCCGGCGAGAGCTGAACTCCAGCGGTCAGTTGCAGCTCTGCCCAACAGCGTGTTCTCAGTTCTGCGGGCAAGCACGCCCTCTTGCCTTGGCCCCGAGAGCAAAGTCCCGAGCGAGCACTCGACTCAGTGCAATGCACCCGGAAGGACGCTCTCGCTCGCCTTTCAAGGAGCGATTCCTAACAGCAGAAGCAGCAGAGGCACAAACTGCATGACGAGAAGGGACAACGTAGAACACGTCTCTGTCCTGGCGCATTTTCGTGTGCGATACTTCCCTCCGGGTCTTCGGGCCTTGCGAAGCCCTGTGTACTGCGAGCGCTGCTACTCGCAGCTGAGAAGGACCGTGGAGCTAGCGGCGAATTCGGAGAGCTCTTCGCTGCACTACGCCGCTCGCAAGCGGCTTCGTTCTTCGCCTTCTGCCGTCCGGCGAGAGCTGAACTCCAGCGGTCAGTTGCAGCTCTGCCCAACAGCGTGTTCTCAGTTCTGTGGGCAAGCACGCCCTCTTGCCTTGGCCCCGAGAGCAAAGTCCCGAGCGAGCACTCGACTCAGTGCAATGCACCCGGAAGGACGCTCTCGCTCGCCTTTCAAGGAGCGATTCCTAACAGCAGAAGCAGCAGAGGCACAAACTGCATGACGAGAAGGGACAACGTAGAACACGTCTCTGTCCTGGCGCATTTTCGTGTGCGATACTTCCCTCCGGGTCTTCGGGCCTTGCGAAGCCCTGTGTACTGCGAGCGCTGCTACTCGCAGCTGAGAAGGACTGTGGAGCTAGCGGCGAATTCGGAGAGCTCTTCGCTGCACTGCGCCGCTCGCAAGCGGCTTCGTTCTTCGCCTTCTGCCGTCCGGCGAGAGCTGAACTCCAGCGGTCAGTTGCAGCTCTGCCCAACAGCGTGTTCTCAGTTCTGCGGGCAAGCACGCCCTCTTGCCTTGGCCCCGAGAGCAAAGTCCCGAGCGAGCACTCGACTCAATGCAATGCACCCGGAAGGACGCTCTCGCTCGTCTTTCAAGGAGCGATTCCTAACAGCAGAAGCAGCAGAGGCACAAACTGCATGATGAGAAGGGACAACGTAGAACACGTCTCTGTCCTGGCACATTTTCGTGTGCGATACTTCCCTCCGGGTCTTCGGGCCTTGCGAAGCTCTGTGTACTGCGAGCGCTGCTACTCGCAGCTGAGAAGGACCGTGGAGCTAGCGGCGAATTCGGAGAGCTCTTCGCTGCACTGCGCCGCTCGCAAGCGGCTTCGTTCTTCGCCTTCTGCCGTCCGGCGAGAGCTGAACTCCAGCGGTCAGTTGCAGCTCTGCCCAACAGCGTGTTCTCAGTTCTGCGGGCAAGCACGCCCTCTTGCCTTGGCCCCGAGTGCAAAGTCCCGAGCGAGCACTCGACTCAGTGCAATGCACCCGGAAGGACGCTCTCGCTCGTCTTTCAAGGAGCGATTCCTAACAGCAGAAGCAGCAGAGGCACAAACTGCATGACGAGAAGGGACAACGTAGAACACGTCTCTGTCCTGGCACATTTTCGTGTGCGATACTTCCCTCCGGGTCTTCGGGCCTTGCGAAGCTCTGTGTACTGCGAGCGCTGCTACTCGCAGCTGAGAAGGACCGTGGAGCTAGCGGCGAATTCGGAGAGCTCTTCGCTGCACTGCGCCGCTCGCAAGCGGCTTCGTTCTTCGCCTTCTGCCGTCCGGCGAGAGCTGAACTCCAGCGGTCAGTTGCAGCTCTGCCCAACAGCGTGTTCTCAGTTCTGCGGGCAAGCACGCCCTCTTGCCTTGGCCCCGAGAGCAAAGTCCCGAGCGAGCACTCGACTCAGTGCAATGCACCCGGAAGGACGCTCTCGCTCGCCTTTCAAGGAGCGATTCCTAACAGCAGAAGCAGCAGAGGCACAAACTGCATGACGAGAAGGGACAACGTAGAACACGTCTCTGTCCTGGCGCATTTTCGTGTGCGATACTTCCCTCCGGGTCTTCGGGCCTTGCGAAGCCCTGTGTACTGCGAGCGCTGCTACTCGCAGCTGAGAAGGACTGTGGAGCTAGCGGCGAATTCGGAGAGCTCTTCGCTGCACTGCGCCGCTCGCAAGCGGCTTCGTTCTTCGCCTTCTGCCGTCCGGCGAGAGCTGAACTCCAGCGGTCAGTTGCAGCTCTGCCCAACAGCGTGTTCTCAGTTCTGCGGGCAAGCACGCCCTCTTGCCTTGGCCCCGAGAGCAAAGTCCCGAGCGAGCACTCGACTCAATGCAATGCACCCAGAAGGACGCTCTCGCTCGTCTTTCAAGGAGCGATTCCTAACAGCAGAAGCAGCAGAGGCACAAACTGCATGACGAGAAGGGACAACGTAGAACACGTCTCTGTCCTGGCACATTTTCGTGTGCGATACTTCCCTCCGGGTCTTCGGGCCTTGCGAAGCTCTGTGTACTGCGAGCGCTGCTACTCGCAGCTGAGAAGGACCGTGGAGCTAGCGGCGAATTCGGAGAGCTCTTCGCTGCACTGCGCCGCTCGCAAGCGGCTTCGTTCTTCGCCTTCTGCCGTCCGGCGAGAGCTGAACTCCAGCGGTCAGTTGCAGCTCTGCCCAACAGCGTGTTCTCAGTTCTGCGGGCAAGCACGCCATCTTGCCTTGGCCCCGAGAGCAAAGTCCCGAGCGAGCACTCAACTCAGTGCAATGCACCCGGAAGGACGCTCTCGCTCGTCTTTCAAGGAGCGATTCCTAACAGCAGAAGCAGCAGAGGCACAAACTGCATGACGAGAAGGGACAACGTAGAACACGTCTCTGTCCTGGCACATTTTCGTGTGCGATACTTCCCTCCGGGTCTTCGGGCCTTGCGAAGCCCTGTGTACTGCGAGCGCTGCTACTCGCAGCTGAGAAGGACCGTGGAGCTAGCGGCGAATTCGGAGAGCTCTTCGCTGCACTGCGCCGCTCGCAAGCGGCTTCGTTCTTCGCCTTCTGCCGTCCGGCGAGAGCTGAACTCCAGCGGTCAGTTGCAGCTCTGCCCAACAGCGTGTTCTCAGTTCTGCGGGCAAGCACGCCCTCTTGCCTTGGCCCCGAGAGCAAAGTCCCGAGCGAGCACTCGACTCAGTGCAATGCACCCGGAAGGACGCTCTCGCTCGCCTTTCAAGGAGCGATTCCTAACAGCAGAAGCAGCAGAGGCACAAACTGCATGACGAGAAGGGACAACGTAGAACACGTCTCTGTCCTGGCGCATTTTCGTGTGCGATACTTCCCTCCGGGTCTTCGGGCCTTGCGAAGCTCTGTGTACTGCGAGCGCTGCTACTCGCAGCTGAGAAGGACCGTGGAGCTAGCGGCGAATTCGGAGAGCTCTTCGCTGCACTGCGCCGCTCGCAAGCGGCTTCGTTCTTCGCCTTCTGCCGTCCGGCGAGAGCTGAACTCCAGCGGTCAGTTGCAGCTCTGCCCAACAGCGTGTTCTCAGTTCTGCGGGCAAGCACGCCCTCTTGCCTTGGCCCCGAGTGCAAAGTCCCGAGCCAGCACTCGACTCAGTGCAATGCACCCGGAAGGACGCTCTCGCTCGTCTTTCAAGGAGCGATTCCTAACAGCAGAAGCAGCAGAGGCACAAACTGCATGACGAGAAGGGACAACGTAGAACACGTCTCTGTCCTGGCACATTTTCGTGTGCGATACTTCCCTCCGGGTCTTCGGGCCTTGCGAAGCTCTGTGTACTGCGAGCGCTGCTACTCGCAGCTGAGAAGGACCGTGGAGCTAGCGGCGAATTCGGAGAGCTCTTCGCTGCACTGCGCCGCTCGCAAGCGGCTTCGTTCTTCGCCTTCTGCCGTCCGGCGAGAGCTGAACTCCAGCGGTCAGTTGCAGCTCTGCCCAACAGCGTGTTCTCAGTTCTGCGGGCAAGCACGCCCTCTTGCCTTGGCCCCGAGAGCAAAGCCCCGAGCGAGCACTCGACTCAGTGCAATGCACCCAGAAGGACGCTCTCGCTCGCCTTTCAAGGAGCGATTCCTAACAGCAGAAGCAGCAGAGGCACAAACTGCATGACGAGAAGGGACAACGTAGAACACGTCTCTGTCCTGGCACATTTTCGTGTGCGATACTTCCCTCCGGGTCTTCGGGCCTTGCGAAGCTCTGTGTACTGCGAGCGCTGCTACTCGCAGCTGAGAAGGACCGTGGAGCTAGCGGCGAATTCGGAGAGCTCTTCGCTGCACTGCGCCGCTCGCAAGCGGCTTCGTTCTTCGCCTTCTGCCGTCCGGCGAGAGCTGAACTCCGGCGGTCAGTTGCAGCTCTGCCCAACAGCGTGTTCTCAGTTCTGCGGGGAAGCACGCCCTCTTGCCTTGGCCCCGAGAGCAAAGTCCCGAGCGAGCACTCGACTCAGTGCAATGCACCCAGAAGGACGCTCTCGCTCGTCTTTCAAGGAGCGATTCCTAACAGCAGAAGCAGCAGAGGCACAAACTGCATGACGAGAAGGGACAACGTAGAACACGTCTCTGTCCTGGCGCATTTTCGTGTGCGATACTTCCCTCCGGGTCTTCGGGCCTTGCGTAGCTCTGTGTACTGCGAGCGCTGCTACTCGCACCTGAGAAGGACCGTGGAGCTAGCGGCGAATTCGGAGAGCTCTTCGCTGCACTGCGCCGCTCGCAAGCGGCTTCGTTCTTCGCCTTCTGCCGTCCGGCGAGAGCTGAACTCCAGCGGTCAGTTGCAGCTCTGCCCAACAGCGTGTTCTCAGTTCTGCGGGCAAGCACGCCCTCTTGCCTTGGCCCCGAGTGCAAAGTCCCGAGCGAGCACTCGACTCAGTGCAATGCACCCGGAAGGACGCTCTCGCTCGCCTTTCAAGGAGCGATTCCTAACAGCAGAAGCAGCAGAGGCACAAACTGCATGACGAGAAGGGACAACGTAGAACACGTCTCTGTCCTGGCGCATTTTCGTGTGCGATACTTCCCTCCGGGTCTTCGGGCCTTGCGAAGCCCTGTGTACTGCGAGCGCTGCTACTCGCAGCTGAGAAGGACCGTGGAGCTAGCGGCGAATTCGGAGAGCTCTTCGCTGCACTGCGCCGCTCGCAAGCGGCTTCGTTCTTCGCCTTCTGCCGTCCGGCGAGAGCTGAACTCCAGCGGTCAGTTGCAGCTCTGCCCAACAGCGTGTTCTCAGTTCTGCGGGCAAGCACGCCCTCTTGCCTTGGCCCCGAGAGCAAAGTCCCGAGCGAGCACTCGACTCAGTGCAATGCACCCGGAAGGACGCTCTCGCTCGCCTTTCAAGGAGCGATTCCTAACAGCAGAAGCAGCAGAGGCACAAACTGCATGACGAGAAGGGACAACGTAGAACACGTCTCTGTCCTGGCGCATTTTCGTGTGCGATACTTCCCTCCGGGTCTTCGGGCCTTGCGAAGCCCTGTGTACTGCGAGCGCTGCTACTCGCAGCTGAGAAGGACCGTGGAGCTAGCGGCGAATTCGGAGAGCTCTTCGCTGCACTGCGCCGCTCGCAAGCGGCTTCGTTCTTCGCCTTCTGCCGTCCGGCGAGAGCTGAACTCCAGCGGTCAGTTGCAGCTCTGCCCAACAGCGTGTTCTCAGTTCTGCGGGCAAGCACGCCCTCTTGCCTTGGCCCCGAGAGCAAAGCCCCGAGCGAGCACTCGACTCAGTGCAATGCACCCGGAAGGACGCTCTCGCTCGCCTTTCAAGGAGCGATTCCTAACAGCAGAAGCAGCAGAGGCACAAACTGCATGACGAGAAGGGACAACGTAGAACACGTCTCTGTCCTGGCACATTTTCGTGTGCGATACTTCCCTCCGGGTCTTCGGACCTTGCGAAGCTCTGTGTACTGCGAGCGCTGCTACTCGCAGCTGAGAAGGACCGTGGAGCTAGCGGCGAATTCGGAGAGCTCTTCGCTGCACTGCGCCGCTCGCAAGCGGCTTCGTTCTTCGCCTTCTGCCGTCCGGCGAGAGCTGAACTCCAGCGGTCAGTTGCAGCTCTGCCCAACAGCGTGTTCTCAGTTCTGCGGGCAAGCACGCCCTCTTGCCTTGGCCCCGAGAGCAAAGTCCCGAGCGAGCACTCGACTCAGTGCAATGCACCCGGAAGGACGCTCTCGCTCGTCTTTCAAGGAGCGATTCCTAACAGCAGAAGCAGCAGAGGCACAAACTGCATGACGAGAAGGGACAACGTAGAACACGTCTCTGTCCTGGCACATTTTCGTGTGCCATACTTCCCTCCGGGTCTTCGGGCCTTGCGAAGCTCTGTGTACTGCGAGCGCTGCTACTCGCAGCTGAGAAGGACCGTGGAGCTAGCGGCGAATTCGGAGAGCTCTTCGCTGCACTGCGCCGCTCGCAAGCGGCTTCGTTCTTCGCCTTCTGCCGTCCGGCGAGAGCTGAACTCCAGCGGTCAGTTGCAGCTCTGCCCAACAGCGTGTTCTCAGTTCTGCGGGCAAGCACGCCCTCTTGCCTTGGCCCCGAGAGCAAAGCCCCGAGCGAGCACTCGACTCAGTGCAATGCACCCGGAAGGACGCTCTCGCTCGTCTTTCAAGGAGCGATTCCT
Source organism: Sturnus vulgaris (assembly GCF_052056855.1). Classification (NCBI taxonomy): domain Eukaryota; kingdom Metazoa; phylum Chordata; class Aves; order Passeriformes; family Sturnidae; genus Sturnus; species Sturnus vulgaris. Next base: position 86,733 of record NC_142248.1, on the reverse strand, counting down.
AACAGCAGAAGCAGCAGAGGCACAAACTGCATGACGAGAAGGGACAACGTAGAACACGTCTCTGTCCTGGCACATTTTCGTGTGCGATACTTCCCTCCGGGTCTTCGGGCCTTGCGAAGCTCTGTGTACTGCGAGCGCTGCTACTCGCAGCTGAGAAGGACCGTGGAGCTAGCGGCGAATTCGGAGAGCTCTTCGCTGCACTGCGCCGCTCGCAAGCGGCTTCGTTCTTCGCCTTCTGCCGTCCGGCGAGAGCTGAACTCCAGCGGTCAGTTGCAGCTCTGCCCAACAGCGTGTTCTCAGTTCTGCGGGCAAGCACGCCCTCTTGCCTTGGCCCCGAGAGCAAAGCCCCGAGCGAGCACTCGACTCAGTGCAATGCACCCAGAAGGACGCTCTCGCTCGCCTTTCAAGGAGCGATTCCTAACAACAGAAGCAGCAGAGGCACAAACTGCATGACGAGAAGGGACAACGTAGAACACGTCTCTGTCCTGGCACATTTTCGTGTGCGATACTTCCCTCCGGGTCTTCGGGCCTTGCGAAGCTCTGTGTACTGCGAGCGCTGCTACTCGCAGCTGAGAAGGACCGTGGAGCTAGCGGCGAATTCGGAGAGCTCTTCGCTGCACTGCGCCGCTCGCAAGCGGCTTCGTTCTTCGCCTTCTGCCGTCCGGCGAGAGCTGAACTCCGGCGGTCAGTTGCAGCTCTGCCCAACAGCGTGTTCTCAGTTCTGCGGGGAAGCACGCCCTCTTGCCTTGGCCCCGAGAGCAAAGTCCCGAGCGAGCACTCGACTCAGTGCAATGCACCCAGAAGGACGCTCTCGCTCGTCTTTCAAGGAGCGATTCCTAACAGCAGAAGCAGCAGAGGCACAAACTGCATGACGAGAAGGGACAACGTAGAACACGTCTCTGTCCTGGCGCATTTTCGTGTGCGATACTTCCCTCCGGGTCTTCGGGCCTTGCGAAGCTCTGTGTACTGCGAGCGCTGCTACTCGCAGCTGAGAAGGACCGTGGAGCTAGCGGCGAATTCGGAGAGCTCTTCGCTGCACTGCGCCGCTCGCAAGCGGCTTCGTTCTTCGCCTTCTGCCGTCCGGCGAGAGCTGAACTCCAGCGGTCAGTTGCAGCTCTGCCCAACAGCGTGTTCTCAGTTCTGCGGGCAAGCACGCCCTCTTGCCTTGGCCCCGAGAGCAAAGCCCCGAGCGAGCACTCGACTCAGTGCAATGCACCCGGAAGGACGCTCTCGCTCGTCTTTCAAGGAGCGATTCCTAACAGCAGAAGCAGCAGAGGCACAAACTGCATGACGAGAAGGGACAACGTAGAACACGTCTCTGTCCTGGCACATTTTCGTGTGCGATACTTCCCTCCGGGTCTTCGGACCTTGCGAAGCTCTGTGTACTGCGAGCGCTGCTACTCGCAGCTGAGAAGGACCGTGGAGCTAGCGGCGAATTCGGAGAGCTCTTCGCTGCACTGCGCCGCTCGCAAGCGGCTTCGTTCTTCGCCTTCTGCCGTCCGGCGAGAGCTGAACTCCAGCGGTCAGTTGCAGCTCTGCCCAACAGCGTGTTCTCAGTTCTGCGGGCAAGCACGCCCTCTTGCCTTGGCCCCGAGAGCAAAGTCCCGAGCGAGCACTCGACTCAGTGCAATGCACCCGGAAGGACGCTCTCGCTCGTCTTTCAAGGAGCGATTCCTAACAGCAGAAGCAGCAGAGGCACAAACTGCATGACGAGAAGGGACAACGTAGAACACGTCTCTGTCCTGGCGCATTTTCGTGTGCGATACTTCCCTCCGGGTCTTCGGGCCTTGCGAAGCCCTGTGTACTGCGAGCGCTGCTACTCGCAGCTGAGAAGGACCGTGGAGCTAGCGGCGAATTCGGAGAGCTCTTCGCTGCACTGCGCCGCTCGCAAGCGGCTTCGTTCTTCGCCTTCTGCCGTCCGGCGAGAGCTGAACTCCAGCGGTCAGTTGCAGCTCTGCCCAACAGCGTGTTCTCAGTTCTGCGGGCAAGCACGCCCTCTTGCCTTGGCCCCGAGAGCAAAGCCCCGAGCGAGCACTCGACTCAGTGCAATGCACCCGGAAGGACGCTCTCGCTCGTCTTTCAAGGAGCGATTCCTAACAGCAGAAGCAGCAGAGGCACAAACTGCATGACGAGAAGGGACAACGTAGAACACGTCTCTGTCCTGGCACATTTTCGTGTGCGAAACTTCCCTCCGGGTCTTCGGGCCTTGCGAAGCTCTGTGTACTGCGAGCGCTGCTACTCGCAGCTGAGAAGGACCGTGGAGCTAGCGGCGAATTCGGAGAGCTCTTCGCTGCACTGCGCCGCTCGCAAGCGGCTTCGTTCTTCGCCTTCTGCCGTCCGGAGAGAGCTGAACTCCGGCGGTCAGTTTCAGCTCTGCCCAACAGCGTGTTCTCAGTTCTGCGGGCAAGCACGCCCTCTTGCCTTGGCTCGGAGTGCAAAGTCCCGAGCGAGCACTCGACTCAGTGCAATGCACCCAGAAGGACGCTCTCGCTCGTCTTTCAAGGAGCGATTCCTAACAGCAGAAGCAGCAGAGGCACAAACTGGATGACGAGAAGGGACAATGTAGAACTCTCTGTCTGTCTGTGTCTCTACTCAGTGTAGAACGTCTCTGTCCTGGCACATCATCGTTTGCGATTCTTCCCTCCGGGTCTTCGGTCCTTGCGAAGCCCTGTGTACTGCGAGCGCCGCTACTTGCAGCTGAGAAGGACCGTGGAGCTAGCGGCAAATTCGGAGAGCTCTTCGCTGCACTGCGCCGCTCGCAAGCGGCTTCGTTCTTCGCCTTCTGCCGTCCGGAGAGATCTGAACTCCGGCGATCAGTTTCAGCTCTGCCCAACAGCGTGTTCTCAGTTCTGCGGGCAAGCACGCCCTCTTGCCTTGGCCCCGAGAGCAAAGTCCCGAGCGAGCACTCGACTCAGTGCAATGCAGCCAGAATGACGCTCTCGCTCGCCTTTCAAGGAGCGATTCCTAACAGGAGAAGCAGCAGAGGCACAAACTGCATGACGAGAAGGGACAACGTAGAACACGTCTCTGTCCTGGCACATTTTCGTGTGCGAAACTTCCCTCCGGGTCTTCGGGCCTTGCGAAGCTCTGTGTACTGCGAGCGCTGCTACTCGCAGCTGAGAAGGACCGTGGAGCTAGCGGCGAATTCGGAGAGCTCTTCGCTGCACTGCGCCGCTCGCAAGCGGCTTCGTTCTTTGCCTTCTGCCGTCCGGAGAGAGCTGAACTCCGGCGGTCAGTTTCAGCTCTGCCCAACAGCGTGTTCTCAGTTCTGCGGGCAAGCACGCCCTCTTGCCTTGGCTCGGAGTGCAAAGTCCCGAGCGAGCACTCGACTCAGTGCAATGCACCCAGAAGGACGCTCTCGCTCGTCTTTCAAGGAGCGATTCCTAACAGCAGAAGCAGCAGAGGCACAAACTGGATGACGAGAAGGGACAATGTAGAACTCTCTGTCTGTCTGTGTCTCTACTCAGTGTAGAACGTCTCTGTCCTGGCACATCATCGTTTGCGATTCTTCCCTCCGGGTCTTCGGTCCTTGCGAAGCTCTATGTACTGCGAGCGCCGCTACTTGCAGCTGAGAAGGACCGTGGAGCTAGCGGCGAATTCGGAGAGCTCTTCGCTGCACTGCGCCGCTCGCAAGCGGCTTCGTTCTTCGCCTTCTGCCGTCCGGAGAGAGCTGAACTCCAGCGGTCAGTTGCAGCTCTGCCCAACAGCGTGTTCTCAGTTCTGCGGGCAAGCACGCCCTCTTGCCTTGGCCCCGAGAGCAAAGTCCCGAGCGAGCACTCGACTCAGTGCAATGCACCCAGAAGGACGCTCTCGCTCGTCTTTCAAGGAGCGATTCCTAACAGCAGAAGCAGCAGAGGCACAAACTGCATGACGAGAAGGGACAACGTAGAACACGTCTCTGTCCTGGCACATTATCGTTTGCGATACTTCCCTCCGGGTCTTCGGTCCTTGCGAAGCTCTATGTACTGCGAGCGCCGCTACTCGCAGCTGAGAAGGACCGTGGAGCTAGCGGCGAATTCGGAGAGCTCTTCGCTGCACTGCGCCGCTCGCAAGCGGCTTCGTTCTTCGCCTTCTGCCGTCCGGAGAGAGCTGAACTCCGGCGGTCAGTTTCAGCTCTGCCCAACAGCGTGTTCTCAGTTCTGCGGGCAAGCACGCCCTCTTGCCTTGGCTCGGAGTGCAAATTCCCGAGCGAGCACTCGACTCAGTGCAATGCACCCAGAAGGACGCTCTCGCTCGTCTTTCAAGGAGCGATTCCTAACAGCAGAAGCAGCAGAGGCACAAACTGCATGACGAGAAGGGACAACGTAGAACACGTCTCTGTCCTGGCACATTTTCGTGTGCAATACTTCCCTCCGGGTCTTCGGGCCTTGCGAAGCTCTGTGTACTGCGAGCGCTGCTACTCGCAGCTGAGAAGGACCGTGGAGCTAGCGGCGAATTCGGAGAGCTCTTCGCTGCACTGCGCCGCTCGCAAGCGGCTTCGTTCTTCGCCTTCTGCCGTCCGGAGAGAGCTGAAGTCCGGCGGTCAGTTTCAGCTCTGCCCAACAGCGTCTTCTCAGTTCTGCGGGCAAGTACGCCCTCTTGCCTTGGCCCCGAGAGCAAAGTCCCGAGCGAGCACTCGACTCAGTGCAATGCACCCAGAAGGACGCTCTCGCTCGTCTTTCAAGGAGCGATTCCTAACAGCAGAAGCAGCAGAGGCACAAACTGGATGACGAGAAGGGACAACGTAGAACACGTCTCTGTCCTGGCACATTATCGTGTGCGATACTTCCCTCCGGGTCTTCGGTCCTTGCGAAGCTCTATGTACTGCGAGCGCTGCTACTCGCAGCTGAGAAGGACCGTGGAGCTAGCGGCGAATTCGGAGAGCTCTTCGCTGCACTGCGCCGCTCGCAAGCGGCTTCGTTCTTCGCCTTCTGCCGTCCGGCGAGAGCTGAACTCCAGCGGTCAGTTGCAGCTCTGCCCAACAGCGTGTTCTCAGTTCTGCGGGCAAGCACGCCCTCTTGCCTTGGCCCCGAGAGCAAAGTCCCGAGCGAGCACTCGACTCAGTGCAATGCACCCAGAAGGACACTCTCGCTCGTCTTTCAAGGAGCGATTCCTAACAGCAGAAGCAGCAGAGGCACAAACTGCATGACGAGAAGGGACAATGTAGAACACGTCTCTGTCCTGGCGCATTTTCGTGTGCGAAACTTCCCTCCGGGTCTTCGGGCCTTGCGAAGCTCTGTGTACTGCGAGCGCTGCTACTCGCAGCTGAGAAGGACCGTGGAGCTAGCGGCGAATTCGGAGAGCTCTTCGCTGCACTGCGCCGCTCGCAAGCGGCTTCGTTCTTCGCCTTCTGCCGTCCGGCGAGAGCTGAACTCCAGCGGTCAGTTGCAGCTCTGCCCAACAGCGTGTTCTCAGTTCTGCGGGCAAGCACGCCCTCTTGCCTTGGCCCCGAGAGCAAAGTCCCGAGCGAGCACTCGACTCAGTGCAATACACCCGGAAGGACGCTCTCGCTCGCCTTTCAAGGAGCGATTCCTAACAGCAGAAGCAGCAGAGGCACAAACTGGATGACGAGAAGGGACAATGTAGAACACGTCTCTGTCCTGGCACATTTTCGTGTGCGATACTTCCCTCCGGGTCTTCGGGCCTTGCGAAGCTCTGTGTACTGCGAGCGCCGCTACTTGCAGCTGAGAAGGACCGTGGAGCTAGCGGCAAATTCGGAGAGCTCTTCGCTGCACTGCGCCGCTCGCAAGCGGCTTCGTTCTTCGCCTTCTGCCGTCCGGAGAGATCTGAACTCCGGCGATCAGTTTCAGCTCTGCCCAACAGCGTGTTCTCAGTTCTGCGGGCAAGCACGCCCTCTTGCCTTGGCCCCGAGAGCAAAGTCCCGAGCGAGCACTCGACTCAGTGCAATGCAGCCAGAAGGACGCTCTCGCTCGTCTTTCAAGGAGCGATTCCTAACAGCAGAAGCAGCAGAGGCACAAACTGCATGACGAGAAGGGACAACGTAGAACACGTCTCTGTCCTGGCACATTTTCGTGTGCGAAACTTCCCTCCGGGTCTTCGGGCCTTGCGAAGCTCTGTGTACTGCGAGCGCTGCTACTCGCAGCTGAGAAGGACCGTGGAGCTAGCGGCGAATTCGGAGAGCTCTTCGCTGCACTGCGCCGCTCGCAAGCGGCTTCGTTCTTCGCCTTCTGCCGTCCGGAGAGAGCTGAACTCCGGCGGTCAGTTTCAGCTCTGCCCAACAGCGTGTTCTCAGTTCTGCGGGCAAGCACGCCCTCTTGCCTTGGCTCGGAGTGCAAAGTCCCGAGCGAGCACTCGACTCAGTGCAATGCACCCAGAAGGACGCTCTCGCTCGTCTTTCAAGGAGCGATTCCTAACAGCAGAAGCAGCAGAGGCACAAACTGGATGACGAGAAGGGACAATGTAGAACTCTCTGTCTGTCTGTGTCTCTACTCAGTGTAGAACGTCTCTGTCCTGGCACATCATCGTTTGCGATTCTTCCCTCCGGGTCTTCGGTCCTTGCGAAGCCCTGTGTACTGCGAGCGCCGCTACTTGCAGCTGAGAAGGACCGTGGAGCTAGCGGCAAATTCGGAGAGCTCTTCGCTGCACTGCGCCGCTCGCAAGCGGCTTCGTTCTTCGCCTTCTGCCGTCCGGAGAGATCTGAACTCCGGCGATCAGTTTCAGCTCTGCCCAACAGCGTGTTCTCAGTTCTGCGGGCAAGCACGCCCTCTTGCCTTGGCCCCGAGAGCAAAGTCCCGAGCGAGCACTCGACTCAGTGCAATGCAGCCAGAATGACGCTCTCGCTCGCCTTTCAAGGAGCGATTCCTAACAGCAGAAGCAGCAGAGGCACAAACTGCATGACGAGAAGGGACAACGTAGAACACGTCTCTGTCCTGGCACATTTTCGTGTGCGAAACTTCCCTCCGGGTCTTCGGGCCTTGCGAAGCTCTGTGTACTGCGAGCGCTGCTACTCGCAGCTGAGAAGGACCGTGGAGCTAGCGGCGAATTCGGAGAGCTCTTCGCTGCACTGCGCCGCTCGCAAGCGGCTTCGTTCTTTGCCTTCTGCCGTCCGGAGAGAGCTGAACTCCGGCGGTCAGTTTCAGCTCTGCCCAACAGCGTGTTCTCAGTTCTGCGGGCAAGCACGCCCTCTTGCCTTGGCTCGGAGTGCAAAGTCCCGAGCGAGCACTCGACTCAGTGCAATGCACCCAGAAGGACGCTCTCGCTCGTCTTTCAAGGAGCGATTCCTAACAGCAGAAGCAGCAGAGGCACAAACTGGATGACGAGAAGGGACAATGTAGAACTCTCTGTCTGTCTGTGTCTCTACTCAGTGTAGAACGTCTCTGTCCTGGCACATCATCGTTTGCGATTCTTCCCTCCGGGTCTTCGGTCCTTGCGAAGCTCTATGTACTGCGAGCGCCGCTACTTGCAGCTGAGAAGGACCGTGGAGCTAGCGGCGAATTCGGAGAGCTCTTCGCTGCACTGCGCCGCTCGCAAGCGGCTTCGTTCTTCGCCTTCTGCCGTCCGGAGAGAGCTGAACTCCAGCGGTCAGTTGCAGCTCTGCCCAACAGCGTGTTCTCAGTTCTGCGGGCAAGCACGCCCTCTTGCCTTGGCCCCGAGAGCAAAGTCCCGAGCGAGCACTCGACTCAGTGCAATGCACCCAGAAGGACGCTCTCGCTCGTCTTTCAAGGAGCGATTCCTAACAGCAGAAGCAGCAGAGGCACAAACTGCATGACGAGAAGGGACAACGTAGAACACGTCTCTGTCCTGGCACATTATCGTTTGCGATACTTCCCTCCGGGTCTTCGGTCCTTGCGAAGCTCTATGTACTGCGAGCGCCGCTACTCGCAGCTGAGAAGGACCGTGGAGCTAGCGGCGAATTCGGAGAGCTCTTCGCTGCACTGCGCCGCTCGCAAGCGGCTTCGTTCTTCGCCTTCTGCCGTCCGGAGAGAGCTGAACTCCGGCGGTCAGTTTCAGCTCTGCCCAACAGCGTGTTCTCAGTTCTGCGGGCAAGCACGCCCTCTTGCCTTGGCTCGGAGTGCAAATTCCCGAGCGAGCACTCGACTCAGTGCAATGCACCCAGAAGGACGCTCTCGCTCGTCTTTCAAGGAGCGATTCCTAACAGCAGAAGCAGCAGAGGCACAAACTGCATGACGAGAAGGGACAACGTAGAACACGTCTCTGTCCTGGCACATTTTCGTGTGCAATACTTCCCTCCGGGTCTTCGGGCCTTGCGAAGCTCTGTGTACTGCGAGCGCTGCTACTCGCAGCTGAGAAGGACCGTGGAGCTAGCGGCGAATTCGGAGAGCTCTTCGCTGCACTGCGCCGCTCGCAAGCGGCTTCGTTCTTCGCCTTCTGCCGTCCGGCGAGAGCTGAACTCCAGCGGTCAGTTGCAGCTCTGCCCAACAGCGTGTTCTCAGTTCTGCGGGCAAGCACGCCCTCTTGCCTTGGCCCCGAGAGCAAAGTCCCGAGCGAGCACTCGACTCAGTGCAATGCACCCAGAAGGACGCTCTCGCTCGTCTTTCAAGGAGCGATTCCTAACAGCAGAAGCAGCAGAGGCACAAACTGCATGACGAGAAGGGACAACGTAGAACACGTCTCTGTCCTGGCACATTTTCGTGTGCGATACTTCCCTCCGGGTCTTCGGTCCTTGCGAAGCTCTGTGTACTGCGAGCGCCGCTACTTGCAGCTGAGAAGGACCGTGGAGCAGGCGGCGAATTCGGAGAGCTCTTCGCTGCACTGCGCCGCTCGCAAGCGGCTTCGTTCTTCGCCTTCTGCCGTCCGGAGAGAGCTGAACTCCGGCGATCAGTTTCAGCTCTGCCCAACAGCGTGTTCTCAGTTCTGCGGGCAAGCACGCCCTCTTGCCTTGGCCCCGAGTGCAAAGTCCCGAGCGAGCACTCGACTCAGTGCAATGCACCCAGAAAGACGCTCTCGCTCGTCTTTCAAGGAGCGATTCCTAACAGCAGAAGCAGCAGAGGCACAAACTGGATGACGAGAAGGGACAATGTAGAACTCTCTGTCTGTCTGTGTCTCTACTCAGTGTAGAACGTCTCTGTCCTGGCACATTATCGTTTGCGATTCTTCCCTCCGGGTCTTCGGTCCTTGCAAAGCTCTATGTACTGCGAGCGCCGCTACTTGCAGCTGAGAAGGACCGTGGAGCTAGCGGCGAATTCGGAGAGCTCTTCGCTGCACTGCGCCGCTCGCAAGCGGCTTCGTTCTTCGCCTTCTGCCGTCCGGAGAGAGCTGAAGTCCGGCGGTCAGTTGCAGCTCTGCCCAACAGCGTGTTCTCAGTTCTGCGGGCAAGCACGCCCTCTTGCCTTGGCCCCGAGAGCAAAGTCCCGAGCGAGCACTCGACTCAGTGCAATGCACCCAGAAAGACGCTCTCGCTCGCCTTTCAAGGAGCGATTCCTAACAGCAGAAGCAGCAGAGGCACAAACTGCATGACGAGAAGGGACAACGTAGAACACGTCTCTGTCCTGGCACATTTTCGTGTGCGATACTTCCCTCCGGGTCTTCGGGCCTTGCGAAGCTCTGTGTACTGCGAGCGCTGCTACTCGCAGCTGAGAAGGACCGTGGAGCTAGCGGCGAATTCGGAGAGCTCTTCGCTGCACTGCGCCGCTCGCAAGCGGCTTCGTTCTTCGCCTTCTGCCGTCCGGAGAGAGCGGAACTCCGGCGGTCAGTTTCAGCTCTGCCCAACAGCGTGTTCTCAGTTCTGCGGGCAAGCACGCCCTCTTGCCTTGGCCCCGAGAGCAAAGTCCCGAGCGAGCACTCGACTCAGTGCAATGCACCCAGAAGGACGCTCTCGCTCGTCTTTCAAGGAGCGATTCCTAACAGCAGAAGCAGCAGAGGCACAAACTGGATGACGAGAAGGGACAACGTAGAACACGTCTCTGTCCTGGCACATTATCGTGTGCGATACTTCCCTCCGGGTCTTCGGTCCTTGCGAAGCTCTATGTACTGCGAGCGCTGCTACTCGCAGCTGAGAAGGACCGTGGAGCTAGCGGCGAATTCGGAGAGCTCTTCGCTGCACTGCGCCGCTCGCAAGCGGCTTCGTTCTTCGCCTTCTGCCGTCCGGCGAGAGCTGAACTCCAGCGGTCAGTTGCAGCTCTGCCCAACAGCGTGTTCTCAGTTCTGCGGGCAAGCACGCCCTCTTGCCTTGGCCCCGAGAGCAAAGTCCCGAGCGAGCACTCGACTCAGTGCAATGCACCCAGAAGGACACTCTCGCTCGTCTTTCAAGGAGCGATTCCTAACAGCAGAAGCAGCAGAGGCACAAACTGCATGACGAGAAGGGACAATGTAGAACACGTCTCTGTCCTGGCGCATTTTCGTGTGCGAAACTTCCCTCCGGGTCTTCGGGCCTTGCGAAGCTCTGTGTACTGCGAGCGCTGCTACTCGCAGCTGAGAAGGACCGTGGAGCTAGCGGCGAATTCGGAGAGCTCTTCGCTGCACTGCGCCGCTCGCAAGCGGCTTCGTTCTTCGCCTTCTGCCGTCCGGCGAGAGCTGAACTCCAGCGGTCAGTTGCAGCTCTGCCCAACAGCGTGTTCTCAGTTCTGCGGGGAAGCACGCCCTCTTGCCTTGGCCCCGAGAGCAAAGTCCCGAGCGAGCACTCGACTCAGTGCAATACACCCAGAAGGACGCTCTCGCTCGCCTTTCAAGGAGCGATTCCTAACAGCAGAAGCAGCAGAGGCACAAACTGGATGACGAGAAGGGACAATGTAGAACACGTCTCTGTCCTGGCACATTTTCGTGTGCGATACTTCCCTCCGGGTCTTCGGGCCTTGCGAAGCTCTGTGTACTGCGAGCGCCGCTACTTGCAGCTGAGAAGGACCGTGGAGCTAGCGGCAAATTCGGAGAGCTCTTCGCTGCACTGCGCCGCTCGCAAGCGGCTTCGTTCTTCGCCTTCTGCCGTCCGGAGAGATCTGAACTCCGGCGATCAGTTTCAGCTCTGCCCAACAGCGTGTTCTCAGTTCTGCGGGCAAGCACGCCCTCTTGCCTTGGCCCCGAGAGCAAAGTCCCGAGCGAGCACTCGACTCAGTGCAATGCAGCCAGAAGGACGCTCTCGCTCGTCTTTCAAGGAGCGATTCCTAACAGCAGAAGCAGCAGAGGCACAAACTGCATGACGAGAAGGGACAACGTAGAACACGTCTCTGTCCTGGCACATTTTCGTGTGCGAAACTTCCCTCCGGGTCTTCGGGCCTTGCGAAGCTCTGTGTACTGCGAGCGCTGCTACTCGCAGCTGAGAAGGACCGTGGAGCTAGCGGCGAATTCGGAGAGCTCTTCGCTGCACTGCGCCGCTCGCAAGCGGCTTCGTTCTTCGCCTTCTGCCGTCCGGAGAGAGCTGAACTCCGGCGGTCAGTTTCAGCTCTGCCCAACAGCGTGTTCTCAGTTCTGCGGGCAAGCACGCCCTCTTGCCTTGGCTCGGAGTGCAAAGTCCCGAGCGAGCACTCGACTCAGTGCAATGCACCCAGAAGGACGCTCTCGCTCGTCTTTCAAGGAGCGATTCCTAACAGCAGAAGCAGCAGAGGCACAAACTGGATGACGAGAAGGGACAATGTAGAACTCTCTGTCTGTCTGTGTCTCTACTCAGTGTAGAACGTCTCTGTCCTGGCACATCATCGTTTGCGATTCTTCCCTCCGGGTCTTCGGTCCTTGCGAAGCCCTGTGTACTGCGAGCGCCGCTACTTGCAGCTGAGAAGGACCGTGGAGCTAGCGGCAAATTCGGAGAGCTCTTCGCTGCACTGCGCCGCTCGCAAGCGGCTTCGTTCTTCGCCTTCTGCCGTCCGGAGAGATCTGAACTCCGGCGATCAGTTTCAGCTCTGCCCAACAGCGTGTTCTCAGTTCTGCGGGCAAGCACGCCCTCTTGCCTTGGCCCCGAGAGCAAAGTCCCGAGCGAGCACTCGACTCAGTGCAATGCAGCCAGAATGACGCTCTCGCTCGCCTTTCAAGGAGCGATTCCTAACAGGAGAAGCAGCAGAGGCACAAACTGCATGACGAGAAGGGACAACGTAGAACACGTCTCTGTCCTGGCACATTTTCGTGTGCGAAACTTCCCTCCGGGTCTTCGGGCCTTGCGAAGCTCTGTGTACTGCGAGCGCTGCTACTCGCAGCTGAGAAGGACCGTGGAGCTAGCGGCGAATTCGGAGAGCTCTTCGCTGCACTGCGCCGCTCGCAAGCGGCTTCGTTCTTTGCCTTCTGCCGTCCGGAGAGAGCTGAACTCCGGCGGTCAGTTTCAGCTCTGCCCAACAGCGTGTTCTCAGTTCTGCGGGCAAGCACGCCCTCTTGCCTTGGCTCGGAGTGCAAAGTCCCGAGCGAGCACTCGACTCAGTGCAATGCACCCAGAAGGACGCTCTCGCTCGTCTTTCAAGGAGCGATTCCTAACAGCAGAAGCAGCAGAGGCACAAACTGGATGACGAGAAGGGACAATGTAGAACTCTCTGTCTGTCTGTGTCTCTACTCAGTGTAGAACGTCTCTGTCCTGGCACATCATCGTTTGCGATTCTTCCCTCCGGGTCTTCGGTCCTTGCGAAGCTCTATGTACTGCGAGCGCCGCTACTTGCAGCTGAGAAGGACCGTGGAGCTAGCGGCGAATTCGGAGAGCTCTTCGCTGCACTGCGCCGCTCGCAAGCGGCTTCGTTCTTCGCCTTCTGCCGTCCGGAGAGAGCTGAACTCCAGCGGTCAGTTGCAGCTCTGCCCAACAGCGTGTTCTCAGTTCTGCGGGCAAGCACGCCCTCTTGCCTTGGCCCCGAGAGCAAAGTCCCGAGCGAGCACTCGACTCAGTGCAATGCACCCAGAAGGACGCTCTCGCTCGTCTTTCAAGGAGCGATTCCTAACAGCAGAAGCAGCAGAGGCACATACTGGATGACGAGAAGGGACAACGTAGAACACGTCTCTGTCCTGGCACATTTTCGTGTGCGATACTTCCCTCCGGGTCTTCGGGCCTTGCGAAGCTCTGTGTACTGCGAGCGCTGCTACTCGCAGCTGAGAAGGACCGTGGAGCTAGCGGCGAATTCGGAGAGCTCTTCGCTGCACTGCGCCGCTCGCAAGCGGCTTCATTCTTCTCCTTCTGCCGTCCGGCGAGAGCTGAACTCCAGCGGTCAGTTTCAGCTCTGCCCAACAGCGTGTTCTCAGTTCTGCGGGCAAGCACGCCCTCTTGCCTTGGCCCCGAGAGCAAAGTCCCGAGCGAGCACTCGACTCAGTGCAATGCACCCAGAAGGACGCTCTCGCTCGTCTTTCAAGGAGCGATTCCTAACAGCAGAAGCAGCAGATGTAGAGAGCCTGGTGCAGGAATGGCTGGAAGAAAAAGGCAATAGTCAGATCAACTTGGTGAGGCTAGCAAAGCAGGCCTCAGTCTCAAGGATACAGTGTCCTTGAGATAAGGAAGGCACGTAGAATTGAGAAAAACATGAATGCCGAAGTGCTTAGCTAAGCAGCACATCTAGACCAATGAGGAGCTAAGATTTTGCACTATGCATGAGCTAATTAAGCATTGTATTTAATCGCCACTCTGCGTATCAATAAACGAGACTTTGCTGATGACCATATGGTGTCCGGGTCTCCCTTCTCCGACAAATGGTGAACCCCGATGTCCCTCCGTCGCTGAAAAGAAAACGGGGGAGAACGCGCCACGGTCGGTGAAGTAGAGTTGGGGCCTGCTGCAACCGGGTCGGTGTCAAACGACGTAGGGAAGACACCCCCAGGAGCTACAAAGGTAGTCCTGGGCCATACGTGCTGCCGAAGCCGGAGAGTTGCAACAGCGCTGACGACAAAAAATGGACAGGCAAGCAGCATATGATTTATTTATAGTACATATAGATAAGTTAGGGCTGAAAGAAATTAATCCCAGGAAGAACATACCGGGGTTGTTAGCCTGGGGTTATGCTAAAGGTTTATTCTCTAATCCTCACACCGTGCATGATTTGAATGAGTGGCGTAAGTTAGGGGATGCACTGTGGGAGGCGGTATTAGAGGATGACAAAACAGCAAAAAAACTGGGAAAGATCTGGCGGGTAGTTCATAACACACTACTGAAGCAGCAGGCGGAGAGAAGGGTGGCTCGGGAGGCAGTAGAGGCATATAAAAGAAATGCTCAGTATGGCGATAATGAGCCCCAAGCACCCAGCACAACCAGAGTTGAAATACCTATCTCTGGGGAGACGGCAGGAATGACGGACATGGCCAGCTGCGCTTGGCCCTCGGCACCTCCCTTAGAAAAGCTTGAGGAGGATTCCGCCGCGGCGGCGGAGACAATTGCAGAAGGCGGAGTAACCCCGCCTTCCGAGGGCGAAGGGCCCCAGACCAGCGGCGAAAAATCCCCTTGCCGGTCTGAGCCTAGCGTCCCTAAGCCTGCCGCGGAGCCAGCTCCGGTCCCTAGGGCGGAAAGCGACCTGTGGGAGGAGATGGCAAGACGGCTGGGGGAGGCGTGGAGTATGCTAGCCAGACACGGCTTGGAGACTGGGGACGAGGGCGCTGTTGACGCAGCGAAAGCCTGGGCTTTTCCCGTCACGTATACACAGGGAATAAATCAACAGGGACAAGCCGTCCAAGTGGGAGCGTATTCGCCTCCCGACTGGAAGCTGCTAGCCCAGCTGAGACAGACAGTGAGTCAGTTTGGTTTCCGGAGTGAGCCAGCTAAGCAGATGCTAGATTTCTTGTTTGATACATACCTGCTATTGCCAAATGATATGAGAAGTATAGTGAAACTGATTTTCACGCAACATCAGCAGTTGCTATTTAACGCCCACTGGCAAGCTCTTGTTCAGGAGTCAGTTGCAGCACAGAGGGGCCCGGGAGATCCGTTAGCTGGAATTACCGTAGACGAACTAATGGGATTGGGTCAATACCGCAGGACAGAGGCTCAAATGATTTCGGGACCCGACAAGGTTAGGGAAGCCATGCGTCTAGTAAGGAGTGCCATCGGTCAGGTCAAAGATAGCTCAGGCATACCCATGTATATGGGAATAAAACAGGGAAGAAATGAATCCTTTGGGGACTTTGTAGATAAGGCTGCTGCTGCTATTGAAAAGGCAGGAGTCCCAGAGTATATGAGAGGGGCGATGCTAAAGCAATGTGCGTTGCAGAATAGCAATGAGGCAACAAAAAGGGTATTATCAACTTTGGGGGCCAATTGGACGATAGAAGAGGCATTGGAAAGGATGGCTCTACAGCCGACAGGGGCGCAGGTTTTCTTAGTTAATGCACTAAAAGAATTAGGCTTGGGGCTACAAAAGCAAGCCGAGTCCACACAGTCACAGGTGCTAGCCGCTCTTGCTCCGCTCCGTGCTTCTACAGCAGCCCCGGCCACATCGAGCGACCACTGGCCTCCTTCGGCGCGATGCTATAGATGCGGAAGCGGAGGCCACTTCCGGCGGGACTGCCAAGCTTCAGAAGTGTGGTGCCAAAACTGCCAGAACAACACGCACAACACGTCAGCTTGTCGCCGCAAGTCGGGAAACTCCCGGCGGAGCGCGCCCGGCAGCCGCGCCCGGACACAAGTAGCCGTCGTGACATCAGCGCCATCTCCTGTCTACAACCAGCCACAACAGGGAGCCTGGGACTCGACCTGGCAGCCGCAGTAAAAACATCTTTGATGACAGCTCGCCCCGTCAAAGTCCCAACTGGAGTTTATGGCCCGATAAATATCAAAGGACAAGCTCATGGAGGACTAATAGTGGGACGCTCGTCGAGCTCCATTGTAGGGCTGTTTGTGCTTCCAGGCGTCATTGATGCAGACTACACCGGGGAAATACAAATAATAGTATATACTCCTTTCCCTCCTATTACGATTGAAAAGGGCCAGCGTGTTGCTCAATTTATTCCACTTCCACAGTTGAGCCGGGGTGTTCAACCACAAAGACAAACCCCACGTGGAGACCAAGGATTCGGATCATCAGGTATTGCTATGCTCACAATGGATCTCCATACCAGACCCAAAAAGAAGGTGAAACTAACCTATGCAGGACAGACAATAGAAATGATGGGACTCCTAGACACTGGGGCAGATACCAGCATTGTCTCTCCAGAAAAATGGCCCCACAACTGGCCATCACTGCAGACTACGGATACCGTCACGGGCGTCGGAGGATTCACCCTCGCTAGAAAAACACCTCCAATAAGGGTCACTATAGATGGGCAAGATTTGGTGACTGTGTTGTCCGTAGCTGCGTTACCGCCATCGGTACATTGCTTGGTTGGAAGGGACATCTTGGCTCAGATGGGGGTCGTTTTATCCAACGAGCACCCTTTGGGGTAATTGCCATTGCTTGGACTTTCCCGATCCCAATCACCTGGACTACCAATGAACCGGTAATGGTTAAGCAATGGCCTCTAAAAAGGGAAAGTCTAATACAAGCACATCAACTCGTAAAGGAACAATTCCAACAAGGACATTTAAAACTCTCGACAAGCCCATGGAACACGCCAATTTTTGTGATCAAAAAGAAGTCAGGAAAATATCGTCTTCTGCACGATTTAAGAGCAGTGAATGATCAGATGGAGGTGATGGGGGCATTACAGCCAGGCCTCCCCAACCCAGCAATGCTCCCACAGCATTGGCCTCTTCTGATCATTGATCTAAAGGACTGCTTCTTTACTATAGCCTTACACCCTCAAGATACTAAAAGATTTGCGTTCACCCTACCAGCAATAAACAGAGAAGAACCTGATAAATGGTATGAATGGACTGTTCTTCCACAAGGAATGAAGAACTCGCCTACCCTGTGCCAACTGTATGTTGATGCCGCATTACAACCATTGAGGATACAGTGGCCCAACACAATTATTTATCATTATATGGATGATATCCTCTTTGCTCAAGAATCAGCATTTACAGACACTCAGATGCAGGAGATTCAAAGCGCCCTAGCAAAGGCATCCCTCATAATAGCTCAAGAAAAAATACAGCGATCCACACCATGGAAGTACTTGGGGTGGTCTATCACAGACCAAATCGTACGGCCACAGAAGCTCCAGCTTGCAACAAAGATCACCACTCTAAATGAGGCACAGCGACTGCTAGGAGATCTGCAATGGCTCAAGCCGATTGTTGGGATACCCAACTCCTTGCTAGACTCCCTCAGGCCACTACTTAAAGGAACTGACCCAACCGCACCCGTAACCGTAACCCCGCAACAACATGAAGCCCTCAAGGGTATTATACGCTGCATCGATGAGGGGTTTGTCTCCCGCCGAGATATCTCCTCGCCCATCGATCTTACCATCTGGAGTACTGCCAACCACCTACTCGGTGCACTCACACAGCTACAAAAGAAAACGCGGGAGACACGGGTACTAGAATGGATAACCCCACCTTTACAAGCAAAAAGGACAATCAGCACAAAAATTGAACAGGTAGCTACCCTGATTCGGAAAGGTCGCGTAAGGATCATGGAAATCACCGGAACGAGCCCAACAACAATTTATCTGCCCATGAAAAAGGAGGACTTAGATTGGTACCTCCTCAATTCAGGAGATCTACAAACGGCCTTGCTGGAAGTCGGAGCAGCCATCCACACCGGACCGCTGATGCCACGTCACCTTCAGTGGCTAGGAAATTGGGACTGGATAGCGAAGCCACTACGATCGGAGCAGCCAATAGCGGGCGCCACCACAGCCTTCACGGATGCCGGGAAAAAGACGAGAAGAGCAGCGATCACCTGGAAAGAAGGCCCTCGGTGGAGGAATAAAACAATAGATGCAGCCCCAGAGGACAGCTTACAAACATTGGAATTGCTTGCCGTTGTGTGGGCACTAAGTGAACTGCAAGGGCCTTTGAATGTGGTCACTGACTCATTTTATGTAGCAGGAGTAGCACAGAGAATTGAGGACGCCTCTGTGAAAGAGGTGCAGAACAAGAGAATCTATGACCTCTTGCTGCAGCTAAAGCGAGCAGTAGGAGCAAGGTTCAAGCCTTATTGTATAATACACGTCAGGAGTCATAAGTGGGACGTAGGCTTGGGAGAAGGCAACGCCAGGGCGGATAGACTGGTTATGAATGTAGCTGATGACAGGGGGATTGAAGCAAGGGAGTCACACACACGATTTCACCAAAATGCTAAAGGATTGGTGCGTGAGTTCAAAATAGGCATGCAAGAGGCTAAGGCAATAGTGAGAGCCTGCCCCACCTGCAGTCATCACAATAGTGGGGTAGGCCTTGGGTGTGGGGTAAATCCTCGGGGTCTGGAAAGTAATGAAATTTGGCAAATGGACATCACACATGTGGCAGAGTTTGGTAGACTCAAGTATGTGCACGTTACCATAGACACTTATAGTAAGTATATCTGGGCCACAGCACAGACAGGGGAAAAGGCAATCCATGTAATTAGACACCTGACAAGTTGCTTTGCAGTTATGGGAACGCCTAGGGAGGTAAAGACCGACAACGGACCTGCATATGTCAGTGGGAAAGTAAGTCAGTTTATGAGACTCTGGGGAATCAGACATATTACAGGAGTACCACACTCACCCACGGGACAGGCCATAGTAGAAAGGGCCAATGGTACACTCAAGCTATATCTACTCAAACACAAATCCATAGGCGATCCGCAAGAAAGACTAGCTAAAGCTCTTTATGTCATGAATTATTTGTGTGTGTTTGGGGATGAATCTGAGCCGCCTGCAATCAGGCATAGAGGGAGAAGGGAAGGTAACAGAGGAGAGCACATGAAGGCATGGGTAAAGTACCGGGATCCAAAGACAGGAATATGGAATGGCCCAGCGGAAGTGGTATATTGGGGGAGAGGCTATGTTTGTGTTTCTACCCCCACAGGAACACTTTGGGTCCCTGCTAGGTGGGTGAAGCCCATTCTAAATGACCGAACTGGTAGAAAGATTCCTGAGGAGGCGGCTGGCTCCAGTCGACCAAGAGCGGATCCAGCAGAGGTTGACGGTGACCTTACGGCCCTATTTACAGAAGTTGGGATGCTATAACAGCGCTGCCCGTGAGGCACTAAGGCAGCCACCACCGAATTGGGCTGATTGGATTGAGAGCCACGTCCACCAAGAAGTACAGCCTCTCAGCAGCCGTCCTTGTTGTGCGTGTGGGGGGTCATGGTGTGAAGCCTGGGTAGCCCTAAAGTGCGGGGGCTGTGGGGACTGCTCTTGCGTGGAACAGAGAACAGTGTTTAGTTTGTGGTGCTGGAGGTGTCAAAGTGACGACCTAAGAGATTCAAATTGGGGTCGGGCCCTAAAAAAAAGAAGCAGGAGTGCCATATGCCCAGGTACGAAACCTATACGAGACACCAGAACAGCTCCTGTTAGCTTGGGCCCGGTGGGAACTTACCAACTGGATTAAGAGGCAGCACATCTATGCAAATTCGCACATTATCGCTGCAAGATGCAGACATAAAGTCCCACACCTGCCTTGGCCTCGGGTAGGACCGGTTAAGCCCGGTACAGACCCAGAGGAGGTATTGAATCAAAGTATAGAAAAGGTGAAACAACTGCAGATAACAGGGAGCAATACAGGGCGTAAAAAGAATAGGCCGCCAAAGAAATCAAAATGATGATCATTGCACTGCTTATGCTTGCTAACTTTACTCGCACAAAATCTTTTCCAATGCAGCATGCGCCTCGGGAGACTCTAACCTTCAGTCAGACACCATCTCTCTCCAGCTTTACTCCAATTGCAACGGTAGTAACATCACCAAGGCCAAGGCATTGCCCCCAGGTATATTTTTAATTTGTGGGGACCGTGCTTGGAATGGCATCCCCGCAAGGCCTCAAGGGGGGCCTTGCTATCTAGGAAAACTAAACATGTTTCACCCCAATGTAACTACCCTCATACAACTCACAAGGAACAAAAGTGCCACTCTGAGTCCATCCACAAAAAGATACAAGACATGCAGCAGAAATTACACAACCTAAAAGAAAAAAATGGTTAGGGCATCGACGAGTAGTTAAAAAGCCTAGGTCTTGGGAGATGGATTCGAACCGTTATTAAGTATGCTATTATGGTGTTAGGTATATTCTTGTGCTTAGCTTTATTGCTACCTTGCTTGATAACTTGCTTACAAAATTTTATTCAAAAAACTGTTAGCAAAGCTTGGCATGCCACTCTTTTAGCTCAAAAAGAAAACGGGGGAAGTGTAGAGAGCCTGGTGCAGGAATGGCTGGAAGAAAAAGGCAATAGTCAGATCAACTTGGTGAGGCTAGCAAAGCAGGCCTCAGTCTCAAGGATACAGTGTCCTTGAGATAAGGAAGGCACGTAGAATTGAGAAAAACATGAATGCCGAAGTGCTTAGCTAAGCAGCACATCTAGACCAATGAGGAGCTAAGATTTTGCACTATGCATGAGCTAATTAAGCATTGTATTTAATCGCCACTCTGCGTATCAATAAACGAGACTTTGCTGATGACCATATGGTGTCCGGGTCTCCCTTCTCCGACAAGCAGAGGCACAAACTGCATGACGAGAAGGGACAACGTAGAACACGTCTCTGTCCTGGCACATTTTCGTGTGCAATACTTCCCTCCGGGTCTTCGGGCCTTGCGAAGCTCTGTGTACTGCGAGCGCTGCTACTCGCAGCTGAGAAGGACCGTGGAGCTAGCAGCGAATTCGGAGAGCGCTAAGCACGAAGTCAAGAAGCGAGACGTGTCCCTGCAATGCGGTGTTAATAGCAGCTTCCTCGCGGCGGGGGGGAGCTCCGGCCACAAAGCATTCTCGTCCTGGCAACGGATCTCTGTGACGGGCGTAGGCGAAAAGCTTTCGTTTTCCATTCGAACTGCGAGAGAGGCAGACTGTTGCACGGAGCTCTGAGAATAAAGGTGCACGCCCTAGGCGGGCTTGGGCAGAAGCAGCGTTCTCTAGCTCTTGGCTGCCGGCGTACTTGTGGTTGTGTGGCGCCCTTGCAGCGGCTTCTGGCCGCCGGCAAGTGAAAGCGACTCCACGCTTGGGCGAGGGCGGTGAACGAAGCGGCACTAGTCCCGTGCTTGTGTGCACCACATTACAGGCTACTAGGAGAGGAAGGTGGTTGACTCTCGCTTGCCTTCCCAAGTGCCCTTAGCAGTCGGAAGGAGCAAGCTGAAGCACTGCTGCTTGTGCTGCTCCGTGGTTCCCTTGCAACCCGCTGGGAAAGCTTTGGCGGTCGCTTCTAGGCGCCGAGTTGCACACAGCACCACGGTAAGTGCCTCGGAGAAGGGAAATCCAGAGTGCAGCGAGGAGCTGGACGTGGCTTACGTGCAGTAAGGAGAAGGTGAACCTAGGCACTGCCTCTTCAATCTGGCCGCCTCTGCTCTGGTAGCAACTTTTGCAACTCGGCAAAGAGAGCCGCGAGTATGTAGAACGGAGGGCAGCGAGACGCCGTGTGTTAGGCGCCCTTTCAGGGTTGCTGCCAGGGGGCTACTTTAAGAACGCTTTTTTCTTCCTCGCGTCCTTCTCGCTTCGCTCTAGCTGCATGGAGTACAGCACAGCGAAGGAGTGAGGACGGGCACTGTCCCAGCTTTTGCCCTGGCGTGCAACGGCTGTGTGCTGCTTTTCCAAGCAGCAAGAGCACTGAGAAGTGAAAGCGATTGTGAAGGAGCTCTTTGGCTGCTCGTGTGCTCTTCGCTGCACTGCGCCGCTCGCAAGCGGCTTCGTTCTTCGCCTTCTGCCGTCCGGAGAGAGCTGAACTCCAGCGGTCAGTTGCAGCTCTGCCCAACAGCGTGTTCTCAGTTCTGCGGGCAAGCACGCCCTCTTGCCTTGGCCCCGAGAGCAAAGTCCCGAGCGAGCACTCGACTCAGTGCAATGCACCCAGAAGGACGCTCTCGCTCGCCTTTCAAGGAGCGATTCTTAACAGCAGAAGCAGCAGAGGCACAAACTGCATGACGAGAAGGGACAACGTAGAACACGTCTCTGTCCTGGCACATTTTCGTGTGCGATACTTCCCTCCGGGTCTTCGGGCCTTGCGAAGCCCTGTGTACTGCGAGCGCTGCTACTCGCAGCTGAGAAGGACCGTGGAGCTAGCGGCGAATTCGGAGAGCTCTTCGCTGCACTGCGCCGCTCGCAAGCGGCTTCGTTCTTCGCCTTCTGCCGTCCGGCGAGAGCTGAACTCCGGCGGTCAGTTGCAGCTCTGCCCAACAGCGTGTTCTCAGTTCTGCGGGCAAGCACGCCCTCTTGCCTTGGCCCCGAGAGCAAAGTCCCGAGCGAGCACTCGACTCAGTGCAATGCACCCAGAAGGACGCTCTCGCTCGCCTTTCAAGGAGCGATTCCTAACAGCAGAAGCAGCAGAGGCACAAACTGCATGACGAGAAGGGACAACGTAGAACACGTCTCTGTCCTGGCGCATTTTCGTGTGCGATACTTCCCTCCGGGTCTTCGGGCCTTGCGAAGCCCTGTGTACTGCGAGCGCTGCTACTCGCAGCTGAGAAGGACCGTGGAGCTAGCGGCGAATTCGGAGAGCTCTTCGCTGCACTGCGCCGCTTGCAAGCGGCTTCGTTCTTCGCCTTCTGCCGTCCGGCGAGAGCTGAACTCCGGCGGTCAGTTGCAGCTCTGCCCAACAGCGTGTTCTCAGTTCTGCGGGCAAGCACGCCCTCTTGCCTTGGCCCCGAGAGCAAAGTCCCGAGCGAGCACTCGACTCAGTGCAATGCACCCAGAAGGACGCTCTCGCTCGCCTTTCAAGGAGCGATTCCTAACAGCAGAAGCAGCAGAGGCACAAACTGCATGACGAGAAGGGACAACGTAGAACACGTCTCTGTCCTGGCGCATTTTCGTGTGCGATACTTCCCTCCGGGTCTTCGGGCCTTGCGAAGCCCTGTGTACTGCGAGCGCTGCTACTCGCAGCTGAGAAGGACCGTGGAGCTAGCGGCGAATTCGGAGAGCTCTTCGCTGCACTGCGCCGCTCGCAAGCGGCTTCGTTCTTCGCCTTCTGCCGTCCGGCGAGAGCTGAACTCCAGCGGTCAGTTGCAGCTCTGCCCAACAGCGTGTTCTCAGTTCTGCGGGCAAGCACGCCCTCTTGCCTTGGCCCCGAGAGCAAAGTCCCGAGCCAGCACTCGACTCAGTGCAATGCACCCAGAAGGACGCTCTCGCTCGTCTTTCAAGGAGCGATTCCTAACAGCAGAAGCAGCAGAGGCACAAACTGCATGACGAGAAGGGACAACGTAGAACACGTCTCTGTCCTGGCACATTTTCGTGTGCGAAACTTCCCTCCGGGTCTTCGGGCCTTGCGAAGCCCTGTGTACTGCGAGCGCTGCTACTCGCAGCTGAGAAGGACCGTGGAGCTAGCGGCGAATTCGGAGAGCTCTTCGCTGCACTGCGCCGCTCGCAAGCGGCTTCGTTCTTCGCCTTCTGCCGTCCGGCGAGAGCTGAACTCCAGCGGTCAGTTGCAGCTCTGCCCAACAGCGTGTTCTCAGTTCTGCGGGCAAGCACGCCCTCTTGCCTTGGCCCCGAGAGCAAAGTCCCGAGCGAGCACTCGACTCAGTGCAATGCACCCAGAAGGACGCTCTCGCTCGTCTTTCAAGGAGCGATTCCTAACAGCAGAAGCAGCAGAGGCACAAACTGCATGACGAGAAGGGACAACGTAGAACACGTCTCTGTCCTGGCGCATTTTCGTGTGCGATACTTCCCTCCGGGTCTTCGGGCCTTGCGAAGCCCTGTGTACTGCGAGCGCTGCTACTCGCAGCTGAGAAGGACCGTGGAGCTAGCGGCGAATTCGGAGAGCTCTTCGCTGCACTGCGCCGCTCGCAAGCGGCTTCGTTCTTCGCCTTCTGCCGTCCGGCGAGAGCTGAACTCCAGCGGTCAGTTGCAGCTCTGCCCAACAGCGTGTTCTCAGTTCTGCGGGCAAGCACGCCCTCTTGCCTTGGCCCCGAGAGCAAAGTCCCGAGCCAGCACTCGACTCAGTGCAATGCACCCAGAAGGACGCTCTCGCTCGTCTTTCAAGGAGCGATTCCTA
Organism: Sturnus vulgaris; assembly: GCF_052056855.1. Classification (NCBI taxonomy): domain Eukaryota; kingdom Metazoa; phylum Chordata; class Aves; order Passeriformes; family Sturnidae; genus Sturnus; species Sturnus vulgaris. Next base: position 62,899 of record NC_142248.1, on the reverse strand, counting down.
ACAGCAGAAGCAGCAGAGGCACAAACTGCATGACGAGAAGGGACAACGTAGAACACGTCTCTGTCCTGGCACATTTTCGTGTGCGAAACTTCCCTCCGGGTCTTCGGGCCTTGCGAAGCCCTGTGTACTGCGAGCGCTGCTACTCGCAGCTGAGAAGGACCGTGGAGCTAGCGGCGAATTCGGAGAGCTCTTCGCTGCACTGCGCCGCTCGCAAGCGGCTTCGTTCTTCGCCTTCTGCCGTCCGGCGAGAGCTGAACTCCAGCGGTCAGTTGCAGCTCTGCCCAACAGCGTGTTCTCAGTTCTGCGGGCAAGCACGCCCTCTTGCCTTGGCCCCGAGAGCAAAGTCCCGAGCGAGCACTCGACTCAGTGCAATGCACCCAGAAGGACGCTCTCGCTCGTCTTTCAAGGAGCGATTCCTAACAGCAGAAGCAGCAGAGGCACAAACTGCATGATGAGAAGGGACAACGTAGAACACGTCTCTGTCCTGGCACATTTTCGTGTGCGATACTTCCCTCCGGGTCTTCGGGCCTTGCGAAGCTCTGTGTACTGCGAGCGCTGCTACTCGCAGCTGAGAAGGACTGTGGAGCTAGCGGCGAATTCGGAGAGCTCTTCGCTGCACTGCGCCGCTCGCAAGCGGCTTCGTTCTTCGCCTTCTGCCGTCCGGCGAGAGCTGAACTCCAGCGGTCAGTTGCAGCTCTGCCCAACAGCGTGTTCTCAGTTCTGCGGGCAAGCACGCCCTCTTGCCTTGGCCCCGAGTGCAAAGTCCCGAGCGAGCACTCGACTCAGTGCAATGCACCCAGAAGGACGCTCTCGCTCGTCTTTCAAGGAGCGATTCCTAACAGCAGAAGCAGCAGAGGCACAAACTGCATGACGAGAAGGGACAACGTAGAACACGTCTCTGTCCTGGCACATTTTCGTGTGCCATACTTCCCTCCGGGTCTTCGGGCCTTGCGAAGCTCTGTGTACTGCGAGCGCTGCTACTCGCAGCTGAGAAGGACCGTGGAGCTAGCGGCGAATTCGGAGAGCTCTTCGCTGCACTGCGCCGCTCGCAAGCGGCTTCGTTCTTCGCCTTCTGCCGTCCGGCGAGAGCTGAACTCCAGCGGTCAGTTGCAGCTCTGCCCAACAGCGTGTTCTCAGTTCTGCGGGCAAGCACGCCCTCTTGCCTTGGCCCCGAGTGCAAAGTCCCGAGCCAGCACTCGACTCAGTGCAATGCACCCGGAAGGACGCTCTCGCTCGTCTTTCAAGGAGCGATTCCTAACAGCAGAAGCAGCAGAGGCACAAACTGCATGACGAGAAGGGACAACGTAGAACACGTCTCTGTCCTGGCACATTTTCGTGTGCGATACTTCCCTCCGGGTCTTCGGGCCTTGCGAAGCTCTGTGTACTGCGAGCGCTGCTACTCGCAGCTGAGAAGGACCGTGGAGCTAGCGGCGAATTCGGAGAGCTCTTCGCTGCACTGCGCCGCTCGCAAGCGGCTTCGTTCTTCGCCTTCTGCCGTCCGGCGAGAGCTGAACTCCGGCGGTCAGTTGCAGCTCTGCCCAACAGCGTGTTCTCAGTTCTGCGGGGAAGCACGCCCTCTTGCCTTGGCCCCGAGAGCAAAGTCCCGAGCCAGCACTCGACTCAGTGCAATGCACCCAGAAGGACGCTCTCGCTCGCCTTTCAAGGAGCGATTCCTAACAGCAGAAGCAGCAGAGGCACAAACTGCATGACGAGAAGGGACAACGTAGAACACGTCTCTGTCCTGGCACATTTTCGTGTGCGAAACTTCCCTCCGGGTCTTCGGGCCTTGCGAAGCCCTGTGTACTGCGAGCGCTGCTACTCGCAGCTGAGAAGGACCGTGGAGCTAGCGGCGAATTCGGAGAGCTCTTCGCTGCACTGCGCCGCTCGCAAGCGGCTTCGTTCTTCGCCTTCTGCCGTCCGGCGAGAGCTGAACTCCAGCGGTCAGTTTCAGCTCTGCCCAACAGCGTGTTCTCAGTTCTGCGGGCAAGCACGCCCTCTTGCCTTGGCCCCGAGAGCAAAGTCCCGAGCGAGCACTCGACTCAGTGCAATGCACCCGGAAGGACGCTCTCGCTCGCCTTTCAAGGAGCGATTCCTAACAGCAGAAGCAGCAGAGGCACAAACTGCATGACGAGAAGGGACAACGTAGAACACGTCTCTGTCCTGGCACATTTTCGTGTGCGATACTTCCCTCCGGGTCTTCGGGCCTTGCGAAGCTCTGTGTACTGCGAGCGCTGCTACTCGCAGCTGAGAAGGACCGTGGAGCTAGCGGCGAATTCGGAGAGCTCTTCGCTGCACTGCGCCGCTCGCAAGCGGCTTCGTTCTTCGCCTTCTGCTGTCCGGCGAGAGCTGAACTCCAGCGGTCAGTTGCAGCTCTGCCCAACAGCGTGTTCTCAGTTCTGCGGGCAAGCACGCCCTCTTGCCTTGGCCCCGAGAGCAAAGTCCCGAGCGAGCACTCGACTCAGTGCAATGCACCCGGAAGGACGCTCTCGCTCGCCTTTCAAGGAGCGATTCCTAACAGCAGAAGCAGCAGAGGCACAAACTGCATGACGAGAAGGGACAACGTAGAACACGTCTCTGTCCTGGCGCATTTTCGTGTGCGATACTTCCCTCCGGGTCTTCGGGCCTTGCGAAGCCCTGTGTACTGCGAGCGCTGCTACTCGCAGCTGAGAAGGACCGTGGAGCTAGCGGCGAATTCGGAGAGCTCTTCGCTGCACTGCGCCGCTCGCAAGCGGCTTCGTTCTTCGCCTTCTGCCGTCCGGCGAGAGCTGAACTCCAGCGGTCAGTTTCAGCTCTGCCCAACAGCGTGTTCTCAGTTCTGCGGGCAAGCACGCCCTCTTGCCTTGGCCCCGAGAGCAAAGTCCCGAGCGAGCACTCGACTCAGTGCAATGCACCCGGAAGGACGCTCTCGCTCGCCTTTCAAGGAGCGATTCCTAACAGCAGAAGCAGCAGAGGCACAAACTGCATGACGAGAAGGGACAACGTAGAACACGTCTCTGTCCTGGCGCATTTTCGTGTGCGATACTTCCCTCCGGGTCTTCGGGCCTTGCGAAGCCCTGTGTACTGCGAGCGCTGCTACTCGCAGCTGAGAAGGACCGTGGAGCTAGCGGCGAATTCGGAGAGCTCTTCGCTGCACTGTGCCGCTCGCAAGCGGCTTCGTTCTTCGCCTTCTGCCGTCCGGCGAGAGATGAACTCCAGCGGTCAGTTGCAGCTCTGCCCAACAGCGTGTTCTCAGTTCTGCGGGCAAGCACGCCCTCTTGCCTTGGCCCCGAGAGCAAAGTCCCGAGCGAGCACTCGACTCAGTGCAATGCACCCGGAAGGACGCTCTCGCTCGCCTTTCAAGGAGCGATTCCTAACAGCAGAAGCAGCAGAGGCACAAACTGCATGACGAGAAGGGACAACGTAGAACACGTCTCTGTCCTGGCGCATTTTCGTGTGCGATACTTCCCTCCGGGTCTTCGGGCCTTGCGAAGCCCTGTGTACTGCGAGCGCTGCTACTCGCAGCTGAGAAGGACCGTGGAGCTAGCGGCGAATTCGGAGAGCTCTTCGCTGCACTACGCCGCTCGCAAGCGGCTTCGTTCTTCGCCTTCTGCCGTCCGGCGAGAGCTGAACTCCAGCGGTCAGTTGCAGCTCTGCCCAACAGCGTGTTCTCAGTTCTGTGGGCAAGCACGCCCTCTTGCCTTGGCCCCGAGAGCAAAGTCCCGAGCGAGCACTCGACTCAGTGCAATGCACCCGGAAGGACGCTCTCGCTCGCCTTTCAAGGAGCGATTCCTAACAGCAGAAGCAGCAGAGGCACAAACTGCATGACGAGAAGGGACAACGTAGAACACGTCTCTGTCCTGGCGCATTTTCGTGTGCGATACTTCCCTCCGGGTCTTCGGGCCTTGCGAAGCCCTGTGTACTGCGAGCGCTGCTACTCGCAGCTGAGAAGGACCGTGGAGCTAGCGGCGAATTCGGAGAGCTCTTCGCTGCACTGCGCCGCTCGCAAGCGGCTTCGTTCTTCGCCTTCTGCCGTCCGGCGAGAGCTGAACTCCAGCGGTCAGTTGCAGCTCTGCCCAACAGCGTGTTCTCAGTTCTGCGGGCAAGCACGCCCTCTTGCCTTGGCCCCGAGAGCAAAGTCCCGAGCGAGCACTCGACTCAGTGCAATGCACCCGGAAGGACGCTCTCGCTCGCCTTTCAAGGAGCGATTCCTAACAGCAGAAGCAGCAGAGGCACAAACTGCATGACGAGAAGGGACAACGTAGAACACGTCTCTGTCCTGGCGCATTTTCGTGTGCGATACTTCCCTCCGGGTCTTCGGGCCTTGCGAAGCCCTGTGTACTGCGAGCGCTGCTACTCGCAGCTGAGAAGGACCGTGGAGCTAGCGGCGAATTCGGAGAGCTCTTCGCTGCACTACGCCGCTCGCAAGCGGCTTCGTTCTTCGCCTTCTGCCGTCCGGCGAGAGCTGAACTCCAGCGGTCAGTTGCAGCTCTGCCCAACAGCGTGTTCTCAGTTCTGTGGGCAAGCACGCCCTCTTGCCTTGGCCCCGAGAGCAAAGTCCCGAGCGAGCACTCGACTCAGTGCAATGCACCCGGAAGGACGCTCTCGCTCGCCTTTCAAGGAGCGATTCCTAACAGCAGAAGCAGCAGAGGCACAAACTGCATGACGAGAAGGGACAACGTAGAACACGTCTCTGTCCTGGCACATTTTCGTGTGCGATACTTCCCTCCGGGTCTTCGGGCCTTGCGAAGCCCTGTGTACTGCGAGCGCTGCTACTCGCAGCTGAGAAGGACTGTGGAGCTAGCGGCGAATTCGGAGAGCTCTTCGCTGCACTGCGCCGCTCGCAAGCGGCTTCGTTCTTCGCCTTCTGCCGTCCGGCGAGAGCTGAACTCCAGCGGTCAGTTGCAGCTCTGCCCAACAGCGTGTTCTCAGTTCTGCGGGCAAGCACGCCCTCTTGCCTTGGCCCCGAGAGCAAAGTCCCGAGCGAGCACTCGACTCAATGCAATGCACCCGGAAGGACGCTCTCGCTCGTCTTTCAAGGAGCGATTCCTAACAGCAGAAGCAGCAGAGGCACAAACTGCATGACGAGAAGGGACAACGTAGAACACGTCTCTGTCCTGGCACATTTTCGTGTGCGATACTTCCCTCCGGGTCTTCGGGCCTTGCGAAGCTCTGTGTACTGCGAGCGCTGCTACTCGCAGCTGAGAAGGACCGTGGAGCTAGCGGCGAATTCGGAGAGCTCTTCGCTGCACTGCGCCGCTCGCAAGCGGCTTCGTTCTTCGCCTTCTGCCGTCCGGCGAGAGCTGAACTCCAGCGGTCAGTTGCAGCTCTGCCCAACAGCGTGTTCTCAGTTCTGCGGGCAAGCACGCCCTCTTGCCTTGGCCCCGAGTGCAAAGTCCCGAGCGAGCACTCGACTCAGTGCAATGCACCCGGAAGGACGCTCTCGCTCGTCTTTCAAGGAGCGATTCCTAACAGCAGAAGCAGCAGAGGCACAAACTGCATGACGAGAAGGGACAACGTAGAACACGTCTCTGTCCTGGCACATTTTCGTGTGCGATACTTCTCTCCGGGTCTTCGGGCCTTGCGAAGCTCTGTGTACTGCGAGCGCTGCTACTCGCAGCTGAGAAGGACCGTGGAGCTAGCGGCGAATTCGGAGAGCTCTTCGCTGCACTGCGCCGCTCGCAAGCGGCTTCGTTCTTCGCCTTCTGCCGTCCGGCGAGAGCTGAACTCCAGCGGTCAGTTTCAGCTCTGCCCAACAGCGTGTTCTCAGTTCTGCGGGCAAGCACGCCCTCTTGCCTTGGCCCCGAGTGCAAAGTCCCGAGCGAGCACTCGACTCAGTGCAATGCACCCGGAAGGACGCTCTCGCTCGCCTTTCAAGGAGCGATTCCTAACAGCAGAAGCAGCAGAGGCACAAACTGCATGACGAGAAGGGACAACGTAGAACACGTCTCTGTCCTGGCACATTTTCGTGTGCGATACTTCCCTCCGGGTCTTCGGGCCTTGCGAAGCTCTGTGTACTGCGAGCGCTGCTACTCGCAGCTGAGAAGGACCGTGGAGCTAGCGGCGAATTCGGAGAGCTCTTCGCTGCACTGCGCCGCTCGCAAGCGGCTTCGTTCTTCGCCTTCTGCCGTCCGGCGAGAGCTGAACTCCAGCGGTCAGTTGCAGCTCTGCCCAACAGCGTGTTCTCAGTTCTGCGGGCAAGCACGCCATCTTGCCTTGGCCCCGAGAGCAAAGTCCCGAGCGAGCACTCGACTCAGTGCAATGCACCCGGAAGGACGCTCTCGCTCGTCTTTCAAGGAGCGATTCCTAACAGCAGAAGCAGCAGAGGCACAAACTGCATGACGAGAAGGGACAACGTAGAACACGTCTCTGTCCTGGCACATTTTCGTGTGCGAAACTTCCCTCCGGGTCTTCGGGCCTTGCAAAGCCCTGTGTACTGCGAGCGCTGCTACTCGCAGCTGAGAAGGACCGTGGAGCTAGCGGCGAATTCGGAGAGCTCTTCGCTGCACTACGCCGCTCGCAAGCGGCTTCGTTCTTCGCCTTCTGCCGTCCGGCGAGAGCTGAACTCCAGCGGTCAGTTGCAGCTCTGCCCAACAGCGTGTTCTCAGTTCTGTGGGCAAGCACGCCCTCTTGCCTTGGCCCCGAGAGCAAAGTCCCGAGCGAGCACTCGACTCAGTGCAATGCACCCAGAAGGACGCTCTCGCTCGCCTTTCAAGGAGCGATTCTTAACAGCAGAAGCAGCAGAGGCACAAACTGCATGACGAGAAGGGACAACGTAGAACACGTCTCTGTCCTGGCACATTTTCGTGTGCGATACTTCCCTCCGGGTCTTCGGGCCTTGCGAAGCCCTGTGTACTGCGAGCGCTGCTACTCGCAGCTGAGAAGGACCGTGGAGCTAGCGGCGAATTCGGAGAGCTCTTCGCTGCACTGCGCCGCTCGCAAGCGGCTTCGTTCTTCGCCTTCTGCAGACCGGCGAGAGCTGAACTCCGGCGGTCAGTTGCAGCTCTGCCCAACAGCGTGTTCTCAGTTCTGCGGGCAAGCACGCCCTCTTGCCTTGGCCCCGAGAGCAAAGTCCCGAGCGAGCACTCGACTCAGTGCAATGCACCCAGAAGGACGCTCTCGCTCGCCTTTCAAGGAGCGATTCCTAACAGCAGAAGCAGCAGAGGCACAAACTGCATGACGAGAAGGGACAACGTAGAACACGTCTCTGTCCTGGCACATTTTCGTGTGCGATACTTCCCTCCGGGTCTTCGGGCCTTGCGAAGCCCTGTGTACTGCGAGCGCTGCTACTCGCAGCTGAGAAGGACCGTGGAGCTAGCGGCGAATTCGGAGAGCTCTTCGCTGCACTGCGCCGCTCGCAAGCGGCTTCGTTCTTCGCCTTCTGCCGTCCGGCGAGAGCTGAACTCCGGCGGTCAGTTGCAGCTCTGCCCAACAGCGTGTTCTCAGTTCTGCGGGCAAGCACGCCCTCTTGCCTTGGCCCCGAGAGCAAAGTCCCGAGCGAGCACTCGACTCAGTGCAATGCACCCAGAAGGACGCTCTCGCTCGTCTTTCAAGGAGCGATTCCTAACAGCAGAAGCAGCAGAGGCACAAACTGCATGACGAGAAGGGACAACGTAGAACACGTCTCTGTCCTGGCGCATTTTCGTGTGCGATACTTCCCTCCGGGTCTTCGGGCCTTGCGAAGCCCTGTGTACTGCGAGCGCTGCTACTCGCAGCTGAGAAGGACCGTGGAGCTAGCGGCGAATTCGGAGAGCTCTTCGCTGCACTGCGCCGCTCGCAAGCGGCTTCGTTCTTCGCCTTCTGCCGTCCGGCGAGAGCTGAACTCCAGCGGTCAGTTGCAGCTCTGCCCAACAGCGTGTTCTCAGTTCTGCGGGCAAGCACGCCCTCTTGCCTTGGCCCCGAGAGCAAAGTCCCGAGCCAGCACTCGACTCAGTGCAATGCACCCAGAAGGACGCTCTCGCTCGTCTTTCAAGGAGCGATTCCTAACAGCAGAAGCAGCAGAGGCACAAACTGCATGATGAGAAGGGACAACGTAGAACACGTCTCTGTCCTGGCACATTTTCGTGTGCGATACTTCCCTCCGGGTCTTCGGGCCTTGCGAAGCTCTGTGTACTGCGAGCGCTGCTACTCGCAGCTGAGAAGGACCGTGGAGCTAGCGGCGAATTCGGAGAGCTCTTCGCTGCACTGCGCCGCTCGCAAGCGGCTTCGTTCTTCGCCTTCTGCCGTCCGGCGAGAGCTGAACTCCAGCGGTCAGTTGCAGCTCTGCCCAACAGCGTGTTCTCAGTTCTGCGGGGAAGCACGCCCTCTTGCCTTGGCCCCGAGAGCAAAGTCCCGAGCCAGCACTCGACTCAGTGCAATGCACCCAGAAGGACGCTCTCGCTCGCCTTTCAAGGAGCGATTCCTAACAGCAGAAGCAGCAGAGGCACAAACTGCATGACGAGAAGGGACAACGTAGAACACGTCTCTGTCCTGGCACATTTTCGTGTGCGATACTTCCCTCCGGGTCTTCGGGCCTTGCGAAGCCCTGTGTACTGCGAGCGCTGCTACTCGCAGCTGAGAAGGACCGTGGAGCTAGCGGCGAATTCGGAGAGCTCTTCGCTGCACTGCGCCGCTCGCAAGCGGCTTCGTTCTTCGCCTTCTGCCGTCCGGCGAGAGCTGAACTCCAGCGGTCAGTTGCAGCTCTGCCCAACAGCGTGTTCTCAGTTCTGCGGGCAAGCACGCCCTCTTGCCTTGGCCCCGAGAGCACAGTCCCGAGCGAGCACTCGACTCAGTGCAATGCACCCAGAAGGACGCTCTCGCTCGTCTTTCAAGGAGCGATTCCTAACAGCAGAAGCAGCAGAGGCACAAACTGCATGATGAGAAGGGACAACGTAGAACACGTCTCTGTCCTGGCACATTTTCGTGTGCGATACTTCCCTCCGGGTCTTCGGGCCTTGCGAAGCTCTGTGTACTGCGAGCGCTGCTACTCGCAGCTGAGAAGGACCGTGGAGCTAGCGGCGAATTCGGAGAGCTCTTCGCTGCACTGCGCCGCTCGCAAGCGGCTTCGTTCTTCGCCTTCTGCCGTCCGGCGAGAGCTGAACTCCAGCGGTCAGTTGCAGCTCTGCCCAACAGCGTGTTCTCAGTTCTGCGGGCAAGCACGCCCTCTTGCCTTGGCCCCGAGTGCAAAGTCCCGAGCGAGCACTTGACTCAGTGCAATGCACCCAGAAGGACGCTCTCGCTCGTCTTTCAAGGAGCGATTCCTAACAGCAGAAGCAGCAGAGGCACAAACTGCATGACGAGAAGGGACAACGTAGAACACGTCTCTGTCCTGGCACATTTTCGTGTGCCATACTTCCCTCCGGGTCTTCGGGCCTTGCGAAGCTCTGTGTACTGCGAGCGCTGCTACTCGCAGCTGAGAAGGACCGTGGAGCTAGCGGCGAATTCGGAGAGCTCTTCGCTGCACTGCGCCGCTCGCAAGCGGCTTCGTTCTTCGCCTTCTGCCGTCCGGCGAGAGCTGAACTCCAGCGGTCAGTTGCAGCTCTGCCCAACAGCGTGTTCTCAGTTCTGCGGGCAAGCACGCCCTCTTGCCTTGGCCCCGAGTGCAAAGTCCCGAGCGAGCACTCGACTCAGTGCAATGCACCCGGAAGGACGCTCTCGCTCGTCTTTCAAGGAGCGATTCCTAACAGCAGAAGCAGCAGAGGCACAAACTGCATGACGAGAAGGGACAACGTAGAACACGTCTCTGTCCTGGCACATTTTCGTGTGCGATACTTCCCTCCGGGTCTTCGGGCCTTGCGAAGCTCTGTGTACTGCGAGCGCTGCTACTCGCAGCTGAGAAGGACCGTGGAGCTAGCGGCGAATTCGGAGAGCTCTTCGCTGCACTGCGCCGCTCGCAAGCGGCTTCGTTCTTCGCCTTCTGCCGTCCGGCGAGAGCTGAACTCCAGCGGTCAGTTGCAGCTCTGCCCAACAGCGTGTTCTCAGTTCTGCGGGCAAGCACGCCCTCTTGCCTTGGCCCCGAGTGCAAAGTCCCGAGCCAGCACTCGACTCAGTGCAATGCACCCGGAAGGACGCTCTCGCTCGTCTTTCAAGGAGCGATTCCTAACAGCAGAAGCAGCAGAGGCACAAACTGCATGACGAGAAGGGACAACGTAGAACACGTCTCTGTCCTGGCACATTTTCGTGTGCGATACTTCCCTCCGGGTCTTCGGGCCTTGCGAAGCTCTGTGTACTGCAAGCGCTGCTACTCGCAGCTGAGAAGGACCGTGGAGCTAGCGGCGAATTCGGAGAGCTCTTCGCTGCACTGCGCCGCTCGCAAGCGGCTTCGTTCTTCGCCTTCTGCCGTCCGGCGAGAGCTGAACTCCGGCGGTCAGTTGCAGCTCTGCCCAACAGCGTGTTCTCAGTTCTGCGGGGAAGCACGCCCTCTTGCCTTGGCCCCGAGAGCAAAGTCCCGAGCCAGCACTCGACTCAGTGCAATGCACCCGGAAGGACGCTCTCGCTCGCCTTTCAAGGAGCGATTCCTAACAGCAGAAGCAGCAGAGGCACAAACTGCATGACGAGAAGGGACAACGTAGAACACGTCTCTGTCCTGGCGCATTTTCGTGTGCGATACTTCCCTCCGGGTCTTCGGGCCTTGCGAAGCCCTGTGTACTGCGAGCGCTGCTACTCGCAGCTGAGAAGGACCGTGGAGCTAGCGGCGAATTCGGAGAGCTCTTCGCTGCACTGCGCCGCTCGCAAGCGGCTTCGTTCTTCGCCTTCTGCCGTCCGGCGAGAGCTGAACTCCAGCGGTCAGTTGCAGCTCTGCCCAACAGCGTGTTCTCAGTTCTGCGGGCAAGCACGCCCTCTTGCCTTGGCCCCGAGTGCAAAGTCCCGAGCGAGCACTCGACTCAGTGCAATGCACCCAGAAGGACGCTCTCGCTCGCCTTTCAAGGAGCGATTCCTAACAGCAGAAGCAGCAGAGGCACAAACTGCATGACGAGAAGGGACAACGTAGAACACGTCTCTGTCCTGGCGCATTTTCGTGTGCGATACTTCCCTCCGGGTCTTCGGGCCTTGCGAAGCCCTGTGTACTGCGAGCGCTGCTACTCGCAGCTGAGAAGGACCGTGGAGCTAGCGGCGAATTCGGAGAGCTCTTCGCTGCACTGCGCCGCTCGCAAGCGGCTTCGTTCTTCGCCTTCTGCCGTCCGGCGAGAGCTGAACTCCAGCGGTCAGTTGCAGCTCTGCCCAACAGCGTGTTCTCAGTTCTGCGGGCAAGCACGCCCTCTTGCCTTGGCCCCGAGAGCAAAGTCCCGAGCGAGCACTCGACTCAGTGCAATGCACCCGGAAGGACGCTCTCGCTCGCCTTTCAAGGAGCGATTCCTAACAGCAGAAGCAGCAGAGGCACAAACTGCATGACGAGAAGGGACAACGTAGAACACGTCTCTGTCCTGGCGCATTTTCGTGTGCGATACTTCCCTCCGGGTCTTCGGGCCTTGCGAAGCCCTGTGTACTGCGAGCGCTGCTACTCGCAGCTGAGAAGGACCGTGGAGCTAGCGGCGAATTCGGAGAGCTCTTCGCTGCACTACGCCGCTCGCAAGCGGCTTCGTTCTTCGCCTTCTGCCGTCCGGCGAGAGCTGAACTCCAGCGGTCAGTTGCAGCTCTGCCCAACAGCGTGTTCTCAGTTCTGTGGGCAAGCACGCCCTCTTGCCTTGGCCCCGAGAGCAAAGTCCCGAGCGAGCACTCGACTCAGTGCAATGCACCCGGAAGGACGCTCTCGCTCGCCTTTCAAGGAGCGATTCCTAACAGCAGAAGCAGCAGAGGCACAAACTGCATGACGAGAAGGGACAACGTAGAACACGTCTCTGTCCTGGCGCATTTTCGTGTGCGATACTTCCCTCCGGGTCTTCGGGCCTTGCGAAGCCCTGTGTACTGCGAGCGCTGCTACTCGCAGCTGAGAAGGACTGTGGAGCTAGCGGCGAATTCGGAGAGCTCTTCGCTGCACTGCGCCGCTCGCAAGCGGCTTCGTTCTTCGCCTTCTGCCGTCCGGCGAGAGCTGAACTCCGGCGGTCAGTTGCAGCTCTGCCCAACAGCGTGTTCTCAGTTCTGCGGGCAAGCACGCCCTCTTGCCTTGGCCCCGAGAGCAAAGTCCCGAGCGAGCACTCGACTCAATGCAATGCACCCAGAAGGACGCTCTCGCTCGTCTTTCAAGGAGCGATTCCTAACAGCAGAAGCAGCAGAGGCACAAACTGCATGATGAGAAGGGACAACGTAGAACACGTCTCTGTCCTGGCACATTTTCGTGTGCGATACTTCCCTCCGGGTCTTCGGGCCTTGCGAAGCTCTGTGTACTGCGAGCGCTGCTACTCGCAGCTGAGAAGGACCGTGGAGCTAGCGGCGAATTCGGAGAGCTCTTCGCTGCACTGCGCCGCTCGCAAGCGGCTTCGTTCTTCGCCTTCTGCCGTCCGGCGAGAGCTGAACTCCAGCGGTCAGTTGCAGCTCTGCCCAACAGCGTGTTCTCAGTTCTGCGGGCAAGCACGCCCTCTTGCCTTGGCCCCGAGTGCAAAGTCCCGAGCGAGCACTCGACTCAGTGCAATGCACCCGGAAGGACGCTCTCGCTCGTCTTTCAAGGAGCGATTCCTAACAGCAGAAGCAGCAGAGGCACAAACTGCATGACGAGAAGGGACAACGTAGAACACGTCTCTGTCCTGGCACATTTTCGTGTGCGATACTTCCCTCCGGGTCTTCGGGCCTTGCGAAGCTCTGTGTACTGCGAGCGCTGCTACTCGCAGCTGAGAAGGACCGTGGAGCTAGCGGCGAATTCGGAGAGCTCTTCGCTGCACTGCGCCGCTCGCAAGCGGCTTCGTTCTTCGCCTTCTGCCGTCCGGCGAGAGCTGAACTCCAGCGGTCAGTTGCAGCTCTGCCCAACAGCGTGTTCTCAGTTCTGCGGGCAAGCACGCCCTCTTGCCTTGGCCCCGAGTGCAAAGTCCCGAGCGAGCACTCGACTCAGTGCAATGCACCCGGAAGGACGCTCTCGCTCGTCTTTCAAGGAGCGATTCCTAACAGCAGAAGCAGCAGAGGCACAAACTGCATGACGAGAAGGGACAACGTAGAACACGTCTCTGTCCTGGCACATTTTCGTGTGCGATACTTCCCTCCGGGTCTTCGGGCCTTGCGAAGCTCTGTGTACTGCGAGCGCTGCTACTCGCAGCTGAGAAGGACCGTGGAGCTAGCGGCGAATTCGGAGAGCTCTTCGCTGCACTGCGCCGCTCGCAAGCGGCTTCGTTCTTCGCCTTCTGCCGTCCGGCGAGAGCTGAACTCCAGCGGTCAGTTGCAGCTCTGCCCAACAGCGTGTTCTCAGTTCTGCGGGCAAGCACGCCATCTTGCCTTGGCCCCGAGAGCAAAGTCCCGAGCGAGCACTCGACTCAGTGCAATGCACCCGGAAGGACGCTCTCGCTCGTCTTTCAAGGAGCGATTCCTAACAGCAGAAGCAGCAGAGGCACAAACTGCATGACGAGAAGGGACAACGTAGAACACGTCTCTGTCCTGGCACATTTTCGTGTGCGAAACTTCCCTCCGGGTCTTCGGGCCTTGCGAAGCCCTGTGTACTGCGAGCGCTGCTACTCGCAGCTGAGAAGGACCGTGGAGCTAGCGGCGAATTCGGAGAGCTCTTCGCTGCACTGCGCCGCTCGCAAGCGGCTTCGTTCTTCGCCTTCTGCCGTCCGGCGAGAGCTGAACTCCAGCGGTCAGTTTCAGCTCTGCCCAACAGCGTGTTCTCAGTTCTGCGGGCAAGCACGCCCTCTTGCCTTGGCCCCGAGAGCAAAGCCCCGAGCGAGCACTCGACTCAGTGCAATGCACCCGGAAGGACGCTCTCGCTCGCCTTTCAAGGAGCGATTCCTAACAGCAGAAGCAGCAGAGGCACAAACTGCATGACGAGAAGGGACAACGTAGAACACGTCTCTGTCCTGGCACATTTTCGTGTGCGATACTTCCCTCCGGGTCTTCGGGCCTTGCGAAGCTCTGTGTACTGCGAGCGCTGCTACTCGCAGCTGAGAAGGACCGTGGAGCTAGCGGCGAATTCGGAGAGCTCTTCGCTGCACTGCGCCGCTCGCAAGCGGCTTCGTTCTTCGCCTTCTGCTGTCCGGCGAGAGCTGAACTCCAGCGGTCAGTTGCAGCTCTGCCCAACAGCGTGTTCTCAGTTCTGCGGGCAAGCACGCCCTCTTGCCTTGGCCCCGAGAGCAAAGTCCCGAGCGAGCACTCGACTCAGTGCAATGCACCCGGAAGGACGCTCTCGCTCGCCTTTCAAGGAGCGATTCCTAACAGCAGAAGCAGCAGAGGCACAAACTGCATGACGAGAAGGGACAACGTAGAACACGTCTCTGTCCTGGCGCATTTTCGTGTGCGATACTTCCCTCCGGGTCTTCGGGCCTTGCGAAGCCCTGTGTACTGCGAGCGCTGCTACTCGCAGCTGAGAAGGACCGTGGAGCTAGCGGCGAATTCGGAGAGCTCTTCGCTGCACTGCGCCGCTCGCAAGCGGCTTCGTTCTTCGCCTTCTGCCGTCCGGCGAGAGCTGAACTCCAGCGGTCAGTTTCAGCTCTGCCCAACAGCGTGTTCTCAGTTCTGCGGGCAAGCACGCCCTCTTGCCTTGGCCCCGAGAGCAAAGTCCCGAGCGAGCACTCGACTCAGTGCAATGCACCCGGAAGGACGCTCTCGCTCACCTTTCAAGGAGCGATTCCTAACAGCAGAAGCAGCAGAGGCACAAACTGCATGACGAGAAGGGACAACGTAGAACACGTCTCTGTCCTGGCACATTTTCGTGTGCGATACTTCCCTCCGGGTCTTCGGGCCTTGCGAAGCTCTGTGTACTGCGAGCGCTGCTACTCGCAGCTGAGAAGGACCGTGGAGCTAGCGGCGAATTCGGAGAGCTCTTCGCTGCACTGCGCCGCTCGCAAGCGGCTTCGTTCTTCGCCTTCTGCTGTCCGGCGAGAGCTGAACTCCAGCGGTCAGTTGCAGCTCTGCCCAACAGCGTGTTCTCAGTTCTGCGGGCAAGCACGCCCTCTTGCCTTGGCCCCGAGAGCAAAGTCCCGAGCGAGCACTCGACTCAGTGCAATGCACCCGGAAGGACGCTCTCGCTCGCCTTTCAAGGAGCGATTCCTAACAGCAGAAGCAGCAGAGGCACAAACTGCATGACGAGAAGGGACAACGTAGAACACGTCTCTGTCCTGGCGCATTTTCGTGTGCGATACTTCCCTCCGGGTCTTCGGGCCTTGCGAAGCCCTGTGTACTGCGAGCGCTGCTACTCGCAGCTGAGAAGGACCGTGGAGCTAGCGGCGAATTCGGAGAGCTCTTCGCTGCACTGCGCCGCTCGCAAGCGGCTTCGTTCTTCGCCTTCTGCCGTCCGGCGAGAGCTGAACTCCAGCGGTCAGTTTCAGCTCTGCCCAACAGCGTGTTCTCAGTTCTGCGGGCAAGCACGCCCTCTTGCCTTGGCCCCGAGAGCAAAGTCCCGAGCGAGCACTCGACTCAGTGCAATGCACCCGGAAGGACGCTCTCGCTCGCCTTTCAAGGAGCGATTCCTAACAGCAGAAGCAGCAGAGGCACAAACTGCATGACGAGAAGGGACAACGTAGAACACGTCTCTGTCCTGGCGCATTTTCGTGTGCGATACTTCCCTCCGGGTCTTCGGGCCTTGCGAAGCCCTGTGTACTGCGAGCGCTGCTACTCGCAGCTGAGAAGGACCGTGGAGCTAGCGGCGAATTCGGAGAGCTCTTCGCTGCACTGCGCCGCTCGCAAGCGGCTTCGTTCTTCGCCTTCTGCCGTCCGGCGAGAGCTGAACTCCAGCGGTCAGTTGCAGCTCTGCCCAACAGCGTGTTCTCAGTTCTGCGGGCAAGCACGCCCTCTTGCCTTGGCCCCGAGAGCAAAGTCCCGAGCGAGCACTCGACTCAGTGCAATGCACCCGGAAGGACGCTCTCGCTCGCCTTTCAAGGAGCGATTCCTAACAGCAGAAGCAGCAGAGGCACAAACTGCATGACGAGAAGGGACAACGTAGAACACGTCTCTGTCCTGGCGCATTTTCGTGTGCGATACTTCCCTCCGGGTCTTCGGGCCTTGCGAAGCCCTGTGTACTGCGAGCGCTGCTACTCGCAGCTGAGAAGGACCGTGGAGCTAGCGGCGAATTCGGAGAGCTCTTCGCTGCACTACGCCGCTCGCAAGCGGCTTCGTTCTTCGCCTTCTGCCGTCCGGCGAGAGCTGAACTCCAGCGGTCAGTTGCAGCTCTGCCCAACAGCGTGTTCTCAGTTCTGTGGGCAAGCACGCCCTCTTGCCTTGGCCCCGAGAGCAAAGTCCCGAGCGAGCACTCGACTCAGTGCAATGCACCCGGAAGGACGCTCTCGCTCGCCTTTCAAGGAGCGATTCCTAACAGCAGAAGCAGCAGAGGCACAAACTGCATGACGAGAAGGGACAACGTAGAACACGTCTCTGTCCTGGCGCATTTTCGTGTGCGATACTTCCCTCCGGGTCTTCGGGCCTTGCGAAGCCCTGTGTACTGCGAGCGCTGCTACTCGCAGCTGAGAAGGACTGTGGAGCTAGCGGCGAATTCGGAGAGCTCTTCGCTGCACTGCGCCGCTCGCAAGCGGCTTCGTTCTTCGCCTTCTGCCGTCCGGCGAGAGCTGAACTCCAGCGGTCAGTTGCAGCTCTGCCCAACAGCGTGTTCTCAGTTCTGCGGGCAAGCACGCCCTCTTGCCTTGGCCCCGAGAGCAAAGTCCCGAGCGAGCACTCGACTCAATGCAATGCACCCGGAAGGACGCTCTCGCTCGTCTTTCAAGGAGCGATTCCTAACAGCAGAAGCAGCAGAGGCACAAACTGCATGATGAGAAGGGACAACGTAGAACACGTCTCTGTCCTGGCACATTTTCGTGTGCGATACTTCCCTCCGGGTCTTCGGGCCTTGCGAAGCTCTGTGTACTGCGAGCGCTGCTACTCGCAGCTGAGAAGGACCGTGGAGCTAGCGGCGAATTCGGAGAGCTCTTCGCTGCACTGCGCCGCTCGCAAGCGGCTTCGTTCTTCGCCTTCTGCCGTCCGGCGAGAGCTGAACTCCAGCGGTCACTTGCAGCTCTGCCCAACAGCGTGTTCTCAGTTCTGCGGGCAAGCACGCCCTCTTGCCTTGGCCCCGAGTGCAAAGTCCCGAGCGAGCACTCGACTCAGTGCAATGCACCCGGAAGGACGCTCTCGCTCGTCTTTCAAGGAGCGATTCCTAACAGCAGAAGCAGCAGAGGCACAAACTGCATGACGAGAAGGGACAACGTAGAACACGTCTCTGTCCTGGCACATTTTCGTGTGCGATACTTCCCTCCGGGTCTTCGGGCCTTGCGAAGCTCTGTGTACTGCGAGCGCTGCTACTCGCAGCTGAGAAGGACCGTGGAGCTAGCGGCGAATTCGGAGAGCTCTTCGCTGCACTGCGCCGCTCGCAAGCGGCTTCGTTCTTCGCCTTCTGCCGTCCGGCGAGAGCTGAACTCCAGCGGTCAGTTGCAGCTCTGCCCAACAGCGTGTTCTCAGTTCTGCGGGCAAGCACGCCCTCTTGCCTTGGCCCCGAGAGCAAAGCCCCGAGCGAGCACTCGACTCAGTGCAATGCACCCGGAAGGACGCTCTCGCTCGCCTTTCAAGGAGCGATTCCTAACAGCAGAAGCAGCAGAGGCACAAACTGCATGACGAGAAGGGACAACGTAGAACACGTCTCTGTCCTGGCGCATTTTCGTGTGCGATACTTCCCTCCGGGTCTTCGGGCCTTGCGAAGCCCTGTGTACTGCGAGCGCTGCTACTCGCAGCTGAGAAGGACCGTGGAGCTAGCGGCGAATTCGGAGAGCTCTTCGCTGCACTGCGCCGCTCGCAAGCGGCTTCGTTCTTCGCCTTCTGCCGTCCGGCAAGAGCTGAACTCCAGCGGTCAGTTGCAGCTCTGCCCAACACCGTGTTCTCAGTTCTGCGGGCAAGCACGCCCTCTTGCCTTGGCCCCGAGAGCAAAGTCCCGAGCGAGCACTCGACTCAGTGCAATGCACCCGGAAGGACGCTCTCGCTCGCCTTTCAAGGAGCGATTCCTAACAGCAGAAGCAGCAGAGGCACAAACTGCATGACGAGAAGGGACAACGTAGAACACGTCTCTGTCCTGGCGCATTTTCGTGTGCGATACTTCCCTCCGGGTCTTCGGGCCTTGCGAAGCCCTGTGTACTGCGAGCGCTGCTACTCGCAGCTGAGAAGGACCGTGGAGCTAGCGGCGAATTCGGAGAGCTCTTCGCTGCACTACGCCGCTCGCAAGCGGCTTCGTTCTTCGCCTTCTGCCGTCCGGCGAGAGCTGAACTCCAGCGGTCAGTTGCAGCTCTGCCCAACAGCGTGTTCTCAGTTCTGTGGGCAAGCACGCCCTCTTGCCTTGGCCCCGAGAGCAAAGTCCCGAGCGAGCACTCGACTCAGTGCAATGCACCCGGAAGGACGCTCTCGCTCGCCTTTCAAGGAGCGATTCCTAACAGCAGAAGCAGCAGAGGCACAAACTGCATGACGAGAAGGGACAACGTAGAACACGTCTCTGTCCTGGCGCATTTTCGTGTGCGATACTTCCCTCCGGGTCTTCGGGCCTTGCGAAGCCCTGTGTACTGCGAGCGCTGCTACTCGCAGCTGAGAAGGACTGTGGAGCTAGCGGCGAATTCGGAGAGCTCTTCGCTGCACTGCGCCGCTCGCAAGCGGCTTCGTTCTTCGCCTTCTGCCGTCCGGCGAGAGCTGAACTCCAGCGGTCAGTTGCAGCTCTGCCCAACAGCGTGTTCTCAGTTCTGCGGGCAAGCACGCCCTCTTGCCTTGGCCCCGAGAGCAAAGTCCCGAGCGAGCACTCGACTCAATGCAATGCACCCAGAAGGACGCTCTCGCTCGTCTTTCAAGGAGCGATTCCTAACAGCAGAAGCAGCAGAGGCACAAACTGCATGACGAGAAGGGACAACGTAGAACACGTCTCTGTCCTGGCACATTTTCGTGTGCGATACTTCCCTCCGGGTCTTCGGGCCTTGCGAAGCTCTGTGTACTGCGAGCGCTGCTACTCGCAGCTGAGAAGGACCGTGGAGCTAGCGGCGAATTCGGAGAGCTCTTCGCTGCACTGCGCCGCTCGCAAGCGGCTTCGTTCTTCGCCTTCTGCCGTCCGGCGAGAGCTGAACTCCAGCGGTCAGTTGCAGCTCTGCCCAACAGCGTGTTCTCAGTTCTGCGGGCAAGCACGCCATCTTGCCTTGGCCCCGAGAGCAAAGTCCCGAGCGAGCACTCAACTCAGTGCAATGCACCCGGAAGGACGCTCTCGCTCGTCTTTCAAGGAGCGATTCCTAACAGCAGAAGCAGCAGAGGCACAAACTGCATGACGAGAAGGGACAACGTAGAACACGTCTCTGTCCTGGCACATTTTCGTGTGCGATACTTCCCTCCGGGTCTTCGGGCCTTGCGAAGCCCTGTGTACTGCGAGCGCTGCTACTCGCAGCTGAGAAGGACCGTGGAGCTAGCGGCGAATTCGGAGAGCTCTTCGCTGCACTGCGCCGCTCGCAAGCGGCTTCGTTCTTCGCCTTCTGCCGTCCGGCGAGAGCTGAACTCCAGCGGTCAGTTGCAGCTCTGCCCAACAGCGTGTTCTCAGTTCTGCGGGCAAGCACGCCCTCTTGCCTTGGCCCCGAGAGCAAAGTCCCGAGCGAGCACTCGACTCAGTGCAATGCACCCGGAAGGACGCTCTCGCTCGCCTTTCAAGGAGCGATTCCTAACAGCAGAAGCAGCAGAGGCACAAACTGCATGACGAGAAGGGACAACGTAGAACACGTCTCTGTCCTGGCGCATTTTCGTGTGCGATACTTCCCTCCGGGTCTTCGGGCCTTGCGAAGCTCTGTGTACTGCGAGCGCTGCTACTCGCAGCTGAGAAGGACCGTGGAGCTAGCGGCGAATTCGGAGAGCTCTTCGCTGCACTGCGCCGCTCGCAAGCGGCTTCGTTCTTCGCCTTCTGCCGTCCGGCGAGAGCTGAACTCCAGCGGTCAGTTGCAGCTCTGCCCAACAGCGTGTTCTCAGTTCTGCGGGCAAGCACGCCCTCTTGCCTTGGCCCCGAGTGCAAAGTCCCGAGCCAGCACTCGACTCAGTGCAATGCACCCGGAAGGACGCTCTCGCTCGTCTTTCAAGGAGCGATTCCTAACAGCAGAAGCAGCAGAGGCACAAACTGCATGACGAGAAGGGACAACGTAGAACACGTCTCTGTCCTGGCACATTTTCGTGTGCGATACTTCCCTCCGGGTCTTCGGGCCTTGCGAAGCTCTGTGTACTGCGAGCGCTGCTACTCGCAGCTGAGAAGGACCGTGGAGCTAGCGGCGAATTCGGAGAGCTCTTCGCTGCACTGCGCCGCTCGCAAGCGGCTTCGTTCTTCGCCTTCTGCCGTCCGGCGAGAGCTGAACTCCAGCGGTCAGTTGCAGCTCTGCCCAACAGCGTGTTCTCAGTTCTGCGGGCAAGCACGCCCTCTTGCCTTGGCCCCGAGAGCAAAGCCCCGAGCGAGCACTCGACTCAGTGCAATGCACCCAGAAGGACGCTCTCGCTCGCCTTTCAAGGAGCGATTCCTAACAGCAGAAGCAGCAGAGGCACAAACTGCATGACGAGAAGGGACAACGTAGAACACGTCTCTGTCCTGGCACATTTTCGTGTGCGATACTTCCCTCCGGGTCTTCGGGCCTTGCGAAGCTCTGTGTACTGCGAGCGCTGCTACTCGCAGCTGAGAAGGACCGTGGAGCTAGCGGCGAATTCGGAGAGCTCTTCGCTGCACTGCGCCGCTCGCAAGCGGCTTCGTTCTTCGCCTTCTGCCGTCCGGCGAGAGCTGAACTCCGGCGGTCAGTTGCAGCTCTGCCCAACAGCGTGTTCTCAGTTCTGCGGGGAAGCACGCCCTCTTGCCTTGGCCCCGAGAGCAAAGTCCCGAGCGAGCACTCGACTCAGTGCAATGCACCCAGAAGGACGCTCTCGCTCGTCTTTCAAGGAGCGATTCCTAACAGCAGAAGCAGCAGAGGCACAAACTGCATGACGAGAAGGGACAACGTAGAACACGTCTCTGTCCTGGCGCATTTTCGTGTGCGATACTTCCCTCCGGGTCTTCGGGCCTTGCGTAGCTCTGTGTACTGCGAGCGCTGCTACTCGCACCTGAGAAGGACCGTGGAGCTAGCGGCGAATTCGGAGAGCTCTTCGCTGCACTGCGCCGCTCGCAAGCGGCTTCGTTCTTCGCCTTCTGCCGTCCGGCGAGAGCTGAACTCCAGCGGTCAGTTGCAGCTCTGCCCAACAGCGTGTTCTCAGTTCTGCGGGCAAGCACGCCCTCTTGCCTTGGCCCCGAGTGCAAAGTCCCGAGCGAGCACTCGACTCAGTGCAATGCACCCGGAAGGACGCTCTCGCTCGCCTTTCAAGGAGCGATTCCTAACAGCAGAAGCAGCAGAGGCACAAACTGCATGACGAGAAGGGACAACGTAGAACACGTCTCTGTCCTGGCGCATTTTCGTGTGCGATACTTCCCTCCGGGTCTTCGGGCCTTGCGAAGCCCTGTGTACTGCGAGCGCTGCTACTCGCAGCTGAGAAGGACCGTGGAGCTAGCGGCGAATTCGGAGAGCTCTTCGCTGCACTGCGCCGCTCGCAAGCGGCTTCGTTCTTCGCCTTCTGCCGTCCGGCGAGAGCTGAACTCCAGCGGTCAGTTGCAGCTCTGCCCAACAGCGTGTTCTCAGTTCTGCGGGCAAGCACGCCCTCTTGCCTTGGCCCCGAGAGCAAAGTCCCGAGCGAGCACTCGACTCAGTGCAATGCACCCGGAAGGACGCTCTCGCTCGCCTTTCAAGGAGCGATTCCTAACAGCAGAAGCAGCAGAGGCACAAACTGCATGACGAGAAGGGACAACGTAGAACACGTCTCTGTCCTGGCGCATTTTCGTGTGCGATACTTCCCTCCGGGTCTTCGGGCCTTGCGAAGCCCTGTGTACTGCGAGCGCTGCTACTCGCAGCTGAGAAGGACCGTGGAGCTAGCGGCGAATTCGGAGAGCTCTTCGCTGCACTGCGCCGCTCGCAAGCGGCTTCGTTCTTCGCCTTCTGCCGTCCGGCGAGAGCTGAACTCCAGCGGTCAGTTGCAGCTCTGCCCAACAGCGTGTTCTCAGTTCTGCGGGCAAGCACGCCCTCTTGCCTTGGCCCCGAGAGCAAAGCCCCGAGCGAGCACTCGACTCAGTGCAATGCACCCGGAAGGACGCTCTCGCTCGTCTTTCAAGGAGCGATTCCTAACAGCAGAAGCAGCAGAGGCACAAACTGCATGACGAGAAGGGACAACGTAGAACACGTCTCTGTCCTGGCACATTTCCGTGTGCCATACTTCCCTCCGGGTCTTCGGGCCTTGCGAAGCCCTGTGTACTGCGAGCGCTGCTACTCGCAGCTGAGAAGGACCGTGGAGCTAGCGGCGAATTCGGAGAGCTCTTCGCTGCACTGCGCCGCTCGCAAGCGGCTTCGTTCTTCGCTTTCTGCCGTCCGGCGAGAGCTGAACTCCAGCGGTCAGTTGCAGCTCTGCCCAACAGCGTGTTCTCAGTTCTGCGGGCAAGCACGCCCTCTTGCCTTGGCCCCGAGAGCAAAGCCCCGAGCGAGCACTCGACTCAGTGCAATGCACCCGGAAGGACGCTCTCGCTCGCCTTTCAAGGAGCGATTCCTAACAGCAGAAGCAGCAGAGGCACAAACTGCATGACGAGAAGGGACAACGTAGAACACGTCTCTGTCCTGGCACATTTTCGTGTGCGATACTTCCCTCCGGGTCTTCGGACCTTGCGAAGCTCTGTGTACTGCGAGCGCTGCTACTCGCAGCTGAGAAGGACCGTGGAGCTAGCGGCGAATTCGGAGAGCTCTTCGCTGCACTGCGCCGCTCGCAAGCGGCTTCGTTCTTCGCCTTCTGCCGTCCGGCGAGAGCTGAACTCCAGCGGTCAGTTGCAGCTCTGCCCAACAGCGTGTTCTCAGTTCTGCGGGCAAGCACGCCCTCTTGCCTTGGCCCCGAGAGCAAAGTCCCGAGCGAGCACTCGACTCAGTGCAATGCACCCGGAAGGACGCTCTCGCTCGTCTTTCAAGGAGCGATTCCTAACAGCAGAAGCAGCAGAGGCACAAACT
Source organism: Sturnus vulgaris (assembly GCF_052056855.1). Lineage (NCBI taxonomy): Eukaryota > Metazoa > Chordata > Aves > Passeriformes > Sturnidae > Sturnus > Sturnus vulgaris. The sequence continues at coordinate 39,827 of NC_142248.1, read as the reverse complement.
GCATGACGAGAAGGGACAACGTAGAACACGTCTCTGTCCTGGCACATTTTCGTGTGCCATACTTCCCTCCGGGTCTTCGGGCCTTGCGAAGCTCTGTGTACTGCGAGCGCTGCTACTCGCAGCTGAGAAGGACCGTGGAGCTAGCGGCGAATTCGGAGAGCTCTTCGCTGCACTGCGCCGCTCGCAAGCGGCTTCGTTCTTCGCCTTCTGCCGTCCGGCGAGAGCTGAACTCCAGCGGTCAGTTGCAGCTCTGCCCAACAGCGTGTTCTCAGTTCTGCGGGCAAGCACGCCCTCTTGCCTTGGCCCCGAGAGCAAAGCCCCGAGCGAGCACTCGACTCAGTGCAATGCACCCGGAAGGACGCTCTCGCTCGTCTTTCAAGGAGCGATTCCTAACAGCAGAAGCAGCAGAGGCACAAACTGCATGACGAGAAGGGACAACGTAGAACACGTCTCTGTCCTGGCACATTTTCGTGTGCGATACTTCCCTCCGGGTCTTCGGGCCTTGCGAAGCTCTGTGTACTGCGAGCGCTGCTACTCGCAGCTGAGAAGGACCGTGGAGCTAGCGGCGAATTCGGAGAGCTCTTCGCTGCACTGCGCCGCTCGCAAGCGGCTTCGTTCTTCGCCTTCTGCCGTCCGGCGAGAGCTGAACTCCAGCGGTCAGTTGCAGCTCTGCCCAACAGCGTGTTCTCAGTTCTGCGGGCAAGCACGCCCTCTTGCCTTGGCCCCGAGAGCAAAGCCCCGAGCGAGCACTCGACTCAGTGCAATGCACCCAGAAGGACGCTCTCGCTCGCCTTTCAAGGAGCGATTCCTAACAACAGAAGCAGCAGAGGCACAAACTGCATGACGAGAAGGGACAACGTAGAACACGTCTCTGTCCTGGCACATTTTCGTGTGCGATACTTCCCTCCGGGTCTTCGGGCCTTGCGAAGCTCTGTGTACTGCGAGCGCTGCTACTCGCAGCTGAGAAGGACCGTGGAGCTAGCGGCGAATTCGGAGAGCTCTTCGCTGCACTGCGCCGCTCGCAAGCGGCTTCGTTCTTCGCCTTCTGCCGTCCGGCGAGAGCTGAACTCCGGCGGTCAGTTGCAGCTCTGCCCAACAGCGTGTTCTCAGTTCTGCGGGGAAGCACGCCCTCTTGCCTTGGCCCCGAGAGCAAAGTCCCGAGCGAGCACTCGACTCAGTGCAATGCACCCAGAAGGACGCTCTCGCTCGTCTTTCAAGGAGCGATTCCTAACAGCAGAAGCAGCAGAGGCACAAACTGCATGACGAGAAGGGACAACGTAGAACACGTCTCTGTCCTGGCGCATTTTCGTGTGCGATACTTCCCTCCGGGTCTTCGGGCCTTGCGAAGCTCTGTGTACTGCGAGCGCTGCTACTCGCAGCTGAGAAGGACCGTGGAGCTAGCGGCGAATTCGGAGAGCTCTTCGCTGCACTGCGCCGCTCGCAAGCGGCTTCGTTCTTCGCCTTCTGCCGTCCGGCGAGAGCTGAACTCCAGCGGTCAGTTGCAGCTCTGCCCAACAGCGTGTTCTCAGTTCTGCGGGCAAGCACGCCCTCTTGCCTTGGCCCCGAGAGCAAAGCCCCGAGCGAGCACTCGACTCAGTGCAATGCACCCGGAAGGACGCTCTCGCTCGTCTTTCAAGGAGCGATTCCTAACAGCAGAAGCAGCAGAGGCACAAACTGCATGACGAGAAGGGACAACGTAGAACACGTCTCTGTCCTGGCACATTTTCGTGTGCGATACTTCCCTCCGGGTCTTCGGACCTTGCGAAGCTCTGTGTACTGCGAGCGCTGCTACTCGCAGCTGAGAAGGACCGTGGAGCTAGCGGCGAATTCGGAGAGCTCTTCGCTGCACTGCGCCGCTCGCAAGCGGCTTCGTTCTTCGCCTTCTGCCGTCCGGCGAGAGCTGAACTCCAGCGGTCAGTTGCAGCTCTGCCCAACAGCGTGTTCTCAGTTCTGCGGGCAAGCACGCCCTCTTGCCTTGGCCCCGAGAGCAAAGTCCCGAGCGAGCACTCGACTCAGTGCAATGCACCCGGAAGGACGCTCTCGCTCGCCTTTCAAGGAGCGATTCCTAACAGCAGAAGCAGCAGAGGCACAAACTGCATGACGAGAAGGGACAACGTAGAACACGTCTCTGTCCTGGCGCATTTTCGTGTGCGATACTTCCCTCCGGGTCTTCGGGCCTTGCGAAGCCCTGTGTACTGCGAGCGCTGCTACTCGCAGCTGAGAAGGACCGTGGAGCTAGCGGCGAATTCGGAGAGCTCTTCGCTGCACTGCGCCGCTCGCAAGCGGCTTCGTTCTTCGCCTTCTGCCGTCCGGCGAGAGCTGAACTCCAGCGGTCAGTTGCAGCTCTGCCCAACAGCGTGTTCTCAGTTCTGCGGGCAAGCACGCCCTCTTGCCTTGGCCCCGAGAGCAAAGCCCCGAGCGAGCACTCGACTCAGTGCAATGCACCCGGAAGGACGCTCTCGCTCGTCTTTCAAGGAGCGATTCCTAACAGCAGAAGCAGCAGAGGCACAAACTGCATGACGAGAAGGGACAACGTAGAACACGTCTCTGTCCTGGCACATTTCCGTGTGCCATACTTCCCTCCGGGTCTTCGGGCCTTGCGAAGCCCTGTGTACTGCGAGCGCTGCTACTCGCAGCTGAGAAGGACCGTGGAGCTAGCGGCGAATTCGGAGAGCTCTTCGCTGCACTGCGCCGCTCGCAAGCGGCTTCGTTCTTCGCTTTCTGCCGTCCGGCGAGAGCTGAACTCCAGCGGTCAGTTGCAGCTCTGCCCAACAGCGTGTTCTCAGTTCTGCGGGCAAGCACGCCCTCTTGCCTTGGCCCCGAGAGCAAAGCCCCGAGCGAGCACTCGACTCAGTGCAATGCACCCGGAAGGACGCTCTCGCTCGCCTTTCAAGGAGCGATTCCTAACAGCAGAAGCAGCAGAGGCACAAACTGCATGACGAGAAGGGACAACGTAGAACACGTCTCTGTCCTGGCACATTTTCGTGTGCGATACTTCCCTCCGGGTCTTCGGGCCTTGCGAAGCTCTGTGTACTGCGAGCGCTGCTACTCGCAGCTGAGAAGGACCGTGGAGCTAGCGGCGAATTCGGAGAGCTCTTCGCTGCACTGCGCCGCTCGCAAGCGGCTTCGTTCTTCGCCTTCTGCCGTCCGGCGAGAGCTGAACTCCAGCGGTCAGTTGCAGCTCTGCCCAACAGCGTGTTCTCAGTTCTGCGGGCAAGCACGCCCTCTTGCCTTGGCCCCGAGAGCAAAGTCCCGAGCGAGCACTCGACTCAGTGCAATGCACCCGGAAGGACGCTCTCGCTCGTCTTTCAAGGAGCGATTCCTAACAGCAGAAGCAGCAGAGGCACAAACTGCATGACGAGAAGGGACAACGTAGAACACGTCTCTGTCCTGGCACATTTTCGTGTGCCATACTTCCCTCCGGGTCTTCGGGCCTTGCGAAGCTCTGTGTACTGCGAGCGCTGCTACTCGCAGCTGAGAAGGACCGTGGAGCTAGCGGCGAATTCGGAGAGCTCTTCGCTGCACTGCGCCGCTCGCAAGCGGCTTCGTTCTTCGCCTTCTGCCGTCCGGCGAGAGCTGAACTCCAGCGGTCAGTTGCAGCTCTGCCCAACAGCGTGTTCTCAGTTCTGCGGGCAAGCACGCCCTCTTGCCTTGGCCCCGAGAGCAAAGCCCCGAGCGAGCACTCGACTCAGTGCAATGCACCCGGAAGGACGCTCTCGCTCGTCTTTCAAGGAGCGATTCCTAACAGCAGAAGCAGCAGAGGCACAAACTGCATGACGAGAAGGGACAACGTAGAACACGTCTCTGTCCTGGCACATTTTCGTGTGCGAAACTTCCCTCCGGGTCTTCGGGCCTTGCGAAGCTCTGTGTACTGCGAGCGCTGCTACTCGCAGCTGAGAAGGACCGTGGAGCTAGCGGCGAATTCGGAGAGCTCTTCGCTGCACTGCGCCGCTCGCAAGCGGCTTCGTTCTTCGCCTTCTGCCGTCCGGCGAGAGCTGAACTCCAGCGGTCAGTTGCAGCTCTGCCCAACAGCGTGTTCTCAGTTCTGCGGGCAAGCACGCCCTCTTGCCTTGGCCCCGAGAGCAAAGCCCCGAGCGAGCACTCGACTCAGTGCAATGCACCCGGAAGGACGCTCTCGCTCGTCTTTCAAGGAGCGATTCCTAACAGCAGAAGCAGCAGAGGCACAAACTGCATGACGAGAAGGGACAACGTAGAACACGTCTCTGTCCTGGCACATTTTCGTGTGCGAAACTTCCCTCCGGGTCTTCGGGCCTTGCGAAGCTCTGTGTACTGCGAGCGCTGCTACTCGCAGCTGAGAAGGACCGTGGAGCTAGCGGCGAATTCGGAGAGCTCTTCGCTGCACTACGCCGCTCGCAAGCGGCTTCGTTCTTCGCCTTCTGCCGTCCGGCGAGAGCTGAACTCCAGCGGTCAGTTGCAGCTCTGCCCAACAGCGTGTTCTCAGTTCTGTGGGCAAGCACGCCCTCTTGCCTTGGCCCCGAGAGCAAAGTCCCGAGCGAGCACTCGACTCAGTGCAATGCACCCGGAAGGACGCTCTCGCTCGCCTTTCAAGGAGCGATTCCTAACAGCAGAAGCAGCAGAGGCACAAACTGCATGACGAGAAGGGACAACGTAGAACACGTCTCTGTCCTGGCGCATTTTCGTGTGCGATACTTCCCTCCGGGTCTTCGGGCCTTGCGAAGCCCTGTGTACTGCGAGCGCTGCTACTCGCAGCTGAGAAGGACCGTGGAGCTAGCGGCGAATTCGGAGAGCTCTTCGCTGCACTGCGCCGCTCGCAAGCGGCTTCGTTCTTCGCCTTCTGCCGTCCGGCGAGAGCTGAACTCCAGCGGTCAGTTGCAGCTCTGCCCAACAGCGTGTTCTCAGTTCTGCGGGCAAGCACGCCCTCTTGCCTTGGCCCCGAGAGCAAAGTCCCGAGCGAGCACTCGACTCAATGCAATGCACCCGGAAGGACGCTCTCGCTCGTCTTTCAAGGAGCGATTCCTAACAGCAGAAGCAGCAGAGGCACAAACTGCATGATGAGAAGGGACAACGTAGAACACGTCTCTGTCCTGGCACATTTTCGTGTGCGATACTTCCCTCCGGGTCTTCGGGCCTTGCGAAGCTCTGTGTACTGCGAGCGCTGCTACTCGCAGCTGAGAAGGACCGTGGAGCTAGCGGCGAATTCGGAGAGCTCTTCGCTGCACTGCGCCGCTCGCAAGCGGCTTCGTTCTTCGCCTTCTGCCGTCCGGCGAGAGCTGAACTCCAGCGGTCAGTTGCAGCTCTGCCCAACAGCGTGTTCTCAGTTCTGCGGGCAAGCACGCCCTCTTGCCTTGGCCCCGAGAGCAAAGCCCCGAGCGAGCACTCGACTCAGTGCAATGCACCCGGAAGGACGCTCTCGCTCGTCTTTCAAGGAGCGATTCCTAACAGCAGAAGCAGCAGAGGCACAAACTGCATGACGAGAAGGGACAACGTAGAACACGTCTCTGTCCTGGCACATTTGCGTGTGCGATACTTCCCTCCGGCTCTTCGGGCCTTGCGAAGCTCTGTGTACTGCGAGCGCTGCTACTCGCAGCTGAGAAGGACCGTGGAGCTAGCGGCGAATTCGGAGAGCTCTTCGCTGCACTGCGCCGCTCGCAAGCGGCTTCGTTCTTCGCCTTCTGCCGTCCGGCGAGAGCTGAACTCCAGCGGTCAGTTGCAGCTCTGCCCAACAGCGTGTTCTCAGTTCTGCGGGCAAGCACGCCCTCTTGCCTTGGCCCCGAGTGCAAAGTCCCGAGCGAGCACTCGACTCAGTGCAATGCACCCGGAAGGACGCTCTCGCTCGTCTTTCCAGGAGCGATTCCTAACAGCAGAAGCAGCAGAGGCACAAACTGCATGACGAGAAGGGACAACGTAGAACACGTCTCTGTCCTGGCACATTTTCGTGTGCGATACTTCCCTCCGGGTCTTCGGGCCTTGCGAAGCTCTGTGTACTGCGAGCGCTGCTACTCGCAGCTGAGAAGGACCGTGGAGCTAGCGGCGAATTCGGAGAGCTCTTCGCTGCACTGCGCCGCTCGCAAGCGGCTTCGTTCTTCGCCTTCTGCCGTCCGGCGAGAGCTGAACTCCAGCGGTCAGTTGCAGCTCTGCCCAACAGCGTGTTCTCAGTTCTGCGGGCAAGCACGCCCTCTTGCCTTGGCCCCGAGAGCAAAGTCCCGAGCGAGCACTCGACTCAGTGCAATGCACCCGGAAGGACGCTCTCGCTCGTCTTTCAAGGAGCGATTCCTAACAGCAGAAGCAGCAGAGGCACAAACTGCATGACGAGAAGGGACAACGTAGAACACGTCTCTGTCCTGGCACATTTTCGTGTGCGAAACTTCCCTCCGGGTCTTCGGGCCTTGCGAAGCTCTGTGTACTGCGAGCGCTGCTACTCGCAGCTGAGAAGGACCGTGGAGCTAGCGGCGAATTCGGAGAGCTCTTCGCTGCACTGCGCCGCTCGCAAGCGGCTTCGTTCTTCGCCTTCTGCCGTCCGGCGAGAGCTGAACTCCAGCGGTCAGTTGCAGCTCTGCCCAACAGCGTGTTCTCAGTTCTGCGGGCAAGCACGCCCTCTTGCCTTGGCCCCGAGAGCAAAGTCCCGAGCGAGCTCTCGACTCAGTGCAATGCACCCGGAAGGACGCTCTCGCTCGCCTTTCAAGGAGCGATTCCTAACAGCAGAAGCAGCAGAGGCACAAACTGCATGACGAGAAGGGACAACGTAGAACACGTCTCTGTCCTGGCGCATTTTCGTGTGCGATACTTCCCTCCGGGTCTTCGGGCCTTGCGAAGCTCTGTGTACTGCGAGCGCTGCTACTCGCAGCTGAGAAGGACCGTGGAGCTAGCGGCGAATTCGGAGAGCTCTTCGCTGCACTGCGCCGCTCGCAAGCGGCTTCGTTCTTCGCCTTCTGCCGTCCGGCGAGAGCTGAACTCCAGCGGTCAGTTGCAGCTCTGCCCAACAGCGTGTTCTCAGTTCTGCGGGCAAGCACGCCCTCTTGCCTTGGCCCCGAGAGCAAAGTCCCGAGCGAGCACTCGACTCAGTGCAATGCACCCGGAAGGACGCTCTCGCTCGTCTTTCCAGGAGCGATTCCTAACAGCAGAAGCAGCAGAGGCACAAACTGCATGACGAGAAGGGACAACGTAGAACACGTCTCTGTCCTGGCGCATTTTCGTGTGCGATACTTCCCTCCGGGTCTTCGGGCCTTGCGAAGCCCTGTGTACTGCGAGCGCTGCTACTCGCAGCTGAGAAGGACCGTGGAGCTAGCGGCGAATTCGGAGAGCTCTTCGCTGCACTGCGCCGCTCGCAAGCGGCTTCGTTCTTCGCCTTCTGCCGTCCGGCGAGAGCTGAACTCCAGCGGTCAGTTGCAGCTCTGCCCAACAGCGTGTTCTCAGTTCTGCGGGCAAGCACGCCCTCTTGCCTTGGCCCCGAGAGCAAAGTCCCGAGCGAGCACTCGACTCAGTGCAATGCACCCGGAAGGACGCTCTCGCTCGCCTTTCAAGGAGCGATTCCTAACAGCAGAAGCAGCAGAGGCACAAACTGCATGACGAGAAGGGACAACGTAGAACACGTCTCTGTCCTGGCGCATTTTCGTGTGCGATACTTCCCTCCGGGTCTTCGGGCCTTGCGAAGCCCTGTGTACTGCGAGCGCTGCTACTCGCAGCTGAGAAGGACCGTGGAGCTAGCGGCGAATTCGGAGAGCTCTTCGCTGCACTGCGCCGCTCGCAAGCGGCTTCGTTCTTCGCCTTCTGCCGTCCGGCGAGAGCTGAACTCCAGCGGTCAGTTGCAGCTCTGCCCAACAGCGTGTTCTCAGTTCTGCGGGCAAGCACGCCCTCTTGCCTTGGCCCCGAGAGCAAAGTCCCGAGCGAGCACTCGACTCAGTGCAATGCACCCGGAAGGACGCTCTCGCTCGCCTTTCAAGGAGCGATTCCTAACAGCAGAAGCAGCAGAGGCACAAACTGCATGACGAGAAGGGACAACGTAGAACACGTCTCTGTCCTGGCGCATTTTCGTGTGCGATACTTCCCTCCGGGTCTTCGGGCCTTGCGAAGCCCTGTGTACTGCGAGCGCTGCTACTCGCAGCTGAGAAGGACCGTGGAGCTAGCGGCGAATTCGGAGAGCTCTTCGCTGCACTGCGCCGCTCGCAAGCGGCTTCGTTCTTCGCCTTCTGCCGTCCGGCGAGAGCTGAACTCCAGCGGTCAGTTGCAGCTCTGCCCAACAGCGTGTTCTCAGTTCTGTGGGCAAGCACGCCCTCTTGCCTTGGCCCCGAGAGCAAAGTCCCGAGCGAGCACTCGACTCAGTGCAATGCACCCGGAAGGACGCTCTCGCTCGCCTTTCAAGGAGCGATTCCTAACAGCAGAAGCAGCAGAGGCACAAACTGCATGACGAGAAGGGACAACGTAGAACACGTCTCTGTCCTGGCGCATTTTCGTGTGCGATACTTCCCTCCGGGTCTTCGGGCCTTGCGAAGCCCTGTGTACTGCGAGCGCTGCTACTCGCAGCTGAGAAGGACCGTGGAGCTAGCGGCGAATTCGGAGAGCTCTTCGCTGCACTGCGCCGCTCGCAAGCGGCTTCGTTCTTCGCCTTCTGCCGTCCGGCGAGAGCTGAACTCCAGCGGTCAGTTGCAGCTCTGCCCAACAGCGTGTTCTCAGTTCTGCGGGCAAGCACGCCCTCTTGCCTTGGCCCCGAGTGCAAAGTCCCGAGCCAGCACTCGACTCAGTGCAATGCACCCGGAAGGACGCTCTCGCTCGTCTTTCAAGGAGCGATTCCTAACAGCAGAAGCAGCAGAGGCACAAACTGCATGACGAGAAGGGACAACGTAGAACACGTCTCTGTCCTGGCACATTTTCGTGTGCGATACTTCCCTCCGGGTCTTCGGGCCTTGCGAAGCTCTGTGTACTGCGAGCGCTGCTACTCGCAGCTGAGAAGGACCGTGGAGCTAGCGGCGAATTCGGAGAGCTCTTCGCTGCACTGCGCCGCTCGCAAGCGGCTTCGTTCTTCGCCTTCTGCCGTCCGGCGAGAGCTGAACTCCAGCGGTCAGTTGCAGCTCTGCCCAACAGCGTGTTCTCAGTTCTGCGGGCAAGCACGCCCTCTTGCCTTGGCCCCGAGAGCAAAGCCCCGAGCGAGCACTCGACTCAGTGCAATGCACCCAGAAGGACGCTCTCGCTCGCCTTTCAAGGAGCGATTCCTAACAGCAGAAGCAGCAGAGGCACAAACTGCATGACGAGAAGGGACAACGTAGAACACGTCTCTGTCCTGGCACATTTTCGTGTGCGATACTTCCCTCCGGGTCTTCGGGCCTTGCGAAGCTCTGTGTACTGCGAGCGCTGCTACTCGCAGCTGAGAAGGACCGTGGAGCTAGCGGCGAATTCGGAGAGCTCTTCGCTGCACTGCGCCGCTCGCAAGCGGCTTCGTTCTTCGCCTTCTGCCGTCCGGCGAGAGCTGAACTCCGGCGGTCAGTTGCAGCTCTGCCCAACAGCGTGTTCTCAGTTCTGCGGGCAAGCACGCCCTCTTGCCTTGGCCCCGAGAGCAAAGTCCCGAGCGAGCACTCGACTCAGTGCAATGCACCCAGAAGGACGCTCTCGCTCGTCTTTCAAGGAGCGATTCCTAACAGCAGAAGCAGCAGAGGCACAAACTGCATGACGAGAAGGGACAACGTAGAACACGTCTCTGTCCTGGCGCATTTTCGTGTGCGATACTTCCCTCCGGGTCTTCGGGCCTTGCGAAGCCCTGTGTACTGCGAGCGCTGCTACTCGCAGCTGAGAAGGACCGTGGAGCTAGCGGCGAATTCGGAGAGCTCTTCGCTGCACTGCGCCGCTCGCAAGCGGCTTCGTTCTTCGCCTTCTGCCGTCCGGCGAGAGCTGAACTCCAGCGGTCAGTTGCAGCTCTGCCCAACAGCGTGTTCTCAGTTCTGCGGGCAAGCACGCCCTCTTGCCTTGGCCCCGAGTGCAAAGTCCCGAGCGAGCACTCGACTCAGTGCAATGCACCCGGAAGGACGCTCTCGCTCGCCTTTCAAGGAGCGATTCCTAACAGCAGAAGCAGCAGAGGCACAAACTGCATGACGAGAAGGGACAACGTAGAACACGTCTCTGTCCTGGCGCATTTTCGTGTGCGATACTTCCCTCCGGGTCTTCGGGCCTTGCGAAGCCCTGTGTACTGCGAGCGCTGCTACTCGCAGCTGAGAAGGACCGTGGAGCTAGCGGCGAATTCGGAGAGCTCTTCGCTGCACTGCGCCGCTCGCAAGCGGCTTCGTTCTTCGCCTTCTGCCGTCCGGCGAGAGCTGAACTCCAGCGGTCAGTTGCAGCTCTGCCCAACAGCGTGTTCTCAGTTCTGCGGGCAAGCACGCCCTCTTGCCTTGGCCCCGAGAGCAAAGCCCCGAGCGAGCACTCGACTCAGTGCAATGCACCCGGAAGGACGCTCTCGCTCGCCTTTCAAGGAGCGATTCCTAACAGCAGAAGCAGCAGAGGCACAAACTGCATGACGAGAAGGGACAACGTAGAACACGTCTCTGTCCTGGCACATTTTCGTGTGCGATACTTCCCTCCGGGTCTTCGGGCCTTGCGAAGCCCTGTGTACTGCGAGCGCTGCTACTCGCAGCTGAGAAGGACCGTGGAGCTAGCGGCGAATTCGGAGAGCTCTTCGCTGCACTGCGCCGCTCGCAAGCGGCTTCGTTCTTCGCCTTCTGCCGTCCGGCGAGAGCTGAACTCCAGCGGTCAGTTGCAGCTCTGCCCAACAGCGTGTTCTCAGTTCTGCGGGCAAGCACGCCCTCTTGCCTTGGCCCCGAGAGCAAAGTCCCGAGCGAGCACTCGACTCAGTGCAATGCACCCGGAAGGACGCTCTCGCTCGTCTTTCAAGGAGCGATTCCTAACAGCAGAAGCAGCAGAGGCACAAACTGCATGACGAGAAGGGACAACGTAGAACACATCTCTGTCCTGGCACATTTTCGTGTGCCATACTTCCCTCCGGGTCTTCGGGCCTTGCGAAGCTCTGTGTACTGCGAGCGCTGCTACTCGCAGCTGAGAAGGACCGTGGAGCTAGCGGCGAATTCGGAGAGCTCTTCGCTGCACTGCGCCGCTCGCAAGCGGCTTCGTTCTTCGCCTTCTGCCGTCCGGCGAGAGCTGAACTCCAGCGGTCAGTTGCAGCTCTGCCCAACAGCGTGTTCTCAGTTCTGCGGGCAAGCACGCCCTCTTGCCTTGGCCCCGAGAGCAAAGCCCCGAGCGAGCACTCGACTCAGTGCAATGCACCCGGAAGGACGCTCTCGCTCGTCTTTCAAGGAGCGATTCCTAACAGCAGAAGCAGCAGAGGCACAAACTGCATGACGAGAAGGGACAACGTAGAACACGTCTCTGTCCTGGCACATTTTCGTGTGCGAAACTTCCCTCCGGGTCTTCGGGCCTTGCGAAGCTCTGTGTACTGCGAGCGCTGCTACTCGCAGCTGAGAAGGACCGTGGAGCTAGCGGCGAATTCGGAGAGCTCTTCGCTGCACTGCGCCGCTCGCAAGCGGCTTCGTTCTTCGCCTTCTGCCGTCCGGCGAGAGCTGAACTCCAGCGGTCAGTTGCAGCTCTGCCCAACAGCGTGTTCTCAGTTCTGCGGGCAAGCACGCCCTCTTGCCTTGGCCCCGAGAGCAAAGCCCCGAGCGAGCACTCGACTCAGTGCAATGCACCCGGAAGGACGCTCTCGCTCGCCTTTCAAGGAGCGATTCCTAACAGCAGAAGCAGCAGAGGCACAAACTGCATGACGAGAAGGGACAACGTAGAACACGTCTCTGTCCTGGCACATTTTCGTGTGCGATACTTCCCTCCGGGTCTTCGGACCTTGCGAAGCTCTGTGTACTGCGAGCGCTGCTACTCGCAGCTGAGAAGGACCGTGGAGCTAGCGGCGAATTCGGAGAGCTCTTCGCTGCACTGCGCCGCTCGCAAGCGGCTTCGTTCTTCGCCTTCTGCCGTCCGGCGAGAGCTGAACTCCAGCGGTCAGTTGCAGCTCTGCCCAACAGCGTGTTCTCAGTTCTGCGGGCAAGCACGCCCTCTTGCCTTGGCCCCGAGAGCAAAGCCCCGAGCGAGCACTCGACTCAGTGCAATGCACCCGGAAGGACGCTCTCGCTCGCCTTTCAAGGAGCGATTCCTAACAGCAGAAGCAGCAGAGGCACAAACTGCATGACGAGAAGGGACAACGTAGAACACGTCTCTGTCCTGGCACATTTCCGTGTGCCATACTTCCCTCCGGGTCTTCGGGCCTTGCGAAGCTCTGTGTACTGCGAGCGCTGCTACTCGCAGCTGAGAAGGACCGTGGAGCTAGCGGCGAATTCGGAGAGCTCTTCGCTGCACTGCGCCGCTCGCAAGCGGCTTCGTTCTTCGCCTTCTGCCGTCCGGCGAGAGCTGAACTCCAGCGGTCAGTTGCAGCTCTGCCCAACAGCGTGTTCTCAGTTCTGCGGGCAAGCACGCCCTCTTGCCTTGGCCCCGAGAGCAAAGCCCCGAGCGAGCACTCGACTCAGTGCAATGCACCCGGAAGGACGCTCTCGCTCGCCTTTCAAGGAGCGATTCCTAACAGCAGAAGCAGCAGAGGCACAAACTGCATGACGAGAAGGGACAACGTAGAACACGTCTCTGTCCTGGCACATTTCCGTGTGCCATACTTCCCTCCGGGTCTTCGGGCCTTGCGAAGCCCTGTGTACTGCGAGCGCTGCTACTCGCAGCTGAGAAGGACCGTGGAGCTAGCGGCGAATTCGGAGAGCTCTTCGCTGCACTGCGCCGCTCGCAAGCGGCTTCGTTCTTCGCCTTCTGCCGTCCGGCGAGAGCTGAACTCCAGCGGTCAGTTGCAGCTCTGCCCAACAGCGTGTTCTCAGTTCTGCGGGCAAGCACGCCCTCTTGCCTTGGCCCCGAGAGCAAAGCCCCGAGCGAGCACTCGACTCAGTGCAATGCACCCGGAAGGACGCTCTCGCTCGTCTTTCAAGGAGCGATTCCTAACAGCAGAAGCAGCAGAGGCACAAACTGCATGACGAGAAGGGACAACGTAGAACACGTCTCTGTCCTGGCACATTTTCGTGTGCGAAACTTCCCTCCGGGTCTTCGGGCCTTGCGAAGCCCTGTGTACTGCGAGCGCTGCTACTCGCGGCTGAGAAGGACCGTGGAGCTAGCGGCGAATTCGGAGAGCTCTTCGCTGCACTGCGCCGCTCGCAAGCGGCTTCGTTCTTCGCCTTCTGCCGTCCGGCGAGAGCTGAACTCCAGCGGTCAGTTGCAGCTCTGCCCAACAGCGTGTTCTCAGTTCTGCGGGCAAGCACGCCCTCTTGCCTTGGCCCCGAGAGCAAAGTCCCGAGCGAGCACTCGACTCAGTGCAATGCACCCGGAAGGACGCTCTCGCTCGCCTTTCAAGGAGCGATTCCTAACAGCAGAAGCAGCAGAGGCACAAACTGCATGACGAGAAGGGACAACGTAGAACACGTCTCTGTCCTGGCACATTTCCGTGTGCCATACTTCCCTCCGGGTCTTCGGGCCTTGCGAAGCCCTGTGTACTGCGAGCGCTGCTACTCGCAGCTGAGAAGGACCGTGGAGCTAGCGGCGAATTCGGAGAGCTCTTCGCTGCACTGCGCCGCTCGCAAGCGGCTTCGTTCTTCGCCTTCTGCCGTCCGGCGAGAGCTGAACTCCAGCGGTCAGTTGCAGCTCTGCCCAACAGCGTGTTCTCAGTTCTGCGGGCAAGCACGCCCTCTTGCCTTGGCCCCGAGAGCAAAGTCCCGAGCGAGCACTCGACTCAGTGCAATGCACCCGGAAGGACGCTCTCGCTCGCCTTTCAAGGAGCGATTCCTAACAGCAGAAGCAGCAGAGGCACAAACTGCATGACGAGAAGGGACAACGTAGAACACGTCTCTGTCCTTGCACATTTTCGTGTGCGAAACTTCCCTCCGGGTCTTCGGGCCTTGCGAAGCCCTGTGTACTGCGAGCGCTGCTACTCGCAGCTGAGAAGGACCGTGGAGCTAGCGGCGAATTCGGAGAGCTCTTCGCTGCACTGCGCCGCTCGCAAGCGGCTTCGTTCTTCGCCTTCTGCCGTCCGGCGAGAGCTGAACTCCAGCGGTCAGTTGCAGCTCTGCCCAACAGCCTGTTCTCAGTTCTGCGGGCAAGCACGCCCTCTTGCCTTGGCCCCGAGTGCAAAGTCCCGAGCGAGCACTCGACTCAGTGCAATGCACCCGGAAGGACGCTCTCGCTCGCCTTTCAAGGAGCGATTCCTAACAGCAGAAGCAGCAGAGGCACAAACTGCATGACGAGAAGGGACAACGTAGAACACGTCTCTGTCCTGGCACATTTTCGTGTGCGATACTTCCCTCCGGGTCTTCGGGCCTTGCGAAGCCCTGTGTACTGCGAGCGCTGCTACTCGCAGCTGAGAAGGACCGTGGAGCTAGCGGCGAATTCGGAGAGCTCTTCGCTGCACTGCGCCGCTCGCAAGCGGCTTCGTTCTTCGCCTTCTGCCGTCCGGCGAGAGCTGAACTCCAGCGGTCAGTTGCAGCTCTGCCCAACAGCCTGTTCTCAGTTCTGCGGGCAAGCACGCCCTCTTGCCTTGGCCCCGAGTGCAAAGTCCCGAGCGAGCACTCGACTCAGTGCAATGCACCCGGAAGGACGCTCTCGCTCGCCTTTCAAGGAGCGATTACCTACAGCAGAAGCAGCAGAGGCACAAACTGCATGACGAGAAGGGACAACGTAGAACACGTCTCTGTCCTGGCACATTTTCGTGTGCGATACTTCCCTCCGGGTCTTCGGGCCTTGCGAAGCCCTGTGTACTGCGAGCGCTGCTACTCGCAGCTGAGAAGGACCGTGGAGCTAGCGGCGAATTCGGAGAGCTCTTCGCTGCACTGCGCCGCTCGCAAGCGGCTTCGTTCTTCGCCTTCTGCCGTCCGGCGAGAGCTGAACTCCAGCGGTCAGTTGCAGCTCTGCCCAACAGCGTGTTCTCAGTTCTGCGGGCAAGCACGCCCTCTTGCCTTGGCCCCGAGAGCAAAGCCCCGAGCGAGCACTCGACTCAGTGCAATGCACCCGGAAGGACGCTCTCGCTCGCCTTTCAAGGAGCGATTCCTAACAGCAGAAGCAGCAGAGGCACAAACTGCATGACGAGAAGGGACAACGTAGAACACGTCTCTGTCCTGGCACATTTTCGTGTGCGATACTTCCCTCCGGGTCTTCGGGCCTTGCGAAGCTCTGTGTACTGCGAGCGCTGCTACTCGCAGCTGAGAAGGACCGTGGAGCTAGCGGCGAATTCGGAGAGCTCTTCGCTGCACTGCGCCGCTCGCAAGCGGCTTCGTTCTTCGCCTTCTGCCGTCCGGCGAGAGCTGAACTCCAGCGGTCAGTTGCAGCTCTGCCCAACAGCGTGTTCTCAGTTCTGCGGGCAAGCACGCCCTCTTGTCTTGGCCCCGAGAGCAAAGCCCCGAGCGAGCACTCGACTCAGTGCAATGCACCCGGAAGGACGCTCTCGCTCGTCTTTCAAGGAGCGATTCCTAACAGCAGAAGCAGCAGAGGCACAAACTGCATGACGAGAAGGGACAACGTAGAACACGTCTCTGTCCTGGCACATTTTCGTGTGCGATACTTCCCTCCGGGTCTTCGGGCCTTGCGAAGCTCTGTGTACTGCGAGCGCTGCTACTCGCAGCTGAGAAGGACCGTGGAGCTAGCGGCGAATTCGGAGAGCTCTTCGCTGCACTGCGCCGCTCGCAAGCGGCTTCGTTCTTCGCCTTCTGCCGTCCGGCGAGAGCTGAACTCCAGCGGTCAGTTGCAGCTCTGCCCAACAGCGTGTTCTCAGTTCTGCGGGCAAGCACGCCCTCTTGCCTTGGCCCCGAGAGCAAAGCCCCGAGCGAGCACTCGACTCAGTGCAATGCACCCGGAAGGACGCTCTCGCTCGCCTTTCAAGGAGCGATTCCTAACAGCAGAAGCAGCAGAGGCACAAACTGCATGACGAGAAGGGACAACGTAGAACACGTCTCTGTCCTGGCACATTTCCGTGTGCCATACTTCCCTCCGGGTCTTCGGGCCTTGCGAAGCCCTGTGTACTGCGAGCGCTGCTACTCGCAGCTGAGAAGGACCGTGGAGCTAGCGGCGAATTCGGAGAGCTCTTCGCTGCACTGCGCCGCTCGCAAGCGGCTTCGTTCTTCGCCTTCTGCCGTCCGGCGAGAGCTGAACTCCAGCGGTCAGTTGCAGCTCTGCCCAACAGCGTGTTCTCAGTTCTGCGGGCAAGCACGCCCTCTTGCCTTGGCCCCGAGAGCAAAGCCCCGAGCGAGCACTCGACTCAGTGCAATGCACCCGGAAGGACGCTCTCGCTCGCCTTTCAAGGAGCGATTCCTAACAGCAGAAGCAGCAGAGGCACAAACTGCATGACGAGAAGGGACAACGTAGAACACGTCTCTGTCCTGGCACATTTTCGTGTGCCATACTTCCCTCCGGGTCTTCGGGCCTTGCGAAGCTCTGTGTACTGCGAGCGCTGCTACTCGCAGCTGAGAAGGACCGTGGAGCTAGCGGCGAATTCGGAGAGCTCTTCGCTGCACTGCGCCGCTCGCAAGCGGCTTCGTTCTTCGCCTTCTGCCGTCCGGCGAGAGCTGAACTCCAGCGGTCAGTTGCAGCTCTGCCCAACAGCGTGTTCTCAGTTCTGCGGGCAAGCACGCCCTCTTGCCTTGGCCCCGAGAGCAAAGCCCCGAGCGAGCACTCGACTCAGTGCAATGCACCCGGAAGGACGCTCTCGCTCGCCTTTCAAGGAGCGATTCCTAACAGCAGAAGCAGCAGAGGCACAAACTGCATGACGAGAAGGGACAACGTAGAACACGTCTCTGTCCTGGCACATTTTCGTGTGCGATACTTCCCTCCGGGTCTTCGGGCCTTGCGAAGCCCTGTGTACTGCGAGCGCTGCTACTCGCAGCTGAGAAGGA
Organism: Sturnus vulgaris; assembly: GCF_052056855.1. Classification (NCBI taxonomy): domain Eukaryota; kingdom Metazoa; phylum Chordata; class Aves; order Passeriformes; family Sturnidae; genus Sturnus; species Sturnus vulgaris. The sequence goes on along the minus strand of NC_142248.1, from coordinate 22,935 downwards.
CCGTGGAGCTAGCGGCGAATTCGGAGAGCTCTTCGCTGCACTGCGCCGCTCGCAAGCGGCTTCGTTCTTCGCCTTCTGCCGTCCGGCGAGAGCTGAACTCCAGCGGTCAGTTGCAGCTCTGCCCAACAGCGTGTTCTCAGTTCTGCGGGCAAGCACGCCCTCTTGCCTTGGCCCCGAGAGCAAAGCCCCGAGCGAGCACTCGACTCAGTGCAATGCACCCGGAAGGACGCTCTCGCTCGTCTTTCAAGGAGCGATTCCTAACAGCAGAAGCAGCAGAGGCACAAACTGCATGACGAGAAGGGACAACGTAGAACACGTCTCTGTCCTGGCACATTTTCGTGTGCCATACTTCCCTCCGGGTCTTCGGGCCTTGCGAAGCTCTGTGTACTGCGAGCGCTGCTACTCGCAGCTGAGAAGGACCGTGGAGCTAGCGGCGAATTCGGAGAGCTCTTCGCTGCACTGCGCCGCTCGCAAGCGGCTTCGTTCTTCGCCTTCTGCCGTCCGGCGAGAGCTGAACTCCAGCGGTCAGTTGCAGCTCTGCCCAACAGCGTGTTCTCAGTTCTGCGGGCAAGCACGCCCTCTTGCCTTGGCCCCGAGAGCAAAGTCCCGAGCGAGCACTCGACTCAGTGCAATGCACCCGGAAGGACGCTCTCGCTCGCCTTTCAAGGAGCGATTCCTAACAGCAGAAGCAGCAGAGGCACAAACTGCATGACGAGAAGGGACAACGTAGAACACGTCTCTGTCCTGGCACATTTCCGTGTGCGATACTTCCCTCCGGGTCTTCGGGCCTTGCGAAGCTCTGTGTACTGCGAGCGCTGCTACTCGCAGCTGAGAAGGACCGTGGAGCTAGCGGCGAATTCGGAGAGCTCTTCGCTGCACTGCCCCGCTCGCAAGCGGCTTCGTTCTTCGCCTTCTGCCGTCCGGCGAGAGCTGAACTCCAGCGGTCAGTTGCAGCTCTGCCCAACAGCGTGTTCTCAGTTCTGCGGGCAAGCACGCCCTCTTGCCTTGGCCCCGAGAGCAAAGCCCCGAGCGAGCACTCGACTCAGTGCAATGCACCCGGAAGGACGCTCTCGCTCGTCTTTCAAGGAGCGATTCCTAACAGCAGAAGCAGCAGAGGCACAAACTGCATGACGAGAAGGGACAACGTAGAACACGTCTCTGTCCTGGCACATTTTCGTGTGCGAAACTTCCCTCCGGGTCTTCGGGCCTTGCGAAGCCCTGTGTACTGCGAGCGCTGCTACTCGCAGCTGAGAAGGACCGTGGAGCTAGCGGCGAATTCGGAGAGCTCTTCGCTGCACTGCGCCGCTCGCAAGCGGCTTCGTTCTTCGCCTTCTGCCGTCCGGCGAGAGCTGAACTCCAGCGGTCAGTTGCAGCTCTGCCCAACAGCGTGTTCTCAGTTCTGCGGGCAAGCACGCCCTCTTGCCTTGGCCCCGAGAGCAAAGCCCCGAGCGAGCACTCGACTCAGTGCAATGCACCCGGAAGGACGCTCTCGCTCGTCTTTCAAGGAGCGATTCCTAACAGCAGAAGCAGCAGAGGCACAAACTGCATGACGAGAAGGGACAACGTAGAACACGTCTCTGTCCTGGCACATTTTCGTGTGCGATACTTCCCTCCGGGTCTTCGGGCCTTGCGAAGCTCTGTGTACTGCGAGCGCTGCTACTCGCAGCTGAGAAGGACCGTGGAGCTAGCGGCGAATTCGGAGAGCTCTTCGCTGCACTGCGCCGCTCGCAAGCGGCTTCGTTCTTCGCCTTCTGCCGTCCGGCGAGAGCTGAACTCCAGCGGTCAGTTGCAGCTCTGCCCAACAGCGTGTTCTCAGTTCTGCGGGCAAGCACGCCCTCTTGCCTTGGCCCCGAGAGCAAAGCCCCGAGCGAGCACTCGACTCAGTGCAATGCACCCGGAAGGACGCTCTCGCTCGCCTTTCAAGGAGCGATTCCTAACAGCAGAAGCAGCAGAGGCACAAACTGCATGACGAGAAGGGACAACGTAGAACACGTCTCTGTCCTGGCACATTTTCGTGTGCGATACTTCCCTCCGGGTCTTCGGGCCTTGCGAAGCTCTGTGTACTGCGAGCGCTGCTACTCGCAGCTGAGAAGGACCGTGGAGCTAGCGGCGAATTCGGAGAGCTCTTCGCTGCACTGCGCCGCTCGCAAGCGGCTTCGTTCTTCGCCTTCTGCCGTCCGGCGAGAGCTGAACTCCAGCGGTCAGTTGCAGCTCTGCCCAACAGCGTGTTCTCAGTTCTGCGGGCAAGCACGCCCTCTTGTCTTGGCCCCGAGAGCAAAGCCCCGAGCGAGCACTCGACTCAGTGCAATGCACCCGGAAGGACGCTCTCGCTCGTCTTTCAAGGAGCGATTCCTAACAGCAGAAGCAGCAGAGGCACAAACTGCATGACGAGAAGGGACAACGTAGAACACGTCTCTGTCCTGGCACATTTTCGTGTGCGATACTTCCCTCCGGGTCTTCGGGCCTTGCGAAGCTCTGTGTACTGCGAGCGCTGCTACTCGCAGCTGAGAAGGACCGTGGAGCTAGCGGCGAATTCGGAGAGCTCTTCGCTGCACTGCGCCGCTCGCAAGCGGCTTCGTTCTTCGCCTTCTGCCGTCCGGCGAGAGCTGAACTCCAGCGGTCAGTTGCAGCTCTGCCCAACAGCGTGTTCTCAGTTCTGCGGGCAAGCACGCCCTCTTGCCTTGGCCCCGAGAGCAAAGCCCCGAGCGAGCACTCGACTCAGTGCAATGCACCCGGAAGGACGCTCTCGCTCGCCTTTCAAGGAGCGATTCCTAACAGCAGAAGCAGCAGAGGCACAAACTGCATGACGAGAAGGGACAACGTAGAACACGTCTCTGTCCTGGCACATTTCCGTGTGCCATACTTCCCTCCGGGTCTTCGGGCCTTGCGAAGCCCTGTGTACTGCGAGCGCTGCTACTCGCAGCTGAGAAGGACCGTGGAGCTAGCGGCGAATTCGGAGAGCTCTTCGCTGCACTGCGCCGCTCGCAAGCGGCTTCGTTCTTCGCCTTCTGCCGTCCGGCGAGAGCTGAACTCCAGCGGTCAGTTGCAGCTCTGCCCAACAGCGTGTTCTCAGTTCTGCGGGCAAGCACGCCCTCTTGCCTTGGCCCCGAGAGCAAAGCCCCGAGCGAGCACTCGACTCAGTGCAATGCACCCGGAAGGACGCTCTCGCTCGTCTTTCAAGGAGCGATTCCTAACAGCAGAAGCAGCAGAGGCACAAACTGCATGACGAGAAGGGACAACGTAGAACACGTCTCTGTCCTGGCACATTTTCGTGTGCGAAACTTCCCTCCGGGTCTTCGGGCCTTGCGAAGCCCTGTGTACTGCGAGCGCTGCTACTCGCGGCTGAGAAGGACCGTGGAGCTAGCGGCGAATTCGGAGAGCTCTTCGCTGCACTGCGCCGCTCGCAAGCGGCTTCGTTCTTCGCCTTCTGCCGTCCGGCGAGAGCTGAACTCCAGCGGTCAGTTGCAGCTCTGCCCAACAGCGTGTTCTCAGTTCTGCGGGCAAGCACGCCCTCTTGCCTTGGCCCCGAGAGCAAAGCCCCGAGCGAGCACTCGACTCAGTGCAATGCACCCGGAAGGACGCTCTCGCTCGTCTTTCAAGGAGCGATTCCTAACAGCAGAAGCAGCAGAGGCACAAACTGCATGACGAGAAGGGACAACGTAGAACACGTCTCTGTCCTGGCACATTTTCGTGTGCCATACTTCCCTCCGGGTCTTCGGGCCTTGCGAAGCCCTGTGTACTGCGAGCGCTGCTACTCGCAGCTGAGAAGGACCGTGGAGCTAGCGGCGAATTCGGAGAGCTCTTCGCTGCACTGCGCCGCTCGCAAGCGGCTTCGTTCTTCGCCTTCTGCCGTCCGGCGAGAGCTGAACTCCAGCGGTCAGTTGCAGCTCTGCCCAACAGCGTGTTCTCAGTTCTGCGGGCAAGCACGCCCTCTTGCCTTGGCCCCGAGAGCAAAGCCCCGAGCGAGCACTCGACTCAGTGCAATGCACCCGGAAGGACGCTCTCGCTCGTCTTTCAAGGAGCGATTCCTAACAGCAGAAGCAGCAGAGGCACAAACTGCATGACGAGAAGGGACAACGTAGAACACGTCTCTGTCCTGGCACATTTTCGTGTGCGATACTTCCCTCCGGGTCTTCGGGCCTTGCGAAGCCCTGTGTACTGCGAGCGCTGCTACTCGCAGCTGAGAAGGACCGTGGAGCTAGCGGCGAATTCGGAGAGCTCTTCGCTGCACTGCGCCGCTCGCAAGCGGCTTCGTTCTTCGCCTTCTGCCGTCCGGCGAGAGCTGAACTCCAGCGGTCAGTTGCAGCTCTGCCCAACAGCGTGTTCTCAGTTCTGCGGGCAAGCACGCCCTCTTGCCTTGGCCCCGAGAGCAAAGTCCCGAGCGAGCACTCGACTCAGTGCAATGCACCCGGAAGGACGCTCTCGCTCGCCTTTCAAGGAGCGATTCCTAACAGCAGAAGCAGCAGAGGCACAAACTGCACGACGAGAAGGGACAACGTAGAACACGTCTCTGTCCTGGCACATTTCCCTGTGCCATACTTCCCTCCGGGTCTTCGGGCCTTGCGAAGCCCTGTGTACTGCGAGCGCTGCTACTCGCGGCTGAGAAGGACCGTGGAGCTAGCGGCGAATTCGGAGAGCTCTTCGCTGCACTGCGCCGCTCGCAAGCGGCTTCGTTCTTCGCCTTCTGCCGTCCGGCGAGAGCTGAACTCCAGCGGTCAGTTGCAGCTCTGCCCAACAGCGTGTTCTCAGTTCTGCGGGCAAGCACGCCCTCTTGCCTTGGCCCCGAGAGCAAAGCCCCGAGCGAGCACTCGACTCAGTGCAATGCACCCGGAAGGACGCTCTCGCTCGTCTTTCAAGGAGCGATTCCTAACAGCAGAAGCAGCAGAGGCACAAACTGCATGACGAGAAGGGACAACGTAGAACACGTCTCTGTCCTGGCACATTTTCGTGTGCGAAACTTCCCTCCGGGTCTTCGGGCCTTGCGAAGCCTTGTGTACTGCGAGCGCTGCTACTCGCGGCTGAGAAGGACCGTGGAGCTAGCGGCGAATTCGGAGAGCTCTTCGCTGCACTGCGCCGCTCGCAAGCGGCTTCGTTCTTCGCCTTCTGCCGTCCGGCGAGAGCTGAACTCCAGCGGTCAGTTGCAGCTCTGCCCAACAGCGTGTTCTCAGTTCTGCGGGCAAGCACGCCCTCTTGCCTTGGCCCCGAGAGCAAAGTCCCGAGCGAGCACTCGACTCAGTGCAATGCACCCGGAAGGACGCTCTCGCTCGCCTTTCAAGGAGCGATTCCTAACAGCAGAAGCAGCAGAGGCACAAACTGCATGACGAGAAGGGACAACGTAGAACACGTCTCTGTCCTGGCACATTTCCGTGTGCCATACTTCCCTCCGGGTCTTCGGGCCTTGCGAAGCCCTGTGTACTGCGAGCGCTGCTACTCGCAGCTGAGAAGGACCGTGGAGCTAGCGGCGAATTCGGAGAGCTCTTCGCTGCACTGCGCCGCTCGCAAGCGGCTTCGTTCTTCGCCTTCTGCCGTCCGGCGAGAGCTGAACTCCAGCGGTCAGTTGCAGCTCTGCCCAACAGCGTGTTCTCAGTTCTGCGGGCAAGCACGCCCTCTTGCCTTGGCCCCGAGAGCAAAGTCCCGAGCGAGCACTCGACTCAGTGCAATGCACCCGGAAGGACGCTCTCGCTCGCCTTTCAAGGAGCGATTCCTAACAGCAGAAGCAGCAGAGGCACAAACTGCATGACGAGAAGGGACAACGTAGAACACGTCTCTGTCCTTGCACATTTTCGTGTGCGAAACTTCCCTCCGGGTCTTCGGGCCTTGCGAAGCCCTGTGTACTGCGAGCGCTGCTACTCGCAGCTGAGAAGGACCGTGGAGCTAGCGGCGAATTCGGAGAGCTCTTCGCTGCACTGCGCCGCTCGCAAGCGGCTTCGTTCTTCGCCTTCTGCCGTCCGGCGAGAGCTGAACTCCAGCGGTCAGTTGCAGCTCTGCCCAACAGCCTGTTCTCAGTTCTGCGGGCAAGCACGCCCTCTTGCCTTGGCCCCGAGTGCAAAGTCCCGAGCGAGCACTCGACTCAGTGCAATGCACCCGGAAGGACGCTCTCGCTCGCCTTTCAAGGAGCGATTCCTAACAGCAGAAGCAGCAGAGGCACAAACTGCATGACGAGAAGGGACAACGTAGAACACGTCTCTGTCCTGGCACATTTCCGTGTGCCATACTTCCCTCCGGGTCTTCGGGCCTTGCGAAGCCCTGTGTACTGCGAGCGCTGCTATTCGCAGCTGAGAAGGACCGTGGAGCTAGCGGCGAATTCGGAGAGCTCTTCGCTGCACTGCGCCGCTCGCAAGCGGCTTCGTTCTTCGCCTTCTGCCGTCCGGCGAGAGCTGAACTCCAGCGGTCAGTTGCAGCTCTGCCCAACAGCGTGTTCTCAGTTCTGCGGGCAAGCACGCCCTCTTGCCTTGGCCCCGAGAGCAAAGCCCCGAGCGAGCACTCGACTCAGTGCAATGCACCCGGAAGGACGCTCTCGCTCGTCTTTCAAGGAGCGATTCCTAACAGCAGAAGCAGCAGAGGCACAAACTGCATGACGAGAAGGGACAACGTAGAACACGTCTCTGTCCTGGCACATTTTCGTGTGCGAAACTTCCCTCCGGGTCTTCGGGCCTTGCGAAGCCCTGTGTACTGCGAGCGCTGCTACTCGCGGCTGAGAAGGACCGTGGAGCTAGCGGCGAATTCGGAGAGCTCTTCGCTGCACTGCGCCGCTCGCAAGCGGCTTCGTTCTTCGCCTTCTGCCGTCCGGCGAGAGCTGAACTCCAGCGGTCAGTTGCAGCTCTGCCCAACAGCGTGTTCTCAGTTCTGCGGGCAAGCACGCCCTCTTGCCTTGGCCCCGAGAGCAAAGCCCCGAGCGAGCACTCGACTCAGTGCAATGCACCCGGAAGGACGCTCTCGCTCGTCTTTCAAGGAGCGATTCCTAACAGCAGAAGCAGCAGAGGCACAAACTGCATGACGAGAAGGGACAACGTAGAACACGTCTCTGTCCTGGCACATTTTCGTGTGCCATACTTCCCTCCGGGTCTTCGGGCCTTGCGAAGCCCTGTGTACTGCGAGCGCTGCTACTCGCAGCTGAGAAGGACCGTGGAGCTAGCGGCGAATTCGGAGAGCTCTTCGCTGCACTGCGCCGCTCGCAAGCGGCTTCGTTCTTCGCCTTCTGCCGTCCGGCGAGAGCTGAACTCCAGCGGTCAGTTGCAGCTCTGCCCAACAGCGTGTTCTCAGTTCTGCGGGCAAGCACGCCCTCTTGCCTTGGCCCCGAGAGCAAAGCCCCGAGCGAGCACTCGACTCAGTGCAATGCACCCGGAAGGACGCTCTCGCTCGTCTTTCAAGGAGCGATTCCTAACAGCAGAAGCAGCAGAGGCACAAACTGCATGACGAGAAGGGACAACGTAGAACACGTCTCTGTCCTGGCACATTTTCGTGTGCGATACTTCCCTCCGGGTCTTCGGGCCTTGCGAAGCCCTGTGTACTGCGAGCGCTGCTACTCGCAGCTGAGAAGGACCGTGGAGCTAGCGGCGAATTCGGAGAGCTCTTCGCTGCACTGCGCCGCTCGCAAGCGGCTTCGTTCTTCGCCTTCTGCCGTCCGGCGAGAGCTGAACTCCAGCGGTCAGTTGCAGCTCTGCCCAACAGCGTGTTCTCAGTTCTGCGGGCAAGCACGCCCTCTTGCCTTGGCCCCGAGAGCAAAGTCCCGAGCGAGCACTCGACTCAGTGCAATGCACCCGGAAGGACGCTCTCGCTCGCCTTTCAAGGAGCGATTCCTAACAGCAGAAGCAGCAGAGGCACAAACTGCACGACGAGAAGGGACAACGTAGAACACGTCTCTGTCCTGGCACATTTCCCTGTGCCATACTTCCCTCCGGCTCTTCGGGCCTTGCGAAGCCCTGTGTACTGCGAGCGCTGCTACTCGCGGCTGAGAAGGACCGTGGAGCTAGCGGCGAATTCGGAGAGCTCTTCGCTGCACTGCGCCGCTCGCAAGCGGCTTCGTTCTTCGCCTTCTGCCGTCCGGCGAGAGCTGAACTCCAGCGGTCAGTTGCAGCTCTGCCCAACAGCGTGTTCTCAGTTCTGCGGGCAAGCACGCCCTCTTGCCTTGGCCCCGAGAGCAAAGCCCCGAGCGAGCACTCGACTCAGTGCAATGCACCCGGAAGGACGCTCTCGCTCGTCTTTCAAGGAGCGATTCCTAACAGCAGAAGCAGCAGAGGCACAAACTGCATGACGAGAAGGGACAACGTAGAACACGTCTCTGTCCTGGCACATTTTCGTGTGCGAAACTTCCCTCCGGGTCTTCGGGCCTTGCGAAGCCTTGTGTACTGCGAGCGCTGCTACTCGCGGCTGAGAAGGACCGTGGAGCTAGCGGCGAATTCGGAGAGCTCTTCGCTGCACTGCGCCGCTCGCAAGCGGCTTCGTTCTTCGCCTTCTGCCGTCCGGCGAGAGCTGAACTCCAGCGGTCAGTTGCAGCTCTGCCCAACAGCGTGTTCTCAGTTCTGCGGGCAAGCACGCCCTCTTGCCTTGGCCCCGAGAGCAAAGTCCCGAGCGAGCACTCGACTCAGTGCAATGCACCCGGAAGGACGCTCTCGCTCGCCTTTCAAGGAGCGATTCCTAACAGCAGAAGCAGCAGAGGCACAAACTGCATGACGAGAAGGGACAACGTAGAACACGTCTCTGTCCTGGCACATTTCCGTGTGCCATACTTCCCTCCGGGTCTTCGGGCCTTGCGAAGCCCTGTGTACTGCGAGCGCTGCTACTCGCAGCTGAGAAGGACCGTGGAGCTAGCGGCGAATTCGGAGAGCTCTTCGCTGCACTGCGCCGCTCGCAAGCGGCTTCGTTCTTCGCCTTCTGCCGTCCGGCGAGAGCTGAACTCCAGCGGTCAGTTGCAGCTCTGCCCAACAGCGTGTTCTCAGTTCTGCGGGCAAGCACGCCCTCTTGCCTTGGCCCCGAGAGCAAAGTCCCGAGCGAGCACTCGACTCAGTGCAATGCACCCGGAAGGACGCTCTCGCTCGCCTTTCAAGGAGCGATTACCTACAGCAGAAGCAGCAGAGGCACAAACTGCATGACGAGAAGGGACAACGTAGAACACGTCTCTGTCCTGGCACATTTTCGTGTGCGATACTTCCCTCCGGGTCTTCGGGCCTTGCGAAGCCCTGTGTACTGCGAGCGCTGCTACTCGCAGCTGAGAAGGACCGTGGAGCTAGCGGCGAATTCGGAGAGCTCTTCGCTGCACTGCGCCGCTCGCAAGCGGCTTCGTTCTTCGCCTTCTGCCGTCCGGCGAGAGCTGAACTCCAGCGGTCAGTTGCAGCTCTGCCCAACAGCGTGTTCTCAGTTCTGCGGGCAAGCACGCCCTCTTGCCTTGGCCCCGAGAGCAAAGCCCCGAGCGAGCACTCGACTCAGTGCAATGCACCCGGAAGGACGCTCTCGCTCGCCTTTCAAGGAGCGATTCCTAACAGCAGAAGCAGCAGAGGCACAAACTGCATGACGAGAAGGGACAACGTAGAACACGTCTCTGTCCTGGCACATTTTCGTGTGCGATACTTCCCTCCGGGTCTTCGGGCCTTGCGAAGCTCTGTGTACTGCGAGCGCTGCTACTCGCAGCTGAGAAGGACCGTGGAGCTAGCGGCGAATTCGGAGAGCTCTTCCTTGCACTGCGCCGCTCGCAAGCGGCTTCGTTCTTCGCCTTCTGCCGTCCGGCGAGAGCTGAACTCCAGCGGTCAGTTGCAGCTCTGCCCAACAGCGTGTTCTCAGTTCTGCGGGCAAGCACGCCCTCTTGCCTTGGCCCCGAGAGCAAAGTCCCGAGCGAGCACTCGACTCAGTGCAATGCACCCGGAAGGACGCTCTCGCTCGTCTTTCAAGGAGCGATTCCTAACAGCGAAGCAGCAGAGGCACAAACTGCATGACGAGAAGGGACAACGTAGAACACGTCTCTGTCCTGGCACATTTTCGTGTGCCATACTTCCCTCCGGGTCTTCGGGCCTTGCGAAGCTCTGTGTACTGCGAGCGCTGCTACTCGCAGCTGAGAAGGACCGTGGAGCTAGCGGCGAATTCGGAGAGCTCTTCGCTGCACTGCGCCGCTCGCAAGCGGCTTCGTTCTTCGCCTTCTGCCGTCCGGCGAGAGCTGAACTCCAGCGGTCAGTTGCAGCTCTGCCCAACAGCGTGTTCTCAGTTCTGCGGGCAAGCACGCCCTCTTGCCTTGGCCCCGAGAGCAAAGCCCCGAGCGAGCACTCGACTCAGTGCAATGCACCCGGAAGGACGCTCTCGCTCGTCTTTCAAGGAGCGATTCCTAACAGCAGAAGCAGCAGAGGCACAAACTGCATGACGAGAAGGGACAACGTAGAACACGTCTCTGTCCTGGCACATTTTCGTGTGCGATACTTCCCTCCGGGTCTTCGGGCCTTGCGAAGCTCTGTGTACTGCGAGCGCTGCTACTCGCAGCTGAGAAGGACCGTGGAGCTAGCGGCGAATTCGGAGAGCTCTTCGCTGCACTGCGCCGCTCGCAAGCGGCTTCGTTCTTCGCCTTCTGCCGTCCGGCGAGAGCTGAACTCCAGCGGTCAGTTGCAGCTCTGCCCAACAGCGTGTTCTCAGTTCTGCGGGCAAGCACGCCCTCTTGCCTTGGCCCCGAGAGCAAAGCCCCGAGCGAGCACTCGACTCAGTGCAATGCACCCGGAAGGACGCTCTCGCTCGCCTTTCAAGGAGCGATTCCTAACAGCAGAAGCAGCAGAGGCACAAACTGCATGACGAGAAGGGACAACGTAGAACACGTCTCTGTCCTGGCACATTTTCGTGTGCGATACTTCCCTCCGGGTCTTCGGGCCTTGCGAAGCTCTGTGTACTGCGAGCGCTGCTACTCGCAGCTGAGAAGGACCGTGGAGCTAGCGGCGAATTCGGAGAGCTCTTCGCTGCACTGCGCCGCTCGCAAGCGGCTTCGTTCTTCGCCTTCTGCCGTCCGGCGAGAGCTGAACTCCAGCGGTCAGTTGCAGCTCTGCCCAACAGCGTGTTCTCAGTTCTGCGGGCAAGCACGCCCTCTTGTCTTGGCCCCGAGAGCAAAGCCCCGAGCGAGCACTCGACTCAGTGCAATGCACCCGGAAGGACGCTCTCGCTCGTCTTTCAAGGAGCGATTCCTAACAGCAGAAGCAGCAGAGGCACAAACTGCATGACGAGAAGGGACAACGTAGAACACGTCTCTGTCCTGGCACATTTTCGTGTGCGATACTTCCCTCCGGGTCTTCGGGCCTTGCGAAGCTCTGTGTACTGCGAGCGCTGCTACTCGCAGCTGAGAAGGACCGTGGAGCTAGCGGCGAATTCGGAGAGCTCTTCGCTGCACTGCGCCGCTCGCAAGCGGCTTCGTTCTTCGCCTTCTGCCGTCCGGCGAGAGCTGAACTCCAGCGGTCAGTTGCAGCTCTGCCCAACAGCGTGTTCTCAGTTCTGCGGGCAAGCACGCCCTCTTGCCTTGGCCCCGAGAGCAAAGCCCCGAGCGAGCACTCGACTCAGTGCAATGCACCCGGAAGGACGCTCTCGCTCGCCTTTCAAGGAGCGATTCCTAACAGCAGAAGCAGCAGAGGCACAAACTGCATGACGAGAAGGGACAACGTAGAACACGTCTCTGTCCTGGCACATTTCCGTGTGCCATACTTCCCTCCGGGTCTTCGGGCCTTGCGAAGCCCTGTGTACTGCGAGCGCTGCTACTCGCAGCTGAGAAGGACCGTGGAGCTAGCGGCGAATTCGGAGAGCTCTTCGCTGCACTGCGCCGCTCGCAAGCGGCTTCGTTCTTCGCCTTCTGCCGTCCGGCGAGAGCTGAACTCCAGCGGTCAGTTGCAGCTCTGCCCAACAGCGTGTTCTCAGTTCTGCGGGCAAGCACGCCCTCTTGCCTTGGCCCCGAGAGCAAAGCCCCGAGCGAGCACTCGACTCAGTGCAATGCACCCGGAAGGACGCTCTCGCTCGTCTTTCAAGGAGCGATTCCTAACAGCAGAAGCAGCAGAGGCACAAACTGCATGACGAGAAGGGACAACGTAGAACACGTCTCTGTCCTGGCACATTTTCGTGTGCGAAACTTCCCTCCGGGTCTTCGGGCCTTGCGAAGCCCTGTGTACTGCGAGCGCTGCTACTCGCGGCTGAGAAGGACCGTGGAGCTAGCGGCGAATTCGGAGAGCTCTTCGCTGCACTGCGCCGCTCGCAAGCGGCTTCGTTCTTCGCCTTCTGCCGTCCGGCGAGAGCTGAACTCCAGCGGTCAGTTGCAGCTCTGCCCAACAGCGTGTTCTCAGTTCTGCGGGCAAGCACGCCCTCTTGCCTTGGCCCCGAGAGCAAAGCCCCGAGCGAGCACTCGACTCAGTGCAATGCACCCGGAAGGACGCTCTCGCTCGTCTTTCAAGGAGCGATTCCTAACAGCAGAAGCAGCAGAGGCACAAACTGCATGACGAGAAGGGACAACGTAGAACACGTCTCTGTCCTGGCACATTTTCGTGTGCCATACTTCCCTCCGGGTCTTCGGGCCTTGCGAAGCCCTGTGTACTGCGAGCGCTGCTACTCGCAGCTGAGAAGGACCGTGGAGCTAGCGGCGAATTCGGAGAGCTCTTCGCTGCACTGCGCCGCTCGCAAGCGGCTTCGTTCTTCGCCTTCTGCCGTCCGGCGAGAGCTGAACTCCAGCGGTCAGTTGCAGCTCTGCCCAACAGCGTGTTCTCAGTTCTGCGGGCAAGCACGCCCTCTTGCCTTGGCCCCGAGAGCAAAGCCCCGAGCGAGCACTCGACTCAGTGCAATGCACCCGGAAGGACGCTCTCGCTCGTCTTTCAAGGAGCGATTCCTAACAGCAGAAGCAGCAGAGGCACAAACTGCATGACGAGAAGGGACAACGTAGAACACGTCTCTGTCCTGGCACATTTTCGTGTGCGATACTTCCCTCCGGGTCTTCGGGCCTTGCGAAGCCCTGTGTACTGCGAGCGCTGCTACTCGCAGCTGAGAAGGACCGTGGAGCTAGCGGCGAATTCGGAGAGCTCTTCGCTGCACTGCGCCGCTCGCAAGCGGCTTCGTTCTTCGCCTTCTGCCGTCCGGCGAGAGCTGAACTCCAGCGGTCAGTTGCAGCTCTGCCCAACAGCGTGTTCTCAGTTCTGCGGGCAAGCACGCCCTCTTGCCTTGGCCCCGAGAGCAAAGCCCCGAGCGAGCACTCGACTCAGTGCAATGCACCCGGAAGGACGCTCTCGCTCGCCTTTCAAGGAGCGATTCCTAACAGCAGAAGCAGCAGAGGCACAAACTGCACGACGAGAAGGGACAACGTAGAACACGTCTCTGGTCTGGCACATTTCCGTGTGCCATACTTCCCTCCGGGTCTTCGGGCCTTGCGAAGCCCTGTGTACTGCGAGCGCTGCTACTCGCGGCTGAGAAGGACCGTGGAGCTAGCGGCGAATTCGGAGAGCTCTTCGCTGCACTGCGCCGCTCGCAAGCGGCTTCGTTCTTCGCCTTCTGCCGTCCGGCGAGAGCTGAACTCCAGCGGTCAGTTGCAGCTCTGCCCAACAGCGTGTTCTCAGTTCTGCGGGCAAGCACGCCCTCTTGCCTTGGCCCCGAGAGCAAAGCCCCGAGCGAGCACTCGACTCAGTGCAATGCACCCGGAAGGACGCTCTCGCTCGTCTTTCAAGGAGCGATTCCTAACAGCAGAAGCAGCAGAGGCACAAACTGCATGACGAGAAGGGACAACGTAGAACACGTCTCTGTCCTGGCACATTTCCGTGTGCCATACTTCCCTCCGGGTCTTCGGGCCTTGCGAAGCCCTGTGTACTGCGAGCGCTGCTACTCGCGGCTGAGAAGGACCGTGGAGCTAGCGGCGAATTCGGAGAGCTCTTCGCTGCACTGCGCCGCTCGCAAGCGGCTTCGTTCTTCGCCTTCTGCCGTCCGGCGAGAGCTGAACTCCAGCGGTCAGTTGCAGCTCTGCCCAACAGCGTGTTCTCAGTTCTGCGGGCAAGCACGCCCTCTTGCCTTGGCCCCGAGAGCAAAGCCCCGAGCGAGCACTCGACTCAGTGCAATGCACCCGGAAGGACGCTCTCGCTCGTCTTTCAAGGAGCGATTCCTAACAGCAGAAGCAGCAGAGGCACAAACTGCATGACGAGAAGGGACAACGTAGAACACGTCTCTGTCCTGGCACATTTCCGTGTGCCATACTTCCCTCCGGGTCTTCGGGCCTTGCGAAGCCCTGTGTACTGCGAGCGCTGCTACTCGCAGCTGAGAAGGACCGTGGAGCTAGCGGCGAATTCGGAGAGCTCTTCGCTGCACTGCGCCGCTCGCAAGCGGCTTCGTTCTTCGCCTTCTGCCGTCCGGCGAGAGCTGAACTCCAGCGGTCAGTTGCAGCTCTGCCCAACAGCGTGTTCTCAGTTCTGCGGGCAAGCACGCCCTCTTGCCTTGGCCCCGAGAGCAAAGCCCCGAGCGAGCACTCGACTCAGTGCAATGCACCCGGAAGGACGCTCTCGCTCGCCTTTCAAGGAGCGATTCCTAACAGCAGAAGCAGCAGAGGCACAAACTGCATGACGAGAAGGGACAACGTAGAACACGTCTCTGTCCTGGCACATTTTCGTGTGCGATACTTCCCTCCGGGTCTTCGGGCCTTGCGAAGCTCTGTGTACTGCGAGCGCTGCTACTCGCAGCTGAGAAGGACCGTGGAGCTAGCGGCGAATTCGGAGAGCTCTTCGCTGCACTGCGCCGCTCGCAAGCGGCTTCGTTCTTCGCCTTCTGCCGTCCGGCGAGAGCTGAACTCCAGCGGTCAGTTGCAGCTCTGCCCAACAGCGTGTTCTCAGTTCTGCGGGCAAGCACGCCCTCTTGCCTTGGCCCCGAGAGCAAAGCCCCGAGCGAGCACTCGACTCAGTGCAATGCACCCGGAAGGACGCTCTCGCTCGTCTTTCAAGGAGCGATTCCTAACAGCAGAAGCAGCAGAGGCACAAACTGCATGACGAGAAGGGACAACGTAGAACACGTCTCTGTCCTGGCACATTTTCGTGTGCCATACTTCCCTCCGGGTCTTCGGGCCTTGCGAAGCTCTGTGTACTGCGAGCGCTGCTACTCGCAGCTGAGAAGGACCGTGGAGCTAGCGGCGAATTCGGAGAGCTCTTCGCTGCACTGCGCCGCTCGCAAGCGGCTTCGTTCTTCGCCTTCTGCCGTCCGGCGAGAGCTGAACTCCAGCGGTCAGTTGCAGCTCTGCCCAACAGCGTGTTCTCAGTTCTGCGGGCAAGCACGCCCTCTTGCCTTGGCCCCGAGAGCAAAGTCCCGAGCGAGCACTCGACTCAGTGCAATGCACCCGGAAGGACGCTCTCGCTCGCCTTTCAAGGAGCGATTCCTAACAGCAGAAGCAGCAGAGGCACAAACTGCATGACGAGAAGGGACAACGTAGAACACGTCTCTGTCCTGGCACATTTCCGTGTGCGATACTTCCCTCCGGGTCTTCGGGCCTTGCGAAGCTCTGTGTACTGCGAGCGCTGCTACTCGCAGCTGAGAAGGACCGTGGAGCTAGCGGCGAATTCGGAGAGCTCTTCGCTGCACTGCCCCGCTCGCAAGCGGCTTCGTTCTTCGCCTTCTGCCGTCCGGCGAGAGCTGAACTCCAGCGGTCAGTTGCAGCTCTGCCCAACAGCGTGTTCTCAGTTCTGCGGGCAAGCACGCCCTCTTGCCTTGGCCCCGAGAGCAAAGCCCCGAGCGAGCACTCGACTCAGTGCAATGCACCCGGAAGGACGCTCTCGCTCGTCTTTCAAGGAGCGATTCCTAACAGCAGAAGCAGCAGAGGCACAAACTGCATGACGAGAAGGGACAACGTAGAACACGTCTCTGTCCTGGCACATTTTCGTGTGCGAAACTTCCCTCCGGGTCTTCGGGCCTTGCGAAGCCCTGTGTACTGCGAGCGCTGCTACTCGCAGCTGAGAAGGACCGTGGAGCTAGCGGCGAATTCGGAGAGCTCTTCGCTGCACTGCGCCGCTCGCAAGCGGCTTCGTTCTTCGCCTTCTGCCGTCCGGCGAGAGCTGAACTCCAGCGGTCAGTTGCAGCTCTGCCCAACAGCGTGTTCTCAGTTCTGCGGGCAAGCACGCCCTCTTGCCTTGGCCCCGAGAGCAAAGCCCCGAGCGAGCACTCGACTCAGTGCAATGCACCCGGAAGGACGCTCTCGCTCGCCTTTCAAGGAGCGATTCCTAACAGCAGAAGCAGCAGAGGCACAAACTGCATGACGAGAAGGGACAACGTAGAACACGTCTCTGTCCTGGCACATTTCCGTGTGCCATACTTCCCTCCGGGTCTTCGGGCCTTGCGAAGCTCTGTGTACTGCGAGCGCTGCTACTCGCAGCTGAGAAGGACCGTGGAGCTAGCGGCGAATTCGGAGAGCTCTTCGCTGCACTGCGCCGCTCGCAAGCGGCTTCGTTCTTCGCCTTCTGCCGTCCGGCGAGAGCTGAACTCCAGCGGTCAGTTGCAGCTCTGCCCAACAGCGTGTTCTCAGTTCTGCGGGCAAGCACGCCCTCTTGCCTTGGCCCCGAGAGCAAAGCCCCGAGCGAGCACTCGACTCAGTGCAATGCACCCGGAAGGACGCTCTCGCTCGTCTTTCAAGGAGCGATTCCTAACAGCAGAAGCAGCAGAGGCACAAACTGCATGACGAGAAGGGACAACGTAGAACACGTCTCTGTCCTGGCACATTTTCGTGTGCGAAACTTCCCTCCGGGTCTTCGGGCCTTGCGAAGCTCTGTGTACTGCGAGCGCTGCTACTCGCAGCTGAGAAGGACCGTGGAGCTAGCGGCGAAT
Organism: Sturnus vulgaris; assembly: GCF_052056855.1. NCBI lineage: Eukaryota > Metazoa > Chordata > Aves > Passeriformes > Sturnidae > Sturnus > Sturnus vulgaris. The sequence continues at coordinate 6,156 of NC_142248.1, read as the reverse complement.
TCGGAGAGCTCTTCGCTGCACTGCGCCGCTCGCAAGCGGCTTCGTTCTTCGCCTTCTGCCGTCCGGCGAGAGCTGAACTCCAGCGGTCAGTTGCAGCTCTGCCCAACAGCGTGTTCTCAGTTCTGCGGGCAAGCACGCCCTCTTGCCTTGGCCCCGAGAGCAAAGCCCCGAGCGAGCACTCGACTCAGTGCAATGCACCCGGAAGGACGCTCTCGCTCGCCTTTCAAGGAGCGATTCCTAACAGCAGAAGCAGCAGAGGCACAAACTGCATGACGAGAAGGGACAACGTAGAACACGTCTCTGTCCTGGCACATTTCCGTGTGCCATACTTCCCTCCGGGTCTTCGGGCCTTGCGAAGCTCTGTGTACTGCGAGCGCTGCTACTCGCAGCTGAGAAGGACCGTGGAGCTAGCGGCGAATTCGGAGAGCTCTTCGCTGCACTGCGCCGCTCGCAAGCGGCTTCGTTCTTCGCCTTCTGCCGTCCGGCGAGAGCTGAACTCCAGCGGTCAGTTGCAGCTCTGCCCAACAGCGTGTTCTCAGTTCTGCGGGCAAGCACGCCCTCTTGCCTTGGCCCCGAGAGCAAAGCCCCGAGCGAGCACTCGACTCAGTGCAATGCACCCGGAAGGACGCTCTCGCTCGCCTTTCAAGGAGCGATTCCTAACAGCAGAAGCAGCAGAGGCACAAACTGCATGACGAGAAGGGACAACGTAGAACACGTCTCTGTCCTGGCACATTTCCGTGTGCCATACTTCCCTCCGGGTCTTCGGGCCTTGCGAAGCCCTGTGTACTGCGAGCGCTGCTACTCGCAGCTGAGAAGGACCGTGGAGCTAGCGGCGAATTCGGAGAGCTCTTCGCTGCACTGCGCCGCTCGCAAGCGGCTTCGTTCTTCGCCTTCTGCCGTCCGGCGAGAGCTGAACTCCAGCGGTCAGTTGCAGCTCTGCCCAACAGCGTGTTCTCAGTTCTGCGGGCAAGCACGCCCTCTTGCCTTGGCCCCGAGAGCAAAGCCCCGAGCGAGCACTCGACTCAGTGCAATGCACCCGGAAGGACGCTCTCGCTCGTCTTTCAAGGAGCGATTCCTAACAGCAGAAGCAGCAGAGGCACAAACTGCATGACGAGAAGGGACAACGTAGAACACGTCTCTGTCCTGGCACATTTTCGTGTGCGAAACTTCCCTCCGGGTCTTCGGGCCTTGCGAAGCCCTGTGTACTGCGAGCGCTGCTACTCGCGGCTGAGAAGGACCGTGGAGCTAGCGGCGAATTCGGAGAGCTCTTCGCTGCACTGCGCCGCTCGCAAGCGGCTTCGTTCTTCGCCTTCTGCCGTCCGGCGAGAGCTGAACTCCAGCGGTCAGTTGCAGCTCTGCCCAACAGCGTGTTCTCAGTTCTGCGGGCAAGCACGCCCTCTTGCCTTGGCCCCGAGAGCAAAGTCCCGAGCGAGCACTCGACTCAGTGCAATGCACCCGGAAGGACGCTCTCGCTCGCCTTTCAAGGAGCGATTCCTAACAGCAGAAGCAGCAGAGGCACAAACTGCATGACGAGAAGGGACAACGTAGAACACGTCTCTGTCCTGGCACATTTCCGTGTGCCATACTTCCCTCCGGGTCTTCGGGCCTTGCGAAGCCCTGTGTACTGCGAGCGCTGCTACTCGCAGCTGAGAAGGACCGTGGAGCTAGCGGCGAATTCGGAGAGCTCTTCGCTGCACTGCGCCGCTCGCAAGCGGCTTCGTTCTTCGCCTTCTGCCGTCCGGCGAGAGCTGAACTCCAGCGGTCAGTTGCAGCTCTGCCCAACAGCGTGTTCTCAGTTCTGCGGGCAAGCACGCCCTCTTGCCTTGGCCCCGAGAGCAAAGTCCCGAGCGAGCACTCGACTCAGTGCAATGCACCCGGAAGGACGCTCTCGCTCGCCTTTCAAGGAGCGATTCCTAACAGCAGAAGCAGCAGAGGCACAAACTGCATGACGAGAAGGGACAACGTAGAACACGTCTCTGTCCTTGCACATTTTCGTGTGCGAAACTTCCCTCCGGGTCTTCGGGCCTTGCGAAGCCCTGTGTACTGCGAGCGCTGCTACTCGCAGCTGAGAAGGACCGTGGAGCTAGCGGCGAATTCGGAGAGCTCTTCGCTGCACTGCGCCGCTCGCAAGCGGCTTCGTTCTTCGCCTTCTGCCGTCCGGCGAGAGCTGAACTCCAGCGGTCAGTTGCAGCTCTGCCCAACAGCCTGTTCTCAGTTCTGCGGGCAAGCACGCCCTCTTGCCTTGGCCCCGAGTGCAAAGTCCCGAGCCAGCACTCGACTCAGTGCAATGCACCCGGAAGGACGCTCTCGCTCGCCTTTCAAGGAGCGATTCCTAACAGCAGAAGCAGCAGAGGCACAAACTGCATGACGAGAAGGGACAACGTAGAACACGTCTCTGTCCTGGCACATTTTCGTGTGCGATACTTCCCTCCGGGTCTTCGGGCCTTGCGAAGCCCTGTGTACTGCGAGCGCTGCTACTCGCAGCTGAGAAGGACCGTGGAGCTAGCGGCGAATTCGGAGAGCTCTTCGCTGCACTGCGCCGCTCGCAAGCGGCTTCGTTCTTCGCCTTCTGCCGTCCGGCGAGAGCTGAACTCCAGCGGTCAGTTGCAGCTCTGCCCAACAGCCTGTTCTCAGTTCTGCGGGCAAGCACGCCCTCTTGCCTTGGCCCCGAGTGCAAAGTCCCGAGCGAGCACTCGACTCAGTGCAATGCACCCGGAAGGACGCTCTCGCTCGCCTTTCAAGGAGCGATTACCTACAGCAGAAGCAGCAGAGGCACAAACTGCATGACGAGAAGGGACAACGTAGAACACGTCTCTGTCCTGGCACATTTTCGTGTGCGATACTTCCCTCCGGGTCTTCGGGCCTTGCGAAGCCCTGTGTACTGCGAGCGCTGCTACTCGCAGCTGAGAAGGACCGTGGAGCTAGCGGCGAATTCGGAGAGCTCTTCGCTGCACTGCGCCGCTCGCAAGCGGCTTCGTTCTTCGCCTTCTGCCGTCCGGCGAGAGCTGAACTCCAGCGGTCAGTTGCAGCTCTGCCCAACAGCGTGTTCTCAGTTCTGCGGGCAAGCACGCCCTCTTGCCTTGGCCCCGAGAGCAAAGCCCCGAGCGAGCACTCGACTCAGTGCAATGCACCCGGAAGGACGCTCTCGCTCGCCTTTCAAGGAGCGATTCCTAACAGCAGAAGCAGCAGAGGCACAAACTGCATGACGAGAAGGGACAACGTAGAACACGTCTCTGTCCTGGCACATTTTCGTGTGCGATACTTCCCTCCGGGTCTTCGGGCCTTGCGAAGCCCTGTGTACTGCGAGCGCTGCTACTCGCAGCTGAGAAGGACTGTGGAGCTAGCGGCGAATTCGAAGAGCTCTTCGCTGCACTGCGCCGCTCGCAAGCGGCTTCGTTCTTCGCCTTCTGCCGTCCGGCGAGAGCTGAACTCCAGCGGTCAGTTGCAGCTCTGCCCAACAGCGTGTTCTCAGTTCTGCGGGCAAGCACGCCCTCTTGCCTTGGCCCCGAGAGCAAAGTCCCGAGCGAGCACTCGACTCAATGCAATGCACCCAGAAGGACGCTCTCGCTCGTCTTTCAAGGAGCGATTCCTAACAGCAGAAGCAGCAGAGGCACAAACTGCATGATGAGAAGGGACAACGTAGAACACGTCTCTGTCCTGGCACATTTTCGTGTGCGATACTTCCCTCCGGGTCTTCGGGCCTTGCGAAGCTCTGTGTACTGCGAGCGCTGCTACTCGCAGCTGAGAAGGACCGTGGAGCTAGCGGCGAATTCGGAGAGCTCTTCGCTGCACTGCGCCGCTCGCAAGCGGCTTCGTTCTTCGCCTTCTGCCGTCCGGCGAGAGCTGAACTCCAGCGGTCAGTTGCAGCTCTGCCCAACAGCGTGTTCTCAGTTCTGCGGGCAAGCACGCCCTCTTGCCTTGGCCCCGAGAGCAAAGTCCCGAGCGAGCACTCGACTCAATGCAATGCACCCAAAAGGACGCTCTCGCTCGTCTTTCAAGGAGCGATTCCTAACAGCAGAAGCAGCAGAGGCACAAACTGCATGATGAGAAGGGACAACGTAGAACACGTCTCTGTCCTGGCACATTTTCGTGTGCGATACTTCCCTCCGGGTCTTCGGGCCTTGCGAAGCTCTGTGTACTGCGAGCGCTGCTACTCGCAGCTGAGAAGGACCGTGGAGCTAGCGGCGAATTCGGAGAGCTCTTCGCTGCACTGCGCCGCTCGCAAGCGGCTTCGTTCTTCGCCTTCTGCCGTCCGGCGAGAGCTGAACTCCAGCGGTCAGTTGCAGCTCTGCCCAACAGCGTGTTCTCAGTTCTGCGGGCAAGCACGCCCTCTTGCCTTGGCCCCGAGTGCAAAGTCCCGAGCGAGCACTCGACTCAGTGCAATGCACCCGGAAGGACGCTCTCGCTCGTCTTTCCAGGAGCGATTCCTAACAGCAGAAGCAGCAGAGGCACAAACTGCATGACGAGAAGGGACAACGTAGAACACGTCTCTGTCCTGGCACATTTTCGTGTGCGATACTTCCCTCCGGGTCTTCGGGCCTTGCGAAGCTCTGTGTACTGCGAGCGCTGCTACTCGCAGCTGAGAAGGACCGTGGAGCTAGCGGCGAATTCGGAGAGCTCTTCGCTGCACTGCGCCGCTCGCAAGCGGCTTCGTTCTTCGCCTTCTGCCGTCCGGCGAGAGCTGAACTCCAGCGGTCAGTTGCAGCTCTGCCCAACAGCGTGTTCTCAGTTCTGCGGGGAAGCACGCCATCTTGCCTTGGCCCCGAGAGCAAAGTCCCGAGCGAGCACTCGACTCAGTGCAATGCACCCGGAAGGACGCTCTCGCTCGTCTTTCAAGGAGCGATTCCTAACAGACAGAAGCAAGCAGCAGAGGCACAAACTGCATGACGAGAAGGGACAACGTAGAACACGTCTCTGTCCTGGCGCATTTTCGTGTGCGAAACTTCCCTCCGGGTCTTCGGGCCTTGCGAAGCCCTGTGTACTGCGAGCGCTGCTACTCGCAGCTGAGAAGGACCGTGGAGCTAGCGGCGAATTCGGAGAGCTCTTCGCTGCACTGCGCCGCTCGCAAGCGGCTTCGTTCTTCGCCTTCTGCCGTCCGGCGAGAGCTGAACTCCAGCGGTCAGTTGCAGCTCTGCCCAACAGCCTGTTCTCAGTTCTGCGGGCAAGCACGCCCTCTTGCCTTGGCCCCGAGAGCAAAGTCCCGAGCGAGCACTCGACTCAGTGCAATGCACCCGGAAGGACGCTCTCGCTCGCCTTTCAAGGAGCGATTCCTAACAGCAGAAGCAGCAGAGGCACAAACTGCATGACGAGAAGGGACAACGTAGAACACGTCTCTGTCCTGGCGCATTTTCGTGTGCGATACTTCCCTCCGGGTCTTCGGGCCTTGCGAAGCCCTGTGTACTGCGAGCGCTGCTACTCGCAGCTGAGAAGGACCGTGGAGCTAGCGGCGAATTCGGAGAGCTCTTCGCTGCACTGCGCCGCTCGCAAGCGGCTTCGTTCTTCGCCTTCTGCCGTCCGGCGAGAGCTGAACTCCAGCGGTCAGTTGCAGCTCTGCCCAACAGCGTGTTCTCAGTTCTGCGGGCAAGCACGCCCTCTTGCCTTGGCCCCGAGAGCAAAGTCCCGAGCGAGCACTCGACTCAGTGCAATGCACCCGGAAGGACGCTCTCGCTCGCCTTTCAAGGAGCGATTCCTAACAGCAGAAGCAGCAGAGGCACAAACTGCATGACGAGAAGGGACAACGTAGAACACGTCTCTGTCCTGGCGCATTTTCGTGTGCGATACTTCCCTCCGGGTCTTCGGGCCTTGCGAAGCCCTGTGTACTGCGAGCGCTGCTACTCGCAGCTGAGAAGGACCGTGGAGCTAGCGGCGAATTCGGAGAGCTCTTCGCTGCACTGCGCCGCTCGCAAGCGGCTTCGTTCTTCGCCTTCTGCCGTCCGGCGAGAGCTGAACTCCAGCGGTCAGTTGCAGCTCTGCCCAACAGCGTGTTCTCAGTTCTGTGGGCAAGCACGCCCTCTTGCCTTGGCCCCGAGAGCAAAGTCCCGAGCGAGCACTCGACTCAGTGCAATGCACCCGGAAGGACGCTCTCGCTCGCCTTTCAAGGAGCGATTCCTAACAGCAGAAGCAGCAGAGGCACAAACTGCATGACGAGAAGGGACA